>NC_071407.1:17119318-17437395 GCF_017976375.1 Cuculus canorus | reverse complement strand
TATACTGTCTGGTCAAGGTAAGAGATCTTTTAAAACAAACCTTTTTTTAATATTGTCTGATAAATTAAGGGAATCAATGTATTTATTTGGGATTGTGTTAATAGGGGATGTTCTTAACATTGATCCAATGAAGTTCTACACACATCTTTACAAGACACTGTTCAGCCTACATGCAGGTAACTCCAGATTCTTATTTTCAGAGTTTACCTAGGTAATGTTTATTCTGCTCATTTGGTATCATAGTCTTAATATAGTCTTAATAAACTATGGTTGTTTTAAGATATCTTAGATCATAGAATCATTAGGTTGGAAAAGACCTTAGAGATCATCAGCTCCAACCGTACCTGTCCACTACTAAATCATGTCCCCAAGCACGTCATCTAACACCATGGATGGTGTTAAACACCTCCATGGATGGTGCCTGAACCACCTCCCTGGGCAGCCCTGCCAGTGCTTGATAACTCTTTCTATGAAGAAATTCTTCCTAATGTCCAATCAAAACTTCCCCTGATGCAGCTTGAGGCCATTCCCTTTTGTCCTATCACCTATCCCTTGGGAGAAGAGACTAGCATCCACCTGTCTGCAACCTCCTTTTAGGTGGTTGTAGAGAGCAATAAGGTCTCCCTTGAGCCTCCTCTTGTCTAGGCTAAACAACCCCACAAAACTGGAGTGCTGCTATGGAAGGCTACAGACTCTTCAGGGAGGGGAGGGCGAGGAAGGAGAGGCGTTAGGGTAGCCCTGTATGCTAGAGAGAGTTTGGCAGCCTCGAACTCATTGATAGTGATGATAGGGTTGAATGTCTATGGGTGAAAATCAGAGGTTCATCCGATAAGGCAGAGATTGTGGTGGGAGTCTGCCATAGACCACCCAGCCAGGGTGAGGAGGTTGACGAGTCATTCCATAAGATGTGAAAAGATTACTGTCTCTTTTAATGTACTATTTTTCCTCAAATTGCATATTGCACTACTGCAATACAAATACTAGCAGTATTATTGAAGTTTACATTGTAACAAGTTCTGATCATGTAATTTCATTAGGGAGTGCCAAGTATGTGATCTTGGATAAGCATTTATCCTGTCCTCAGTTTTTTTGATTTATAATTGTTTCTTTCAGTGGCAATTTAAAAATTCTCTATTTTTTCTGTAATTCTTTCTCTCATATAGAAAAATAATTTTTCTAATGTAATTAAAAAATAATTTCTATTTAAATTCTATTTTCTAAAGTCTCCTGGTTTGTATTTTTTTTATAATTATCATATTATTATCTTCTAATCTAAATTTTCTAATAATTCTGAGAAGCTGAATAGTTTATGAAAAAAAGATACTTAAAATGTTTGAACTTAACATAGTTTTGATTAACTTCATAAATTTGTATTTACTAAGAAGGAAGGGTTGAGAAAAAACATTCTACAGTTCTGGATAGTTAAAAGACTAAATCAGCACTGTTTAACAGTTTATAAAAGATAATACAATGAATGCACTTAGGATAAAAACGCTAACTGCTTCTAATGGTTAGATGTTTTTGATGGAAAAAGGAACACAGAAACAATACCTTTTTTCTGTTCAATTCTAGAGTATTTTTACCAAAAGAGGATGGATTCTTATGTCTTCTGTATTGCTTTAGTGCTGTGCTTGAACCTCTTAGCTTTCATGCTACTTGTCAGGTTCCACTGTACAGTCAATAGCAGAATATGTATGTATGTAGCTGTATGTATGTTTCTCAGAATGATTGTTTACTCTTTGTATGAAATTCTGCTTTCGAGGTGGTACCAATGATGATATAGGGATTGTGCTCCAGTGCCTGGATGTCATGTTTGCCAAGCGGAGAAAGCAAGTTTCCCAGCAACGAGCTCTTGCTTTCGTAAAGCGACTTTCCACACTTGCTCTCCATGTACTTCCAAATTCCAGTGTTGGGATCTTGGCAACAAACAGGGTATTAATGCAGGTAAGTTTTACTTGTTGGGAATTTTTAGCTTGCTGGTTAAAGCCTATTGAATTTTTTGACAAATTGATTTTATGCAAAATATCTTGAAGGATCTTAGGCAAGAATGATGAAAACAGTATCCTGAAATGCTGCTGAGACTGAATAACACAGGATGAATCCTGAACTTAACCATGTTATGGTTGGACATGTAATATAAGCAGCTCAGTAATTTTTTTTTTGTGCTGTAGACATTCTCAAAGATGGATCTCTTACTAGACAACGAATCTCAAGGCAGTGGAGTTTATCTCCCAGAACTAGATGAACCAGAGCATTGCAATGCTCAGAACACAGCTCTGTGGGAACTGCATTTACTGCAGGTGAGTACCTGGGTGGTTGAAAAGTAAAAGTTAGCAGTAAATAACTGCTAGTTATATGCTTTACAGAAATAGAGAACAGGCTTATCAGTCAAATCTCGCCCATATGAATCTATTCTATACAAAGAGGAACAACAGCACAGTGGTATAGGGAAGGAATGAGCTCAAAAGGGCATGTTGCACATCCTCTATGTCAGTACTGCTGTGGATCTTACTGCAGGTTGCCTAATAAGACTCCTTTGTAAGCTTTTTCAATCTGTTAAGTTCCGTTGTAGTCCAGCCCTTCTCTGGGGAGCAGCTGACACCTTGATCTGTCATTCCAGCAAGGGTTTAGAATTTGGGACGTAGGGAGGGCTTCCTCTGCCCTTTCTCCTGCCTTCTGCGAGTAGTAGTTAATTGCGGAGAGTTATGCTTCCAGCATGACATACTAGTGAATAAATGTATGACTTGGTGTTCTCATTGACTTAACCTCAGAAACTGACTGATTTTGAGGTGCTTAGTTTCTCTAAAGTGGGAATCTTCCATCTTACTGAAATGGAAATAAATGCAAGGATCGATAGATAAATACATTACCACTTATTCCTCAGTCAACTGCCTTCTTCGTTTCTTTCAGAGACACTATCATCCAACAGTGCAGAAATTTGCAGCTCACCTTATTGTTGGAGCTCCAACTGAAGGCTCAGGAGCTCTTTCACTTGATTTGAGCCAAAGGTGAGTTCTCAAAGAGTTCTGTTTTTTAAAAATAGTGCCCAGAAAAATAGCCATTGCTTATACTTTATCCCTAAAAATAATTACCCATAAAATTAAAAGATTCTGGTTTTAAAACTCTCTTTCTTTGTTCCTCTGCCAGTACAGAATGTTGGCTGCCTTTTTTTCTGTTTTTTTTTTTTTTTTTTTTTTCCTTTTGAGGCATGTTGCCAGGTTGTGACAAGGGTAAAAATCTCCAAAGTGCAGTGTGCTTTCTTCCCATGGGAGCAAAATATCTGCATCAGCAGCCCTGATCTGAATTTGTATCAAGATCACTGAACCGTAGTTGTTCAGTGCAAACCCAAGCTGCAGTTTAAGGTCCACAGTATTTTAAAATGTAAGAATCCTAGAATAGTTTGGGTTGGAAGGGACTTTAAAGATCATCTAGTTCCAACCCCGCTGCCATGGTTGCGGGGGGGGGTCATCTCTGTTCAGACTAAGGATCTAGTTCAGCATCCTGTCTTCAGCAGTGACTGGAAGCAAGCACCTTGGGAAGAGTTAAACAGGGCAAACATGTAAAAGTCATACTCGGAGCAGTGTTCCAGCCTCCAAATGGTTTTAGTGTAGTGGATTTCCTGAACCTGATACCATGCTTTGCTTACAACCTGGAATTCTTTGTTCTTGGAATTCTTTTCAAAACTGTCCAGTGTCCCTTGAACCAAAGGACACATTTTGCAAATACAGTGTTGTTTGGTAAGGGGTTCATGAGACTGTAGCATATTACGTTAAGACCTGTCTTCTTTTGGTCTGACCCTGGTACCAGCATATATCATTTAACAGTCACTGGTTCTTGCCCTGGGAGGTGAACTGCTCTAATAAACTCTTCCTGTGCCTCACATGACTTGGTAGACCTTTATCATATTGTCCCTCTCTCTACCATCTCTTCTGATGCTGAGATCACTTTTCTCTCTAGTTTTGGGGTTTTTTTCCACTAAGTTTCGTTTGCCATTTTACTGACGAGCTCATACAGTCACATACCTACCTGCAGTTCTTCATGGGCAGCTCATTCTTACTACTGCAGATAACTTGGTATTTTCCAGCACATATTTGTTGAAAAGCACGGGTCCTGGCACAGACCTCATGGAAATCCATAGTTTCTTCCTGCTCTTGGTTCTTCCTTGCTCGACTGTGTTCAGTTCTGGGCCCCTCACCACAAGAAGGATGTTGAGGCTCTGGAGCGTGTCCAGAGAAGAGAGCAACGAAGCTGGTGAGGGGGCTGGAGAACAAGTCTTATGAGGAACAGCTGAGAGAGCTGGGGGTGTTTAGCCTGGAGAAGAGGAGGCTGAGGGGAGACCTTATTGCTCTCTACAACTATCTGAAAGGAGGTTGTGGAGAGGAGGGAACTGGCCTCTTCTCCCAAGTGACAGGGGACAGGACAAGGGGGAATGGCCTCAAGCTCCGCCAGGGGAGGTTCAGGCTGGACATCAGGAAAAAATTTTTCATGGGAAGGGTCATTGGGCACTGGAACAGGCTGCCCAGGGAGGTGGTTGAGTCACCTTCCCTGGAGGTTTTTAAGGGACAGGTGGATAAGGCGCTGAGGGGCATGGTTTAGGGAGTGTTAGGAATGGTTGGACTCGATGATCCAGTGGGTCCTTTCCAACCTAGTGATTCTATGATTCTTGCAAAAACGGATAGCAGTCTTCTGTCTTCTGTTTCCTGTCTTTTAATCAGTTCTTTTCCCATGTGATGGTCTACCCTGTTCTCCCATGGCTGCTTAGTTTTCGTATAACACTTTGGTAAGGAACTGTTGGAAATTCAGGCAGGTTGTATCAGCTAAGTAACCTTTATCCACATACTTTTTTTATTTTTTCAAATATGTACAGGGCAAGCAGTGACTACTTAGAGCACTGGCAAGTCAACAGAACAGCCTTCTTGTCTCCCATTTCTTCTTCGATCCCCCAACTGAATATTTAGAGACATGATACTTGCTTTTACTTGCATTGTTCCCCAGCTGTTTGTTTCCAGTCTTTTCCAGGTGATGCTCTGAGGAGTTCTCTTAAAACATGATGGAGAGTGTGAGTGGCATGTGTGGGAAGCTGCTCTAGGTTTGTTGACACATTATTTAGAAATGCATCTAATGCAATTTCCTTTCACTGTGGTTTTTGCTGTAGGCCGGCTACAGAACTTTTTGAGGCATACAGTATTAGAGGAATGACCTTTAATCCTCCTGTTGCATCAGTAACACCCAGAAGAAAGGTACTATCTCATCTCTCTGTGTCCTTTTTCTAACCACGATATATCAATATACCGTGTCTGCTGGCTCCCTGTGCAGTGTCCAGGCATTAACACACTTAGTTTGGCTAATGTCCTAAATCTGCCTTCTTTCAGCTACAAACCATTACCCCTTGTTCTGTCACCACATTCCTTGATAAAGTGCCACTCCCCAGCTTTCCTGTAGGCCCCCCTTAAGCACTGGAAGGCTGCTATAAGGTCTCCCCGGAGCCTTCTCTTCTTCAGGCTGAAGGAAGAAACTGTGTGAATAGTTCCACCTCCTGTAGCATCAGTTAATGGAGCAAGATGAATGTGGTAGCTATTATTTTACTCCTGTTCTATGCTTTGCAGCGGTTCTGTGCAGATTTCTTGTCCCTTTTCTGTAATGAGGAATTAATGTTTGTTCAAAAAGCCAACTCTCTGTCCCCAAGGGGAGTGGCTGGCAGGACAGCTGCATTTCCAGAGCCTTTGATTCAGTGTGCAAAAGGATGCTGATCCCCATTAGTGTCAGTATATAGCTTTGAAGTGTAAATTTGAAGGGAACAAAGAGCTAATGTATAAAGAGGAGAAATGGGTGAATGCTTTTTAGATCTCATCACTGGATGGGTTCCAGATGCCACCCTCCATTAAATGTCCAGTGAGTGGTGTGTCTTTAAAAAGTGATAATTTTCTTTCTTCCGGATGAAAATGTTTTAACCTGTTAACCTTGTGTCTCCAATTTGTAACCCAGTGATGTCAGTTAAAGCCTTGAGAGCAGCTTTAACTGCTATTAAAGTTTTTTTTTTCTATTTTAGAGAAGCAACTTCTGAAAACGTATTTGTACTTACTTGTTCTGTCCTTTTACAATGACTTCTTGACGTGTCTGTCCTGCTAAGGTGTTACATTGGCAGCTCTGATAGAACAAGGCTGAGAATAGCAGATTGGAGAGAGACTTTTAGGGCTTGAATAAAGAAGCGCATGAGCTCTTTAAAGTAGCAGAAGCGAAGGAAGGTAACAGAGAGAACAAACTGTCCATAGGTGGTTATAATGGACATAATTGGGTTAATTACCTTGGGATCTTGCCTGATCTCTCGGTGTTTCACTCATTGTAGCAGATTTTGGCAGTATCTAAGTTTTACCCTATCTTTCCTGCATTTTTTTTCCTCTGTGTGCCATGCTGCCATTGTCTGTCAGCACTTCCCCTAAAGAGAGGATCTCATTTATCCCTGAGTGCATAAGGTACTCAACTATGTGAGTGTTAAGACTTTAACATAGAGGTTTAAATCACTGATGAGGTTTAAATGCCTGACCTTCCTCATCTAGCACTAGGAAAGAGTGGAGGGCTCCAGGTCTGGCTGCAGCCAGAGGGATATCGAGGTAGGGTCAGGGCATTCCTTTCTGACTCACAGCCTCTACTGTTACCATTGTTGCTTTCAGTGGCCTTTTGCTCAGAGATTCTGGATTTATTTTTACAAGGTGTATGGAACAGGACGCAGTATGCAACCTCCTTCAGAGGTGGAACCTGTGGCTGTGTGTAGTAGGTGTTCTTCTGAAGTCCAGTTTACAACAAAACAAAAAAATCCTCATGAACAACATGAGCTCAGGGTGGACTGCCTGACACATGGCTTTGTTGCTAGCCAGGTGAAACTTAGTGGCAGTGTATGTGAGCTGCCAGTTCCATAGGTCTGGGCTAGACCAGGGCATGGGAGGGAAATAGGGCTGCTAATTTAAGCCATGCATGGAAAGCACACACTGGCCTTGTTTAGTAATGCAACTAATGTTTTATAATTTTCAGGATACGCTCTCAGGAATGGATTCATTTATAGATGAAGAGCTAAACAAACAGCTTCAACAACACATCAGTGAGACTGTTACTCACAAGCCCTTGGATTTTGCTAAACACTTGAAGGAATCATCCTTGTTGTGAATGTATCTATCGGTTGTGTTCAGTTTGCTTCTTAATTATGGAGAAAGATTGGCTGAAAGAAATTTCCACTCATCATCAGAGGACTTCAAGTAGGCTTTTGTTTGAATATAGAAACACACAAAAACATAGCAGCTTTTCAGTTAGAACACCTCTGCGCTTAACCACGAAGCCCCTGTTCTCAGGGCTTGGGAACCACAACAAAGGGTTACATCGGTAATTTAAAAAAAGACAAAACCGGGTCATTTAAAAATTATTTGTGACCATGCATTATATAATTTTTTTTAATATATTTTCTGACTTTTTATAACAGAATATATATGTCTGTGTGTAAGAAATCACTGGGTCGTGCTGGTTAAATAAATATTTTGGAAATTTTAATATAGTAATGACCTGGGGGTTTGGAATATGTATTCCATTTTTTTCTGGTTTTCTTCTTATGTCTCCTAACCATTTACCTCAACGATTTTGCATTTTTGGGGGTGGGGGTCCCTCCAGTGAATCTTGGTATTGGCAAATTGAGGTTGCTGAATTACAGTTCTGAACTATCATCATGATTGAATGCTCTACTACAAAATCTTCAATAAACCATCATGGTCAAGAATACTGGAAACATTCAAGGTAAGAAATTACTTTTTAATTTTAATTTTAATTCTCAAACATTAGTTCCTGCGCAGTTGTTCTACAATCCGTTTTCAGCTGCATGTTGGCCTTGCAAACAGTAAGTGAAATATATGAAGTAAATTAAAAGTGGGGATTGGCTTTAGGTGAACTCCATTCTGCAGGGGAGTGTGGTGACCTGTCCCTGGCTGGCAGCTGGGGTGTTTTGTAGTGTTTAGTCTGTGATGTGATAGTGGTAGGTGGTGTAAATTTTGAAAAGCTTTTGTGCAAGTTGCTTAACCTCCTTCTAATAAACAAAATATTTATTTTTCTCTAGACGATTTAGTCCTTTATCCAGATTTATGGTTCTTAGATAGTTTTATAAGAAATTTATTTTCATTTTAATACATGCTTTTAGTATTAATTGTAGTGTTCACCAAGTTTCAAGTAGTTAATATAAATTCACAAACATTTTTGCAATAGACATCTATATTAATGGATTAGAAAACACATATTTTACTATGTACATTGCAAAACTCCTACATAATACTGATGGCAAAACTGTGTTCCCCTCCGTTTAGATTGCCATTCCTGTCGTTTTTGAGTATTTGTTTTCAGTTGTTAAGTGGTTGCAAATGTGTACGTGATTTAAGTTCTGAAAAATTCCAAGCAGACCATTTGCCAGTACTTTGTCAGTTCAGGAAGGCAAAAGCAAAGAGTTGACATCTTAAATCATTTATTTTTTTTTTACAACATATACAAATACAAGTTTATTCTTCAAGTCAGCAGAGAGAAAATAGTCCAGGTGGAAAAGTCACTTTTAAAATTGTTCATTTTATGTAGTTTCCAAACAGTATAAAGACTGGCGCGTAGTGATGTTGCATTGTCAGAGTACTTCGACATGCTTTAAGAGGCAGAGGAAGACAACAGTACAACTAAATATTTCTGAAATACCCTATACATGCATTGCATTGGAACAGAATTTATTTAGTGCTAGTTATTGTTGTGTTTAATTTACTAACTGACAAATGTCCATCTCTATTGACGTTACAAAGTATTTATCACAGACAGGGAAAAAGCCAAACAAACCTTGCCACCACTGTTATATTTATTGGGCTACCCTAAGAGTAAACTGAGTTTTATAATGGAATAGTAAGAGTAGGTGATTAAAAGCCAAACGTTAGCTGAAGCATTCGGAGAGCTAGAGCAGAACAGCCAGTTTAGGTTCAGAAGCTGCAGACTCTACCCTTCACTGAAATGTAAAGCTACCAGCAAGTTGGGTTTTTTAAAGACAAAACAAAAATGTAAAAGAACATGTTGAAATATTTAGATATTTCCATGTTAAAGTCTTTAATCCTTGAAAGCACATGAATTCTAGAAGCAGATGGCTTTCTAAAGACGGCTATGGAGAAACTTCATCTAGTAATATTTGTAGAATAAAAATAACATGACTAGGTTTATAAATTAAAACTGACATTATGTTTTTTATTCTTTTAACTGCTAAACTTGGGATCACTAAGATAGAAACAGAAAACCTTTCAGGCAATTGGAAGTACCTCCTGGTGTGCCTCAGTTCTTGCAGTAGTGTTGCAACAGGGCCAGGATGTCAGGCTGCCCAACTTTTGTCCCATACGGTGACACTACTGCAAGTGGCACATGCTACACAAGGCAAATGTAATAAATTGGTAGAAAAGTAACAGTGGTTTTAAAATCGTATAGATCAAAATACTTGTGTATATTTGCCAATAGGCAACAGAGGGTGAGATTTCCACCTGTAAACTGTTCAGCATGAGGCCTGCTACCACTCGGAGACTGCTTGTTTCTAGAAGGTGTTGCTAGTTTACATTCCTTTCTTTGAAGCTGTATCCTGGAAGCTGCTTCCTGTAAATAGTTTGTAATGTAAAAATGAATGTATTTTCCTAATTGATGTCCATGCCCAGCCAAAAGCACAGAAATGGACAAAGTTACTTGGTCGGTCTTGTCATAGGAATGTATGGACAGGTATTCCTGCAGAAACAAAATCTGTGGCTAAGCAGAATAAACTTTCCTATTAGAATAATAACTCAGCACATGCGATCTGTTTAACTGGGCTTTCCCAAAAGTTAACAAAAAATTCCTATTTAATGCTTCAAGTGGTGATGTATTTTCATTATTAGGATATTTGGAACCAACACAAATGGAAGGATGCTGTATTCCTGCCCAACTTCACCCCAAAATGTACCACCTACATGAGTTTTACTCTGATGTATTCCAACACTTATACTTTAAATTAAGTGTTTTATGTACATTAATGAAAATACTGGGACAGTGCAATTAGCTTTACACAATTCCAAATGGCAACATTCCTATAAAGCTGAGGGGGATAATAGGAAGCTGAATATTTTACTGTTCTTTTTCACTGTATAAAACAGCAGCTTTAGACTTTAGTGAGGAAGGTAATTAATAAACCATTCCTACAGCTAGAAAATTATTATATTAGCAGAAATAGTACAAGGCTGCTGTTTATAAATTGCCACTAGACCTCAAGCCAAGCGTTAGACCTGCATTTCACAATGGGACCTGGCTCAACTCTTTTCCTCTAATTTCCCACGGGATTTTTCTTTTTACATCTACGTGACAGAAAACCATAATTGGATGACAACATGGGTGTAAGAACTTTTTATCCAATGACATAGCAAGCATGTCTTCTAGACTACCATGATACTATAGGTGATGTTAAGAATTTTATTTCTAGTGCTGCTGAGTATAATGAAAAAAAAAAAAGCCAAACAGGTATGGGCAAACTCTACAGGAAAGTATTGTTTCTAAAATGCCATCAAAACACCAAAAGAAAATATTCTTAGTGATGTGAAAAGGCTTTTGTGTTAAAATAAACAGCGAGAATGGAACTAACATTTATTAAAAAAAAAGTTGAAGTGTGCAATAGGTTAATATAACTGTTCCCCAGTAATTCTGAAGTATTCCAAAGCAAAATGTGCATGTAAAACTATGGGTAAGCTGTCACTTCTAAAATTTTACTCAGTATCAGTCTTGCATTGTGCATGTGCCGTGGGTGGGGAAGGGTGAGAACATCCCTCCTTGGCACAGGGGCCGCCGGGCTGTGTGCTTAGAATTGGTAACACATGAGGGAAGAGGCTGAGCCAGGAGGCGGCTGGCTTTTTTTAAGTGGATGGTGGTTGCTGAATTGCAAGGTGGTGTTTTGCTACATCAGTACTGACAATAAGCAGTGAGGAATGCATGGTCTCTAGGAGTATATGCCATGGGGAAATTTGACTTTTGTGTGTCTGTGGTTATTTTCTCTCAGAGCTGGAAATGGCCTCAAGAGGTCACTTTTTTGCTTTGGTAATGGCTACTTTATAGGAATTCTCTGTAGTGTATAGTGAAAGACTTCATAGCTTCAGGTGACGGAATGCATGTCTGTCTGCTTGTTTATATGCCAACTAATGACTTCTTGCTTTTATTTTATTTTCTAATTATTGGGCTGGGGTTGGTTGGGACTACTGCCTGTAACTTCTTTCCCTTTCACCCTTGCACTATCAAAAGCAAACCACATTTCAGTTACACTACTGTTCTGTCCTTTGCCTGATGCAGCTTCTCTCTTAAGAGCAGCAGTGTTTTGTGCTCGAATGCTAAAATTGATGTGGAAGTGTGTGAATAACTATATTAGTGGGTTTCTTGACTGAGTCACACCAGGTAACTGAAATGCTTTGTTGAGGGATTGCTCTAGGGAGTCACAACTGCAATTCTTGTGGGAAATCAAAGGGATGACTGATTGCAGCAGTTGTTTCATTTGTGCCCCTGTAAGTTGGTATGGATTTTTTTAATTAACAAAGCACATTAATAGCTCCCATAGAGGAAAAAAAAAGACAACCCTAACTCACTTAAATATTAAAAGATTAATTCAGAAAACATCAAACTTCACAACAGTCTTTCTTTGTAAACAAAAATGTCAAGAGTCATAGTTTAAGAGTTCTTTATACTGTCTGGGTTTAACAGACAAGTAAAAAGAAATTTCCTGACTCTGTGTGTGGTAAAATATACTTTGAATTCAAAATTTTGAAATGTTAATTACATTTACCAATGCATTGTTTTGAGTTTGGTCAGTTTGGAGTATTGAATGTCTTGTGATGAAAAGAAACAATCAGAAACGTTCAAACATTTTTTCCTCTAAATCCAGAGAGAGGTAAAAATTCTGCATTTTCTAAGTAGTAGTGTATGATAAATATATTATACAATGGCATGTACTTTGGGACATGATAATAAATATTCTTTCTTTAAACACAAGTCTGGAAAACTACAATGTATAAGAAGAAAATGTTGTTCCTTGTCAAGGTATCGCTACCAGTTAGATAGATTTAGCTGTTGTACATTATTTTGTTGAAGTAGGTAAAAACCATAAATAATTTGAGCGTTGTATATTCAAAGTTAAACAGGTATGCAAAGGAAGTTACAGTATATTTAAATCTCTTTACAATCAATTAATACAGTGTTTAACAGAAATCTTCAGGTAAAAGTGCATTATTTTACTATAATACACATAAAAGAACACTGGTTCTCTTGCCTTCAGTTCCCTAGAGGCAACTAGCTAAAAGTATCTTTTGTTTAAAAAGGGGAGGGTGATGACACATTTGTTTACAACATACAGTCCAAGAAAACTTTTTCTGCAGCTGTGAAGATATGGGAAGAGGAGAATCTTCCGAGAGCCGACAGGCATTTTTCCAATCTATGACATCCCATTTAGGATTCCCAGATTCTGGATGTTAATCCAGCAGCATTGCCTGGATTAAGCATCTGTAGCACAGGGCACACAATTGCTGACTGGTTCAGACTGCAGCAGGTTCCTTCGAAGGCACTGCAGAGGGATTCAGTGATGTGAATTCCAGTTTTCAAAAAAAGGAAAGAACAAATACAGAAGAAGCGGGAACATAACTGGGATCTTTCCATAATTTACTTAATTTTTCTTGAATTCAGATTGTTTTGATGATTTAGTATTTTTATAGTAGCCTAGAAATAATGTATCAAATTTGTCCCTTCATATGTAAAATATTTTTTGCAGTAGTACAACAGCACACGTCAAAATATGTGAATGTGGAAGGAAAAAGGTAATCTTAACTTGGCCAGATACGAGATGAGATTATCAACACTGGGAAAGACTTCATTTAAAGCAAACTGTAACTTCTCAGATGATATCTCAGTGCTGTAGTAACACTATGCAAATATCTGGTTAGTGTTTGCTGGTGGACAAGTTACATGTACCATCTTCATATAAATGGGACAGTCTTGTGTATTTCATTTGTTGTTTTAAGTCAAGCAAGATGGAAGAAATTGAAGAGATACAGAAAGGATGGATAGTAAAAATGTTAAAACATTTCTGACAAAACTTCCACAGAGAGAAATTAACACTGTAAACTTGTTCTAGCTAAAAAGGAGATCATTAATCCTGATGATTTCATTATATGCATGTAATAAAAAATAACAAAAGCTCTACTGGATACCTCTATTTACTTTGGTCCAGAGTGAAAGAGTAACAGGACATAATTAAGCACAGTTAGTTGATTAAAATGCATCCTATAAAATCAACTAGGATGCAGCGTTTTGGGTTTGTTTTTGAAATAGGCAGAGCAAGTGGGTGAAACTCCAGTCTTCACACTGTTCTGATTCACTGTAGCAAATGCCATAATAAATAACTGGAGACATTACTGATCTGATTGTGGTGATGCACACCACTGTCTAAGGCTTTTGGAGTTCTGTCAGTCCCTTGTACCTCACTATGGTTTAACCAACAACTTTGAAAAGAATACTCTGTAAATCATGTATTGGATGATTGCTTGGGGTAATAATCAGTATCTCATACCTGAACAGACCGTGCTGTAGGTAGTGGTGGTTATTACTCCATAATGTCACTAAAAGTCAGGCTGCACGCAAACCTTTCATCCTTGCTCTGTGGATTGTCCGGCAAGGCCTGCAGAGGGGGCGAGATGAATCCCCGATACTGCTTACTTGACTTTGTTAACTTCCTGAGTTCACTGGTAAAGGAAATGCCTTTTCTTTTGTCATCTCGTGCTGCCTGGAAAAAAAAATAGATCATAGAAGTGGCATTTAGGAGGCTGTTTATTAGCTGTAAAATGCAGAATGAATACGAAATCACCTAAATTATTCCTAAGCAGGCCTCCCTTTTGAAATTCAGTGCAGCTGTGCTTTTATAGCCAAGTACATTCTCCTGATCTGAACAGATTAATTGAAAATTATGCATTGTTAAATATATGTTTAGCAAATTTTGTATAAACTTGTTTGTATAAAAATTCGTGCTCGTAATACAGTTACTTTAAAGCAACATCTGCTGTGGGTTGGTGGGATCTGCTGGAAAGGAGAACACAGCTCCTTGTCTCAGCAACAAGTACTTAATTCCTGCCATTTTACAAAGCATGACATAAAGCAACAGAACAACTTTGTCACTGGGCAGAAATAAAGGGACTTTATTCCAGTAGTTTTTAAGTTCAGCCCACTTGAATAGCCCTGTTTTACTATGATGGGGAGCAAGGAATGCAGAGCCAGAAGATTTTGAAAAACAGAACACTGTTAGTAGAAGATAAAGATTGTCATGGGATTTACAGGCTGTGAGGGAATTGTGGTGTTGGATGCAAGTGCTGTGGTCTCTTTCCCACCCAGCCTCATGCCAGCTCTGTCTCCCTCCCACTGAAAGTGGGTCCCCATTAAGCTGATTATACACCATCTATAAAACCTGCTGCAAACTATTTAATCTTTTACCTGAACCTGTTCCTTGAGTTTGAGGATAAATTTTCCTGCTCCCTTCCACTTGCTTTGGGCCTGAAACACACACTCTTGATCAGAGAGAATCCTCTGAGATGGTTTTGGTGTTGAGGACTTTTTGTTTGCTGGCTCTTTTGTCACCTCTTCCAAGAGCACATAATCACTTGGATTTGGATTGCTCAAAATGCTGTAGGAGTATTTGGCTTTGCAAAGAGTCTGTTTAGAAGTAGAGAAAAAGAAGACAAAAAGGCAGGCATTCATTCCCTCAGATTTAGGTTACTAAACCGATTCCTCAGCTAGTGCTGAGAAAAAAAAACCCCACCTTATCTTGTCTGAAACCAGCCTACACACTACGTATTACAGACCTACTGAATGGCAACAGCCCACTTACCTGCTGTATCACATCCTGAGCTGTGCTAAAGCGAGGAGCCTTGATGACGGTGCGTGGTTGCTCTGGGGAGACATCATGTACCTGAACAAAGAAACTGTCATCCTCAGAGCTGATGGCTGTATCTTCCTTTGCTTCTTGAAGGATGTTTCTCTCATTTAAATTCTACAGAATAAAGGAGAGCAAAATACATTTACTTCAGAGAGGTAACAGCTGGTGGTCACAGGTTTTTATCACATGAAAAGGAGACTGTGCAGTTGCCCCAGCTGCATTTCATTAAACGCAAGTCCCCTATGTAAGAGTTTTGACATACCAATCTTTTGTCTGTCTTTCGTTATTATAATTTCCAATCGTGTAAAAAATCTAGTTTTACGTTAAATTTGAACCATCAGTCAAATCACTAAGCTTAGTAGCATTTAACTGTTGACTAAGCAATAATGATGAAACACCACATAGCTGATACGAAAGCTGAGTGCAGTCAAGTTAGCATTGCACAGGTGTATAAAATCTGCTCACTCAACAGCTATGTTTGGTTTTAAACCATGTACACAGCATTGACATTACTCACCAAGTAATGAAACAAATACTGCACCCTTTTGTTTCCTGGTCCTAACAGCTAATTTTAGCTGCTCTTGTAAATAGTAATTTATCTAAAACAGACTTACTTCCTCTCGGGTTTTAAAGATAATCCTTCCAACATATCCTTCTTCTGGGAACCAACTGTTCAAAAGCTGCACTAGCCCTTCTTCGGGACCAATCACTCTCTGGAATGGTGCTTTTCTGCATTCACTCTTTTCTTTAGATATGAAACTTTTCTCTTCCATCAGAAAATAGTCTGCAGCACATGACTCGGTGCCTTTTGTGGAAGCCAAGAGCTAAGAGAGACCACAATAAACACACAGCAATTAGGATGCTAAATATAAACACTGCATAATTAGTAATTATAAATGAGAATGAATAAAGAAGCTTTAAGAATCAATAACTATTCTGGTAGTGTAGGCAAGATTTCTGATGTGCTATTTATTATTCAGATATTTTACTCCAGGGTAATGTACTGTTCTCTATAGCCTAGCCAAGCAGTTCAACAATTCCAGACAAGGCAGTGCTATTTAAGCTTATTTCTGTCCCGTTTGGCTGGCCAGACAATTTATTCATAATCCCAGGACAGTACAGTCTTTTCCCACTGCTAGAATAACAATCCCTGTTGAGTTAACTGGTTTTCCTACTCATGAACTTAGCCCTCTAACTTTTACTGTGTATTCCTGTGGTGCTCAAGTTCAAAGAAGTGCGCTGAAATGTTTTGCGCTTGTTGTAAGGACAGCCCATTGCCTCCCTCAGGCAGAAGGATTGTTTTTCTCATCTGCATATATCCAAATGTTAAAATGCTAATAGGGAATCAGAAGATTATAAATCCATTCTCCGAAGCAAAAGTTGGGAAAATTTCACTGATGATATTCTGTGTTCACAATGCAATGAGTTCCACAGTAATACATTTGTGAAGCACCTCCTTGCTGTGATGACTGAACTTCAACAACGCTGAGTGTGAGAAATGCAGGGAGATCAATGTCCAGAATGATGTCAGGGTGGATTCTTGCAGCTACAGTCTGCAATTCAGCAGGGGACTTACCTGATTGAGGAGCTGTGCAGCCGTCGTCCCCCCACTTATATTAAAAACAGTGAAAGGCTCTGGGCCTGGAATTCCATGAATTGTCACTTTGTAAATGGCAGCAGCTTTCTTTTCCCCTGTGCTAAACAACTGTTCAGAGAACATTCAACATGTTACTCAACGTTCTCACACAGGCATGTTACTTTAAGGACACTTGAAAGAAACTGTACACACAAGTTGTAAGGACCTTGACAGAGCAAAGCTATCCAGTTAATGCACAGCTCTTGCCCCACAGATCAAGGCATTAAAAAAAAAAAAACCCAGCAAACCAACTCCCCCAGGACCCCACTCCACTGAAGCTGAAGAGCAAGAAGAAAAAGGAAGTTTTCCAGTGAGAGTACATGAACTGCCACTGGACAAAGGGTAGGCCTCCCACTGCTCATTATCCATTCTAGCTGAGCTCAGACTATTTGGAGCAAATTACTGGATGAAAAGCTATAGCTTTATTTTATCCTCCAAGCCATTTACATTCTTCCTTTCTGCCCTAGTAATTCACCAAGATACACATTCAACATGTATTCATGGAAGGATAACATCTGCAACACATCTGCTACACACAACAGTAGCTCAGGAGCTTTTATCTAGCACTTCAGGAACTGGCAAATTATAATATATGTGCTTAAAGTTACTAAAACACAAGTAATCCAGGTAACTTAACCCAACGGCTATTTTAAATAATACATCACATCTATACATACATCCACTCTTGCACTTTTGTAATATATATTATACATCTGTATGCGTACATATTTGTACATATAAACATATAGAAGTGCACGCATCCACCCCTACAAACATGTTATGTATTTACGGAAATACAAACATCATCTTTTCCTATAACAGAATTCAATTTTACTGTCATTATTCCAAAGTTTTTGGTAATTTGCATCTTTCTGTCCCAAATCCATTGCTTATGATTTGTGCATAAAGGAATGCATGAGGCAGCTCTGAACCTTACTGCTCAACCACACTCTTATCTCCATCACAGGAGTCCTCACGCTGTACCTAAACACACCAGAAGCCAGGCTTTGAAAACATTTACCCTCCCGCAGTTTCAGCCAGGTGGGAATACCTCACTTTCACCAAAGCCCCCCAAAATTAGGCCTTGAGGTGCTACTGAAAAATGTGCAGGTTTAGGGACCAAAACCTTTGAACAGTCTGGCTCTAGAAGTGTTCAGACTCTACTAGTCATCAAGATGTAAACACAGGGCATTCTCAAAAAAATAATTACATTACCTTAGATGCAGGCAGAGTGTTTCCAGAAGGATTTTCTTCCATTCTCCGACTGTTTATGAACAAACTAGAAATTTCTAATGCTTCATTGTGCAGGTTATGGAGCTGGACATGTCTATAGCCTGAAAAGAAAACACCTTTCTGTAAGCACTTTGCCACATCCTAGGACACAAATCTCAGAAATAGAAAAGTCAAATTTGCTATATTAACAGCTACAGTTTGCCACATCAAAACGATGTAAAAGCACTGTAATAACACTGCATTAACACTCTTTTGTCTGTACAGCAGTGTAACCCAAATGCTATGAACTGCTGAGTGGCTCATGGAGCTGTCTACTTTTGTTTTGCCATAATACTCAATATATTCATACATAAAATATGTACATATTAGAATATGAATGAACCAGCGACAAACTCTCACTGGGAAGATGCACGTCTATGGCCAGACCTCCTCATATGCAAAGGCTGTTGTGTGGTATTACAGTGGTACAAAGTGAACGTCAAAGTATTTTTACCATTCTGCTGAAGAGCTGCTGGCAATATGGAAACTCCCTCCTGCAGGTAGGTGTCACAGAATTAATGACGCTCTGTCATCTCTCCCTCGCCATTTACGTCTCCCTTCCTTTACGTCTCCCCCAGTCAGGGCTGCAAGAAGTGCAGTTCCACTCTGCCCACTGATCTCATTACAGCAGTTTCTTGGGTAAAGGACAAAGCAAGGAGTAAAACCACTCCATGCTTTCTAAGGGACCTGCAGCAAGTCTCAGGGTGAACATAAGCTCACAACCACAGCTCAGCATGGGAGCAGCTGCGTACAAGATGCCCCAGTCTCTGCAAAAGCACAAGGTCTGACTTTTTACACGTCACCGGGGCACTCCAGCTCCCCCGCCAGGGCAAAGTTTGTTGTCTGATACTCGCTCCCCGTCTACCCTAGAAAAATGCAACCAGCTGATTAAAAATAACCCTCTGGCAGGATTCAGTCCAGGAATCTGCTGGACCATTTGGGCATAGGGTATCACTACAAACTATACTGTACCTCTTTTTAGAGCTTTTAGGGGAATGATTCTCTGAGCTGTTACAGCTGAGCTGTTATTTTCAACAACGGCAAACCGAAGAAAGACCAAATCTTCAAAGTGAACCCGGAAAAGGAACTGTTCATTCCACATAGGGTTGAGAGTGTTGCGATGAATGGGCTTTGTCCGGAAATGGCAGCTATCCATAGGCATCCCCAACACATCAATTTCAATGCACGGACTGCCCGTGCTATTGCTAGGGCAGACATTCTGTCCAGACACAATCTGAAGCCAAGGAGTACACAGAGAAACCAATTAGTGGAGTAATTCTTTTACTGCCATGACTCTGAGCTAAATATTGTTTATCACACTCCTAAGGACAGTTTGTTAACATACTACTTTAATTACAACACTCCTCTAACTTTTGTAATTGCCAGGACAGTAATTTCAGAAGTAGAGCTGCTTCACCTCCCTGTCATGTCATTGCTATGGTATCTTTCCTCTGAAAAAAATACACCATAGATCATGACTATAACGATTCAAGGCATCTGAAAGTTAATCCAGAAGGAATGTACCAGTAACCTAGTCAAAAAGGATCAAATTATCTTCTCCGTTACTCTGGGGTGATGGCATTGACCTCTGGCTTGCTTTGGCATACACAACACAAGAATTAGGTGTGCAATTACCACAGCTGGGAGAATTTTGATTCTTATAAATCTCACTTTTCTGAAACATTTCCTGGAAAGGACTATTTTCTTAGAATACAGGCTTTTTGGCTATAAATCAATGGATGATGTATCTTATATAACTTCAAAAAATATTTTTTTAATATTCAGTACAGCTTTTCATAATGGCTTTTTGTGTAGCTCCTCAAGCATTCACCAATGCATGAAGTATCCAGACACATGTATAATTTTACACAGTTGGGTACTCCCAGGGAAAATGCTTTCATGACTGAGTTTCAACAAATATTGTAAAGAAAACAGTAAATATCGATGCAAAACAGCCAATAAAATAAAGACAATTATTTGCTCCTTTTCCCTCCTTTTCTTTTAGCTATGCTGACCTTTAGAACTACAAGCAACAATTAGACGTTCAATCTTTTCATACTTAAGTATGACTCTAATGCTGGTGGAAAGACTGTACTTAGACATTATCTACCCTTATCTGTTTGGCTGTATGAAATTCCCTTTTAATGTACTTACTGTTAAAGAATATATAGCTGGCTCTTTATTATCAAGGTCTCTTTCTAGCGGACAAAACTGCTGGTACATGGAACAATTTTTATCCCACAGAACAGGTGGTTTCAACACATATCCGCAGCCACCATTGGCCTCAAACATAGCTGCATTAAGTTGCAGAGGAAGATCTGTGAAAGTAAAGTACCCAAAACTCACAAAGAGCAATGATACAATGGAAAAACCGTAAAAGTGAAGAAACAGACAGCTTTTTTTTTAAATTTTAGCTGTGTACTATCAATTCATTCTTTGTTTTCAGAGATAGATAGCTGTAATTTGTGTATAATTAATTATGCAAAACTATAATAACAGTTCATTCTTTTCTATCCCTTTCCATTGCCTTTATGCAACTGTAGGGCTTGTCTACATCTATTCTCTGAGAAGTTTCTAGGTATTTGTCCTGGACTGCGGAATGAAAAAGCACTGACTGCATAGTTTTGTAGACGACCTAATGTAATCCCCATTGAAAAGGTGAAGGAATACAAGATAGGATAGAAAATGGTCCAAAACCATTTTATCAACATTAAACTAGCATCCAAGGCAGCACTTCTAGTCAAAAACTCTTCAGTATCCTTTCATACTTTAAATTATCAGAAAGGGATAAAGGCTACTCGAACTGGGGGAAGCAAACAACCTTTAGCAATAAAATATAAATAAAAATGGAAGGTGTTGCTGTTCAGGTACTTCTGTGCTACCAGGAGATTTGCTGCACTCGCATAAAGCTCATGAACTCTGGGACCGCTGCTCTCAAGGACCCAGTATGAACTCAGGTATGTCACAGTATGAACTCCAGCTAGAGCTGGGGCACACAAACACCTACAACCCCTTGTGACAGCAGGTAAAAGCAAATGCTCACAGCTTAAGGATTTATTTCACATCTAAAACATATTAAAATGTGTGTTCGTGTACCCATACCATCTGTTTGGTAGTTAAGAGCCACGAGCTGTACGCCATGAAGCCAAAAGATCAGTGGATGGGGATTTGAGGAGTCAATGCGCGTGGCAGCAGGGTAGGTCCTCAGAAGCTGACAGGTGGTGTGCTGGATCAGCTTCTGAGAGTACCGCCTGCACAGCCTCTTGGCAGCGTTCTCATTCAGGGAGGAGATGTGATAGCACTTGGGCGTCCTTATGATAGCACTGAGAGAAGCTGGAGAGTTGTAAGGAGAGCAAGGATCTTCCCAGGTCTGCCGCATCACATCAAAAGGACCTGGAAAACAAATAGTACCTTCGAGTTACGCCTGCAGATCCAGGGACTCCAAGAGTTAAATGTTTTCTAGTGAAGTATGTGTGCATACTTTGTTTATGGTAGAAAAAGATGATTCTGGAAAATGATACTACTCAGTTTAAGAGTCACATTCCTTCTAATACAGTAAGAGCAATCCATGAGAGAAAACATCATGTTTAAGTGTCAAAATTATACTTTGATTAGATGTGCTAATAACCATTTTCATAAATAATTGTCATTTTCCTGAATTCAAATAATGGAATAAAATTCCATTCTTCTCATTTATACATTTTACGTGAGGAAGGGAGGCAAGATTGAAACTCATCTGCTAAGTCTGCAAACGGGCACTCCCCACAGAGAGCCTTAAGAGTTAGGGGACAAAGCCAGCAAAATACTTCTAGTTCCTAGAACTAGGTGTTAGACTTCCTCATTGTTAGGACACTGGCTTCTAAAAGGGAATCTAATCTGTCTGTCACAGCCTTGCCCTTGGGCTGAAAAAAATGCAATGTTCCTTGGGCCAGAAAATGAGTACAGGAAAGGGTACAACTCTGCAACTTTTTGTCTATGGCATTCACCTTGAAAGGCAGGGCATCTGGGTCTCATCTTTGCTCCAGAACTTTTTCTGAACCTTCTCTGTGTTTCTTTACATCTGCTCATACATAGATGTACAATTTCCAAGCCCACAAACTGAATCACCTGTGCAGTCTAAATACTTCCAAGGTCGAACATGGGAATTAGCATGATTCCATGTTTGGACTCGGTAAGTTTTGGGCAACTAAGCTGTAGTTCAGACACTAAAAATCCTTTTCTGGATCCAACCCAACAGTTCCGCCTTCCCTTTGTACTTTGAAAATATTCACCCATACCTTTTAAAATACAAACTTTAAGATATATCTCTTAAAACGTATGTTAATTTTGAATCATTTATGAATTAGGGTCTTCATATTCCTGACCAAGTAATCCTATTTTGACATTCCACTCAACATTTCAGTTATAGCAGTATTACTATAATAGCTGCTGTGCTAACAAAAAAAAAAAACATTCCAAAGTTCAACGTCTTATACATTGTAAAGTATTTGATCTTTAACAACTTGGTCGGGTACATGTGTTGGATTACAGTGTCATTCCACGTGATTGGTGAAAGAAGATGCTAACTTTACCTTTTCCAGATGCTTTGGCAAGAGTAGCTGACTCCCCAGGGCTCAGCCTGCCAGGATTGTTGCCAAAAATGGACTTCCTGCTTTTTCTTTCTTTTCCTCTGCTAGAGCCAGATGGGTTTAGAGTTGACAAGCCTGTTCCCATAAATGTAAAATAAATGAGCCAAAAAACATGACCAAGAGGGCATGACATTTTCCATCATATTTTATATTATTTTTGAAGGCATGAATACTCCTGTTATATAGTACACAGGGAAAACACTGTATTTTTCTGCATAATTTAACATCTTTACATACATACATGCCTTTACATATGCATACATTATGTATTTATATATATAATGTATATAAAAACTTCATGTTAATATTTTATATTAACACAATATATAGTTATCACTCTGTGATACAACTTTTTGTCTTGAGGAAGGTAATGGCTTGGTCTCAAATTACCAAATGGTCCTAATTAATACCAAAAATGTCTGCAGTAATGTTCCAAATGTATTCATCCTTAGAATATTTTTTTTAAAAAGTCTTTACTACAGAAGCAATAAATCTGTAGAGCAGTGAATATTGTGCCATTCATCTGTGATAGGACACACCTACTTAATTAAATAAACACAAAAATATGATCTAAAGATACAGTGTAAAGGAAAAAGCCCAAATGCTGTCAATTAAGCAGTTCAACCTCAGGATGTTTTCGAAGTTATCTTCTTCTGTTTAGATTTTGTATTTCAAAAATGGGAAATACAGTAAGTGTGCAAAAAACCCATTAAGCATTTAATAGCCAATATAAACTAGAATTGGGTCTAGAAAGCTCTAGCAGAACTATTATTCAAACATATGCATCCTAGCAAAATAATCATTATAATAACGACCTAAATCCCAGATAAGTAAACAGACTTAATTCCCCTTAAGCTCAGTTTCTTTCTGTTGATTTGGAGAGAGCACAAGGCAGATCAAAATTAAAGAAAGTCAAAATGCACTACGGTTAGTCTGACACCTACAACAGTGAGGTGTGGGATACTCTCAGAGACCCAAAATGCACCTGTAAAATAAAATGTAACAAAGCAAGTACACTCTTATTTGTCTAACTGTGACTCATAAAAAAACCTTCACAAACTCACGCCTGCCTAAAGACAGTTCTGGATTTAAGACTAATACTTAAATGACAACTGTAAATAACAAAGAAGATACGCTGGATCCTCTTCTATTGAAGTTTGTCCACAGCGAAAAATTTTTAGCTCTCAATCTTTACTCCATGTCTACATGTACTTAGTAAAATCATGCTGATGGTTTCAACGGAACTGCTTAGGTTAGTAAAACTCAGGATATACATAAATGTTTTCATTGCTGGAGATATACTGTCTCTTTGAACCAAAGCATACACAATAAAGCACAGAAGATGGCAGAAGTTGAGATCAAGGAATATGAACTGACTAGAAGAATAAGGAGTTATGCACTGTGTGCTTCCAGCACTATTTAATCCCCATCTTTGATGGATCAAATGGATTTGGCAAGCAAGATCCACGTTTCAAAATCCTGTTGTGGAGGCAGTCACTGAGGAAACAGACTAACCTCATACATCACCAGAGAATGTAATGCTAACACCAGAGCTAACTGAACCCAACGTGATGGCCACAGGGTAAGCTGCAGCTGGGAGTTTTCTTTCAGTCTCTCCCAGGGCCGTGCTTTGCATGTGACAGACCTCCCAGAGACAAACTCCACTTTTCACTCCAAATTAAACTTGACTCCAAAATATAGCCATCATCTATTCATAGAATAATAAATTCATAAAATAATGGAGGCTGGCAAGGATCTGGAGTTCATCTGGTCCAACTCCCTGGTCAAAGCAGGACCACTGCAGATCTTGCAGATCCCACTGTACTGCACTTAGATCCTATCATACTACCATAACGACAGAGTAAATGTTTTGTACTTCCCTGCAACCCCTATGCTATATCCTTTGAGTTACAGAATTAAGTGCCCATCTCTGGTATTGGATACAAGCACACCGCTTTACTGCTTTTAGATTTTTAATCCACAGGATGGCAAACTTCCCTGCCCTTCTTATTCTAACCATGCTAAATTAACAGTTTAAACTGTAATTGTCACCATCACACCATTTGTTACAGACCAACAGCCAGTTAGTTTATGGGTTTGAAGATCTTTAAAAATAATTTATGGTACTTTTGTAGATAGGGTGCCCTCTTCGTTTTCAATTTAATTTATTGAAAAGTGACACCATAGGGTCAGATAGTCTGATACAACGCAGATGGTGACTGAATTTCATGCAGGTTAGCTCAGGTGGCTCCCTCCTCTCTGCACCTGATTGTTAAGATCCTGTTTTTATGTACTCAACTTTCTCTACTCATTGTGTAAGGATCTTCAGCACCAAGGCAATGAGCCATGTGCCCAGTGGGTTATAGCATTACTGTGCTTAAGTATGCTTCACTGCCCTCATCTTGGGTGACCCAAAAGAACAGACTTTCACCCTCCTAGATAATGGTATGATGATATCCAACAGACCGAAATTGAATCTAAGCAAGAACTGTACGGGGCAAAACCTACTGGAACAGCAAGAGCTGTGGTGGGTTCCTTGTTACCAGAGATTTTATAAACAAGAAATGTTAATTTCTCCACATGATAAATTCTATTTTGACCAGGGAGCGCTTAGAGATGTCTGTGTTTCTCAGTAGGCTACCGTAAGTGAACATAATGGTCCTTGTCCTTTCTTGGTCACAAACCAGTGATTAACATTCAGTGGCATAGGCAACTAGAAACACAGAATATGAAGACAGGAGAAATACAATATTTACACCATTGATCAGCCACTGACATGAATTCTGCCCTCTCTATTTCTAAAAATCTTCCATTTTCTGGGTTGATTAGGAACCCAGTCAATAGAGCTACACAGTCATGGATCTACCAGCCTTGTTCTTGTTATTAATGGATAATATTGGAGTATGGCAGTCTACCATGTCTGTGCCCTCCATCTGAGCAGAGCAATTCAGTCAGTAGCATGGTGGCTATGGAAGTCTACATATCTTGAAGAGAAGGCAGTATTTGTCTCAAAGGAGACAAAGTTTGTTCGAAAAATAATTTATACAGCTTCATGTTATCATCTGTGAAAAGAACTAATTTTCTTAATTGTTCTATTCATGTCCCCTTTATGAAGTGACAGGAAGAAATCCGGTAAGATAAGCAGGTGTTTCTTCTATAACTGAAATTACATTAGAAAACTGAAATATTTTAGGTTTCTTAGAACATCAGAACTTCTTTGCGTGTCAAAATTCTTGGAACAACTGAAACCATCCCTCTCTAATCCTGAATATCATTCTTTGAAAGAAAATATTTTATTTGAAAGATATCTCACTGCAGATTTTATTAAGGAGTATCAGATTTAACATTTTAGAAGTTAATATTTTTACAAGTGACACCTATGATTCTTAAAGTTACTACAGAAGATTACAAAAGAATGTCTCTCCATTTTTCAGCATGTTTATCTTGCCTATTTGACACTATTTTATATTTGGTTAGCTTCTCTAATCTGATTATAGTTCTATTTGTATAAGATCATGATTTGGCAGAATTGCTAACTTTTCTACAGAGAATCATTCCATTAAAAAGCAGATTTTTTCACTGAAAACATTAAACACATCAATGAACAATAAATTCTCAATTTAAAAGTATTTATACATGCAGCATGAGCCAAAACACATTCAACCTGATGTTTCAGTACTGACCAAGTAACTGTCAGCAATCTCTTCAGTTACTCCCTCTCCTTTTCCTCTGCAAATGTTATTCTTCCTACTGTACAAAAGAAGACCCTCCTATTTCCTTAACCCCCTCCAAAAACAGCGTGCAACTGTCCTCACCTACACCACGAAAAGGCTGCTTTACCCACCCCAGTGGCTGACCTTTTGCCCACTTAGCAAAAAGGAGAAGATACAGCTTTAAGCTAAGGTAAAACACATTAAACTGAGATCACTTAAAGAAATGTGACAAGCTCTTCCTGCAAGTTTTTAAGAATATTTTCCTTCCTAATTCGGTAGGTCCTTCCATGGAAACTCGGAGCTTTAAAGATAAAGCTTTCTGTTGTTTGTCATTTGGCAATGAAGCATTTGTCTAAGTTGTGAAGACTGGTAAATTTCACTTTTGTAAACATTGTAATATGACAAACTATGTCTTCACATAATTTATGACTACTACTTCTCAGCCAGGAGCTATTATTATGTAGACTATCAAATCACCAAGAAAGAAGCTCCTTGACTACTTCAACTTGAAAATGCTTGTATTAACTAATTCACAACATAAACATAATGTCTCCAGGAATTAGAAAGCTTAAAACAATAAAACAGGGCAGTGCACTTACCAGGAAACTTTACAGCTTGACAGTAAATGACAAGATCTGATAGCTCTGGGGCTATCTGTCTACTTTCCTTCTTATTTTGTGGAAGATAGAATTCTTCACCCAGCTCCATGTCATAAACCTAAGTGGCAGTGCCAGGAAGACATAATAATAAAATTACCAAATGCAAAAGTACTCGTGTATATCTTACTTATGTCCTTACAATCTTTTACCTCATTCTTCCCATATGGTTTGCTGTCTTCACCTAACACATCCCCGTGTGCAGGCTTGTGCATCAACAGCTTTACTGACACTGTGGTATTGTGCAAAGGCATCAATCAGAGCCAGCTCTACAAACTTTTAGACAAAACCCATCCATATTCAGGAGCAACTACGATTTACTAAACAGCAATATACTAGCTCAACTGTCAGATGATTTAATAAAAGGTAATGTGACTATCTGATACCAAAGTGCAGTGTTTCGAAGTTTAAATTTAGATACAAAAAAATGCTGAAGATTCAGATGAAATCTTCAGTTCCACTGATGTTAATGGAAATTAGACATCTACATAAACTCCTGGATCTAGCTTCAATGAAGTCTTTCATTGTGCAAGCAATGACAGTTAAAATTTTCAGCCAAACAGCCTGTATATGCAATAACCTCCAAGGACTTTCCTTGTACAGAATGTCAAGCATTTGTTGTATTTAACCTATTTTCTCTGGTAAGTTTCCATGTTTTGTACTATTTGTCTTCATTAAAGCACATTTGTCAGCTGATGTCTCAGTTACCTAAACTGCTCAAATCTGCTGGTTATGTGTCAAAGTGTGGCTGAGAATAAAGGGGGAAAAAGCAGAACTACCTTTCCTTTATTATTGTAAGTAGCACAATCAGCCTTCTTTATTCGTTTGGCAGTCTCTTCATTATATTCAAACTGCAGTTTATCACTTGATAATTTATTCTCAGGTCGGTCTTCAAGAATGTTATCTAAAAATTAATGGGTTTTTAATAAACATAAAGCCAAACAATTTCAATTGGAAATTTAATTTGAATTAGCAATATTTGTGCACAATTCTGTAACTCTTATCTGAATAACCAGATGCGAAAACATCCATTTACTGATCAAAGCATTCTCTTTTAGTAGTAACTTTCTACTTTAAAAATTTAATGCTCAGCTTTGGTTAATATATTGCACTTCTTTTAAAGCCCATCCTTTTGTGCTCAGAAGATGCTTAAAACAAAATCACCTAATGAATTAAGCTTGCCATCTGAAAACGACCAATATTCCTGAAAAACAAAGAACTGCTCAAGTCCAAACACAATTAACCACATCAAACACGTACATATCTTTGTGCAGCCTTCCTCTCCTTACATTTATCATGAACAAATATTTTTTACATCTATAGAAATTCCTCTTCAAAGCCACATATTTATCTGAGAATAATGCACCTACTAACTTGGTCTTTCTGGACCACAACATTGTAACTGTCACAAAAGGAATGGTTTTATTTCACTCCTGATACTCCCGATGCTTTGATCATATTCTTTTTATACACAACCAGTGTCACACATGCAGCTTTCTAACATTTCCCGACCATAATGCCACATAAAAATATTCGATTGCATTTTTATTATAACATGAAGTAGAAACCATATATTCACACTTAGCAAGCTGGAGGTGCAGTGCTGATTTCATGCAGTTAAAATGCTCAACCAAATGGCCTTTACCTTCCTGGCTGTTAGGAGCAGGAGAAGCATTAAGGACATCAGCTACAGGGAAACGGAGTCAGAGAGGGAATAAGAGTAAAGGAAATTAAGATTTATAGCCGGAGAAATGAAAATTAAGTGTCAGTCATACAACTACTGGACTTAATGCAAACCTAATGTATCAGTAAGGAAAACAAAACTGAAAATCTTTTAGACAGAACATTATTTAGATTAGTTTTGCCAAAATATCAACGTAAATGAAGACCACAAAGAATAACCACTGTAACAAAGCAAGAAACCATGCCACAGATTCCTTCATATGTTGGAAGGTGTGAATGTTCCTTGCTGGGTTCAGAGTTCTCAAACCTTCTCTTAACTAGAACATTGCTCAAACATCACTTACTGCAGTCAGATTGCAATATTTTCCTGGCAAGTCTCTTATTAAAGATCTACATTTTTCACAGCAATTTATATCTACACTATCTTCACTGAAGATATTCTGAAGTAACCAGTTAGGCCAATTTTCTAGCAAAATTCAGCTGAAGGCAGCACCAAACCCAAACTCAATAGATTTTCATATTAGCATAAACAATACTGCTATCCCTTAAGCAGTGTCAGGTCTTGAACTGCAATCATTAATTTTGTGACTATTTTTAAATCATTAAACACAGAAGCAAGTAATGCAAATAAGAGACCAACTGGAAAGAAGTCCTGTGCTACAGGGCATGCTTGAGTGTTACATCTCTGAACGCAGCACCTAGAACTTAAATGGGCACCCACGAGACTTAAAGGTCCAATAAGTGAAGTACTTTACAGTACTTGTTTGGAGACAAGAACTGGATACAGAATTCAGACTGTGGCACATTAAGGTTTTACATAGAAGCAACACTATGTTTTGTTTTCAGTACCGTGCCTGATGACACCACCTTTTGGCTGTCTCTGCACACCGAGCTGAGGATTTCAGAGAACTTTCAATAATTCCATGATCTCCCAATTAGTACTACTATTGTTGAGCTCACAATCACATAAGCAAGGTTTAAGTAGCCTGCTCTAAATGTACTACCTTATGTTTATCTACACTGAAACACATCTATATCTGTTTTGTCCCCACGGTCAGTTTTGTGATTCATTTATGGGGTTTAACAATGGTGCAGCATTTAACTATCCGAAGAGCTTCATCACTGCTGCCTCATTGGGTAAACACACTGCGATCTACTTCAATACATTCCCTGAAAATTACCGATTAAAAATAACGAGTAACCCACTTAGATGCATCCAGCTTGTTCAATCCATGCCTGGGGGTTTTGTCAAGTGTCCTCTGAGAAGAGTTGAGAGGATCAAATATTTCTGACTCCAGCTGTTTGCTCAAACAGAATCTACCAGACCCACAGCCAGAGAAGCAAAAAAAGACGCATGACTTCAGCTCAGCTGCCTCAGTGCAGCACATTCACCCTCCTATCTGTAGTTGAATCAAACGTGCCTGACTGAACCAGAGAGCTATAGATGTAATGAAAGTTACCAACTGCAGTAATTTTTATCACCTCTGACATCATTATATCCAATTTATAAACTACCCCTAAAGGTGGATTTATGCTAAACTGATGGCTCCTGAAGGCTAGGATAGCTGATGTGTAGACAGCACATGAACTTACAAGGCAACTACTCATGCTTCGCCATTTTTTCATTGAGCAGCTATCACTTTAATTGAGCCATCTTTATTGAACAAGCCAGGGACTCAGTGGCTTCTCTACCTTTACGCCTGAAGTGAACAGCTGATTATGAAAGTGTAACTAAAATAGGTACTTCAGAGGTCTCTAGGATTTGACAGTAACCAAGGAGGACTTCGAAGAATCTGCATCTTAGGTCAATTTAATGGCAGTCATGCAGATGCAAGGGATAAGCCAGTTGTGAATCTCGAGCTTTCAGGTGTCTAAACTCCTTAAGAAAGACAATACAGGCAAATGTAGAGAGAATACACTATGAAAACAATCATTTTGACATAATAAAAAGAATATAAAATATGATTTATATAGACTACAGTTCAGCACACATGGCATAGTTAAATCACCTAATGGTTGGAGTTAATGTCACACTCAAGTCTTCTACACAATCGAATTATTTTCACAGTACTAGACTACTGCACTGAAGTGCCACCGAGGACATTTAGTACATCTTTCTCTTACCTACATCATTCCTCAACTAGAATATTTATATGTCTTACTACTACAGTTCTAACAATGTTGCAATAAATAAATAAATACTGTTACCATCAGAGAGAGATTCATAGTCATAGTCATATTCATCCTCTTCATCTTCTTCCTCTTCATTGGTAGGTGTGGGGTTACTAGCACCATTGCTAGCCTGCGCTTGCATATGCGCCAGCTGGTGAGCCTACAGGAACAGAATCACTGATGACATTATTGTTATTTTAAAAAAGCAAATGAGTTTTCATCCCTGCATCTTGTTTTATTTACATGAAAGCAATGAATAGATATAACAAGAAATAAGTAAGATTCTTAAGATCCAACTAAAACAGCATTTTAAGAGCTTGAATACAAAGAAAACTTGCATTGGTAGAAAGCCACCTAAGAAGATATGAAACCTGATTAATTAAGGGAAAATCTCCACTTTGCCCATTATTCAGAGCCAGACTGCCTTTTCCCGGTCTGAGGTATCTTATTCTGGAAACAGTTTAAAACTTTTTGAAAACATGAAGAATGTCCATATACTGTACAATATGTGTGATTTACTTATTCTGATACAAGAATTCAATTATAATTAAATTGTGTTTACATTTTGGGTAAGAGCAATTAGCTTACAAGGATTCATAGAATCATAGAATGGTTTGGGTTGGAAGGGATCATAAAGATCATCCAGTTCCAATCTTAGGCCGGGGCACGTTCCACCAGACCAGGCTGCTCAAGGCTCTAATTGCTCAATGTAATTGCTGACTAACTATATACACTGTTGAACTAAAGCCACCAGAGATGAATTTCATATAGGTATAAACATTACTTGAATAACAGAGTGCGCCCAGGAAGGGAGTAAGAGAGTATTTGCTTCGCTTGAATATGAACAAAGAAACAAAGCAGAATTCTACTAATAGTCAGTACATACTGAGTATATACGCACATACTCAATGCCTGTCACTATTTCTCAACAAACATGAACAGCAAACGTTATAGCCTCAGGGTGAAAGTTCATTTAGTTTTATCACATAGGGCATGTGATGCTAATCATAATATTCTGAAATATTATAAATCTAAAATACACTAAAATTTTGTTATGTTTTATCTATACTTTATTATGTTTTTCTACTTATTTGAAAGCGTTGCAATCCACTGTGAGTCTTCCAAGCATGAATATACATTAGGTTATTCTGCTGTATATATTGAAATGGCAAACACTTCAAACACAAATGAATTATTTCTAACAAGAGTTAAGTCTCACAGCTTGTTCTTAAGGAAGGAAGGATTTTACCTTTTGTTTCAATATATCCACCGGTGTTTGATGAGCTTTGAGCTTCTTGTTTTTAAGCAGGATTTTTCTTTTCAGTTGGCCAGGTGAAGGAAGCATGGGATCATCAGAAAAGTCACTCTCAAATAAAAACTTTGTTACCAGCTTATCTCCAAATACATTCTGAAATATTGACAACACACCATCCATTACAGAAAATCCCAAGGCATATTGTTAGAATAATTTACCACAACCTATGTCCTACCTTGAAAATTTCAGCCATCTTGCGTTGCTGAGGCAATGAACAATGGTTTTCTATCGATATGATAATTGGCATGTCAGAGGTGATAAACGCATTGCGACCAATAGCTTCAACTACCTCCTGTGAGAAAAATAGGTCATTGAAAGAATACGTGACTATTCTGCATTCTGCTAATTTACTGTTAGTTGAAAGGGGAGAAAGCAAGATATATGTTTCGCCCTTTGAGGAGAAAGAATCCACAATTTGCTCTCAAAACAAGCTCCTACAGATGAACCCAGCATCTTGTTACAACAGAACTGGTAACAGCTACTTACGTTGACAATAAGAAGACAGAAAATTACACTACATATGCTACAAAAGTAATTCAAAAAGCATAATGTTTACACTTCGGTAGTTCACAACTGACATTGCACATAGTTCATAGTCTAGTAGGACTTACCCGGCTAGAATTTGTACTCTCCTAGTACGCAATTTTTTTACTTCATTACAGAAAAAGTTACCAACTTTCTTCTCATTTTTTTGTTTCTTCGTATAATTAACAGCATACCTTAAAAGATATCTTAGTAGTAAGAGTGTGGCCATGATAAATTATAGGCATCCCATCATCGCCGTCCCAGCAGTCTAATTCTACACTTCTGCAGCCTTGTAAAAGAACCTACAATGCAATTGAACAGTCTAAGCATGTAGGAGCCACAGCTGCACCCAAACAAAGTAGAAGACAGAGCGTGCAGAAAAACAGAAATGCCCAGTGATTCAGCAAAAGTACTGGAATGAGTAATCTCTGTAGAATAAACAGCCCACAGAAGCTACACCCCCCAACTAACTACGTTCCCTAGGTTGAGAGTGGGAAAATGAAGAAAGCAGTTATGTGCTTAGGAGAAATACCATAAAGCTTTGAAACTCATAGTGTCTTGCAAGACACATGGAATCTGTTTGCAGAAAGTGGTTCTTAATGTACTGCTCACTATCCTAAGGGAAAGAAACATTTCTGTATTTTTACCTGCAAAAGCAGCCATAAAGCAACATGGCAATTTATTCCAGGTTGCTATCATAACACCTTATGGGCAGAGCATCTGCAGTTTGCTGATGTTGTTGTTTTTGTTGTTGTTGTTAAATTTTTAAAACAGAAGGTCTGAAAACAATCATTTGTGGACAACCTCCATGAGGATAGTTAAAATGAAAATGTGCCAGGCCATCTTATTTAATGATATTTTTGATATTTAATAATATAATGAAGGATGGATCCAGCCATCCATCCATCCATGCATTCATCCTTTATTTATTAATTTACTTATTTTAGAAAGCCATGATTGCTAGAAAACCACTGAAGAAATTGAAGAGGAAGGATGGAGGGAAGATAAGCTAACCTTTTTGTTGGCAGCCCAGCTTATTATTGGTCTCTATTGCAATTAACTTTTTTACTCAAAACAAAGATCTTTATAATCAAAATAATTTCCAGAAAAAAAAAAATGAACGAAGAAAAAAAACTACTTTTCCTGTTCAAAACTTGAATAACTAGGTTTCGGGCAATTGTGTCCATAGCTGGCACACCACCACTTCTGTGGCAGCCAGACACGCTAAGCTAAAACAAATCACCCTTCCTCTTCTGGTGACAACCATTTGAGGGGTAAGAAGAAGCTTTTCTATATCGCACAAATTCTGAAGCCAGCTGAGCTCTATCTCACTTTCCATCTATCCCCAATACAATGCTCACATCACGCTGTGCGCTCCTACTACTGGAGCCTTCTTTGCAATTGCATTATAAAGGGAATCATGTTATCCATGCTTTCCTGATGCAGTCTCACCCCTCTGTCTTATAATGACAGGCAAAGCAGCACACGGAACGCCAAACGAGCCCTTCTGAATGGTGAGTTGTTAGCATTTAGAGTCATAAAACCACAACTTGCAGGAAGTTTGAAGCTTTCTCTAGCATTTGGTAAATACACAGACACACAAGTATCTATATACACAAACAAACACAGAACGAAAAACCCAAGAGAGTAATCATTCTTTTCCTGTTCACCAGCAATCAGGCATAAAGTCTAAAAAACTGCAGAATATTCCTAGAAATAATTTTTTTAGAAGTTATAGTTCTATTTGAAATTTGTCTTTGCAGTGCAATGTACAGCATCTGAGCAGTGCTTTTGACATTTGAATGAACTAAAGTATTAGATCAGTCTTTCCTGTGGGAAAGTCTAAATTTAGTAGGTTGGGTCAGACTGACTGGTGTCTAAATGCTATGAATCTCAAACTAAACCCATTTTTTTGCCTTAGAAAAGACATTTGAGCACAACTGTGCTTACAGGCAACTTTCCCACACATCATGTTTTCCAACTTTTTGCAAGCAGGGGTTTAGGATATTTAGATTTTTCAAAGCAAAAAGGTCATACTTCTGTGACTTGCCGCTTAAACAAACAAGGTCATGTTGAAAACCACACAATTCTGCATACCTGGCTGTACAGCTCTACTGAGGATTCCCCTTTAAGCTGATGGCCAGTAAGGTAAGTATTGTGGGAAGATTCTATGTAGTAATATGACAGTGGAAAGTTCAAGTCCTCAGCATTCTCTTGCGACTCATCATTTTTGGAGGCAAAGTTGTCTTTATCCATCAAAAATCTAGAAGATGAAAGGAAAATTTATGCTATGCTGAGTATTTGACTGTCATACAAAACGAATACATTGTTGTCATGTAGATACACACACACACACACATAAAATAATTACCTTGCAAATCCTTCAAAAGATAGCAGTCCCTGCTGGCACATATTCACACTGGGTTCAAATTTCTATCAAGACAAAGAAATTTAAGAGATATATAATGACAATTCTTAGAAACACGGCTTTTTCATGTTTTCATAACGTAGCCTGCTCATTGACCTAGCTAGCTGGTAAATAAAGCCAGTCTTTTTGTGGATAAAGTAATTAGGTGCATGCAATATGCTCATGCTTGTTTTACAAATCACTAAACAAGCACACTAAACTCATAATTGCAAATCACTGAAGCATTCAGGTTGGAAAGGATGTTGGGAGGCCATCTAATCCAACCTCCAGTTCAAAGCAGAGTTAGCACTTAAACTGAAATTAAAAAGGTTCTATAATCAGGCATCCTTCTCCTATCTACAATGCTTAAACACAGCACACCACTATCTAAAATTAGAGAGACTTGTGGTATGCTAACTTGATGTTTCCTTCGAATGTCTGTCTTTTAAAATTTGCAATTTTATATTAAATGTTGACAGTTGAAGTACACAGGTTTTAGCCTTTGTTAACTGCTCAGTAGTAGGTTAATTTTGGAGTATATTTATTATGCAAGTTTGGAGGAATTCAAAATTTTCTCCATACTTTCCAATCCCTTCAGCCATTGTATATAAGGGAATACAATGTTCATGTTTGCTCTGGAATTTTTTTTATAATAAAGTAAAAACATAGGCAAATGGGTTTTTTAAGTTTCAAATTAGGGTTAAGCTCCATCAAAGGTGGTCACAGACAAGGAGAAAATAACGCACTGTCATGTATAGTTTTCTCAAGTGGCGACATCACTTTCCGCATAAACCACAAACAGGCAATAAAACTGCTTATTTGCATGGGTTTTTTCTTTTTATGGACATACTTATGGACATGATTTTACAGTCCAGAATTAAGACAGTATTAAGTTTTAAATTCAAGTAAACTGTAGTGACAGCATCAGTGTGAAAGTGATATCCACAAAGATACGTTATTCTGATTACAAGGTGGGCAATGCTAGTGGGGAAAATAAAAATAACAAGAGGTCAAGTAAAAGGAACTTCAAGATATTTGTATTCCAGACCTGGATTATACTGAGGATTTCATCATAGGTGCAGTGTTCTCCTTGGCAATTCACTAGGAAGTCGTTTAGCTGCTGGATTCCCACTCCAAATATTCCCAGTGATGTGCTTTCCACTCCAGTACCATTGGTTACAATACTGGCAGCAGCAATAGCATCAGATATTTGCCTCTGGTTGTCTGATAGTTGCTGCTTGCTCTTAATGAACAAACCAAGGTCTGAAACATTCCTAGTCAACAAATCTTAAAAGAAAAAAACAGGAAATATAAACTACATAATTATGTGTATGACAATTATGTGTACTGTATCAAATATAATATATAATACGCATAAATATCTGACTGAATCTTATCACAGTGACATAGTAAATTAGAACAAAACCATCTTGTTTCTATTCACTAATAGATGAAAGAGTATTAAGCATGTATGAAAATAGTGGGAGTGGACTATAAGTGTTCAGATGCCATAACCTTTAACACGGATTTACACCCTCTCACACATTCACCCAGGAGCTTCCTGCTTCCTCTCGCTACCACATGCAGCTTCAAAGCCCTTCCTTCACCCCATGCCCTTGCTGTGTGATCACCATTTATCTTCTTCCAGTCTCATGCCAATGTACTGTACTGCACCCTCTCCACAAGCTGCTTGGTAAAAAGATGCTTTTCTTTAAATGTGGACAAAGCTCCAGATGCAGATTATAGCAACTGGGGAAAGCAAAAGGGGACAGAGGTTTCTTTCTCCCTTGTTCCACATAAAGCAGATCTACTAGGAAACCAGATAGGGAAAAAAACAACCAAATGAGACACAGGGCACAGACTCCTCATTTCTCCTCCCTAAATTTACTCAGTGATTTAGCCCTCCCAGAGCTCCTGCAACCAGATACAGATCCCTGTGTTGGACCCAGACACTCAGCAACAAGTTTTCTGCCTCTGCTATACTGATTACAGACATATCTGGCTAATGTAAATAAGGAATATTTTTCCTCCCCTTTACTTCTGAACAAATAATTTGTCTAAAATCCTGCTAAATAGGCATTAGTGGAGGTTCAGAAGCAATCAGCTACTTAAACTTTTAATTCACAGTTTTTTATGAGATCGACTGCCACACTTTTTCTTAAGGCCAATAACTGAAGGTGCTCAGCAGTCTAACAGCTGTATTTCTCTTTTTAACAAACCTAAATCAGGCTGGAATCCACTGCTATTTTCATCAATCTTCAAATTAGTGTAAAGTGGAGCAGGCTCCAAACCAGATCGATTGCAAGGCACAGCATAGACATCAAAAAGGTCTTTCAGATCCTTGCGGCTACGGACACTGTGAAAAGAGTTGAAAAGTTAAATTTTTGCTTTTTTATAAAATTGGATGAATGAGATCAGCACAAAACAACGGTATGTTTTACCTGAAAGATTTGAAGAGCTCTACAAATTCCACAAATGTCATGTTACTATCAGACACCATGAAGTTCTGAAAACCCTTCATTCCTCCTTTAACACGGCCATGCCAGCTGCTGCTGCTCCATGTGCTAAATAAGGAAAAAGACTGCTGTAGCTTGGTAACATTAAATTTCTACTTATTGAATATTACACATTACTGCATTAACACTTTATTTGTGCTCTCCTTGATGTATTTATTACCAATATCTGGAAGAAGCAAATAAAACAGTGTCTTATAAGATGTATAATGACAGTTTGTACCTTCTTATTTTACAGCAGCTATTCTTTTCCCTCAAGACAACTGCAGACTTTGCCAGAATTAATAATGTATATGCATGCTATTTAAAACACTTCCATGTGCAAAAGGGTCTGATGCAGATGGCACAAAGGAAAGCACTCTCGTTTTCCTTTTAAAGAAAACATGTCAGTGTTCTGCATACAAAGTTCACTGAAGATTTGCTAAGGGAAAAATAAAATTGATGCAGAATTTCTTAAAGCTCTGTGCTATCAAAACAGAATAGTGATATTCTGACTTGATATGCAAGGAAAACAAATATTTTCCTTGTGCACCCAGAGTTTCTTATATCTGGCAACATTAAAGGTGCAGATTTTAGGAACCATAACACTTCCTCTTTCCTGACACTCAACCTTCATTGTTTCTGAGTCCATGGGTTTCCCGGATACTTCTCAAGAACAGTTGCAATTATCATCAGACACCTCAAAGGTATATCAAGCTACAGTCCTCCTCTTCTTTTAGGCTTGGATAGTAGCCTCCAGAGGCTATTCCATTCTAAAAACGAGGCTCTAATGATTTCCTCCTTTCAGCTTTGTGGGCAGATAGATGGAAATCAGACTGGAATTTCTTGAGAGCAGAGACAGAAACTGATCACAGAAACAACTAGCTCTTTGGTGCTAATTATTTTAGTTGACTTGAGTAATATCAAGTCCAAATAATTTCTTTATAACTGCAACCAATAACCTAAGTTGTGCAGGTGAACAAAGTTTTTGAAGCAGAACCAGTACATTTCCAAAACCACATCCCAAAATCTTCAGGCTACAGGATTTGCACTAGTAAGTGTAGCCAGGCCCCAACTTGAACTATCCCCCCAGCAGTACGACCAAGTCCTTACTGAATTTCATATACTAATTTGCAATGATAGGCTGAGCTCTTTAGCCCTTTCCTGGGTCTAAACACCAATAAAAACACACTGCAGAAATGGGATCTGCCAGCACCAGCATCCTGAAAAGGGAGGGATTTAAGCAGCCAGCACAAATACCAAGAACTGTTTAGCTTAAACTATAACTTAATCTGGAAGTTACAGTATTTGTTTCAAAATATCAGCTAGGTGACTGTGTTTCAGACTTCATCACTCTATAATGTTAAACTCTATGCAGCCGTTACACTATGAATTCTGCCGTCAAATTCAGTCCAACTAGTTCCAATAGCTGTGACGGAAAACCAGGACCAGCTTGTTGTCCAGTGTTCCTAAAGACATTTGCATTCCCCTGCTGCAAACAGGCAACTTTTTACACAAATATGCTAGATCAGATTCTTCAGCTCACTCCTGGTCTGCAATAGATGCATGCAATTGAAAACAGAATGTGATTTAAAAGTATCAATAAATACCATTTACTTTAGTTGATAACGTTCAATTTGTTTGACATGACTATGCAAGTACTGACACACCGCATATAAATTTTTGGCTGAAATAATTCCTAACATTTTTATCAGACAAGGAAAATAAGCCATGATGAGGAAAGTCTCTTGACTCCAGAAAACAGACTGGAACTGTAGAGTTCCAAATGGAAGACCAGCAGCAGATGGTAACACACAGCATTTCACCAAATCTGATCACTAGAGATTATCTTCCACAACTGTTCCTGGGTAAAAAACGTAGGGCGTTTAAAACAAGCCATCCCCACCCCCTAGAAAGCCCCACTAACACAAATGACCAAGACTGCAATTAGCAGCAGTCTGGATTACACCTGTATACAGCTAATAAGACAGGCAGTTTACTCTCTCTTCACAAAAAAGCCCCCATCTTGAAATTTTCTGTTACCTGTTTCTCAGTGGTTTTACCACCCTTTCCTCTGCTTCCTTCACCTTACAGATGGCATTAGATTCCCAAAGAACTTGGAAATTTGCTGGATGCACATCTGCTTTGAAAGAATGACAGAACACAGCTGCAGCCTCGCTGTGTTTGGAAATTATCTGGGCATCTGGATTGTATGAGGATTTATTCTCAATGTAAATTATTTGTAAGGAGGTCAGGAATATCAAGGCTGTGAGTCATATATGTCAAACCAGCATTTTTCATTCTCTACCTATAAGAATTACTATTATTTAAAATTTACAACAAAGATATATAAAGTTGGGAAGAGCTCTACCAAGCAACACTGAGGAGTCTCCAGATAACTTTGCCAGGGAAAACCTGTCATAACTCAGGGAGGCCCACAGTGCTAAGCTGTGCAGGGATCTGTACAAAAACCCAGAACTGAGAGGATTTAAAGGAACACTAGCTGTCCTTCCCCCAGGAATGCATGTTCTCCGTTGAGCCTTTTAATCTCATTTAGAGAAAAATAATTAATTTGGCATAAAAGCAAAAAGCAGATTTGCAAAACTGAGAAGCATTTTCCAGAGGTAGTAAAGCAGTATTTTTTCAGTTTAATGAAAAAGAAAGCTGTTCCAATGCTTAAATAAAATAAGAAAAATGTCTTACAGAGATAAATCCTAGTCTGGCATGTTCATCCCATAGTTGTGAAGACAGAATAAGATGGCATTTAAAGAACATAGCAAGAGTTTCAGAAAGCAGCGTTAAAAGGAGAAGCAACCCACCAGAGATGTCCACATGTGTTCTACTCACTTCTATTGCCAAATCTAACCATTTTAAATGTAAAAAAATAATCCCTAAGAAATACACAACATAACCCATTATACAAGACATCTCAGAAATAAAGTTTTGTCAGCAGCAGTAATCTCTTCCAGTGTTTACCACTGCTCTCCTGGAAACTTCATGATTCAAACTCATAACCATATCACTCTGTTAAAAAGACACTGGAAGGCCTCTGTTAAGAGCGTCTTCTTCTATGCACTAACTCACTGCACAACCACAGCATAACCTTTTGCATTGCCTAAGTAACACAAAAAGGATTAACTGAATGTTCACGGAGGAGAGGCCTGTAAGAGAAAGATTTCAAATCCGTTCCTTCAGTTCCTGAGATAGTACTGCAATCATCACCAGGAACGTCAACAAAAGTTAGTAATCCCCCAGGTAGAAATGACTGGTGCTGAGAAACCTCAGAACTTCACATATCCATAACATTTTGGTTGATTTTCATTATACAGAAGACGTCTATACAGTTTGGAGAAGACGTGGAGAAAGAGCTAAACTCCATATCTGCGTAGTTTTGGAACAGCATTCCAATCTGCTTCTGTAACATACAAGCATGCTGCTCCAGGACTTGCAAAAAAAGCTATCCTCAGATTCATGCTATTCCAGCTTAAACATCCTATGTTGTTCTTCAATGTGTCTATCAAAAGGCTAATGACATTGCTGGCATTGTTTTTGTCAGATTTCATCAGTTTGGCACAAAACCTACATTTGATGTAACAGCAACTTTTCTGGTTTTTAATCAAAGTATTGATTTCATCCCTACCTAGACTGACTCTTGTTTGAAGACATTACAGGAGAGGAAACTGGTCTGGCTGGTGAAGATGATGTAGCTCCTAAATTAGGAGATCCAGATGCTGTCAGAGAGTGAGCTCTTCTTGATGGCAAGTTGTTAGATGGACAAGCATTAATAATAATATTTTGATCTATGGAGAAAAAAAAAAAGTTTGCAGCATAATTACAACATCTGACCAAACAAAAATGCTTTTGTCCAAGAGTTCTGTAGCATAAGTAAGACACTAAAGGGATTCTAGATTTGTCCCTAGGTAGTCAAGAAATACAATCTGAACAACACTAATATACTCATTTAATCTGAATGGAAAGGAAGTCCTACTGAAACTAAATGAAAGAACAATCATGAACAACTACAGAAATTAATTCAAAAGCTTATAGCATTTGTAGTTTCAACTTCAAAAGAAGTTTTATTTCATAAATGTATTTTTAACACTACAAAAAATGTCTGTATAAAAATACTTAGAGCAAAATCTTGAGGGACTTTTAAGTACTGGAGTAATATATCTACCTGGTTCTTCTTGTTCATCAATATCTTGAGGATCTGAACCACTTCTGTTACGATATTCCTTACAGCTTTTTGCCTTTCGAGTTGCCATTTCATCATCAGTGGCCTCTCCACTTTCACCCTAGAAATAATGAACACCATAATAAACATCCCCAGAACACTACCATTCCCATTCTTTACCAGTTCAATCTGTAACACAATCATGAGATAAATCAGCTATTCCTTATGAAACAGACTTCTGTAAGGCTGACACCAGTAGAAAAGAGACAACATAAACATGATGAAGTGTGGGACCATTAGGTGTTACCTCAGTTTGACATCACACAGAAGATGACAATGATTGCGCCTCTCTAAAGTGGTGCAGCTGGTTTTATACTACTCCGCTGGTGCACAGGAGCCCTAGAGAAGATGGATTTTGTCATTTGAGGATCTCCCCTCCTTGCTCACTAGAACATGTGGATAGCATAGAGCTGCTAGTCCCTGTGTTTTCCTCTCTCCTGGCTATTGCTGAAAGTGGTTGAGTCCAGGAAAAAAGAGACTGACAGATGGAGTCCAGTGTTCCTGTCCAGTGTTCCTACATAAAAGCTGTGTGCTAATCTGAGGTGGAATAACTGGTGACATTTTTGGAAATGTGAAAACAAAAAGGAGCAAGGAAACTGACACCAGCCTCCAAACATCACTTTGCATGTTAATATTTTTATTATTACCAAGATTTTACCTTTATACTGTGGTAGCACCTAAAGGTCTCAAGATTCTGTCCCCGTCTGGTAGCACCAGTGCCCACATGACCTGAGAATACTTCAAGCATGAAAAAAGAAACCCAAACTCTTGGAAAGCAATAAGCCCCAAACCTAAAACTGCAATGAACAGTTCTAAAATTATCATCTAATGAACAGTTCTAAAATTATCATCTAACTTCTTTTCTCTAGTTCAGAACCCATTTAGCTACACAACAACTGTAGGAAGTCAACAAATCAGCCAGACAAACTGCAAAATACACGAATAACAAAATATTCTACCCTCATGAGTACTTTCTTCTTTTTCTTAGCTGTGCTTATTCCCAGAGTGTTGTTTCTCTGTACACTAGCTTTCTCCATGTTTTTGGTGAGAGTTCCCGTGCTTGTGTTTCTTGCACTCCATCGTCTGCCTCCAAACAGTTCAATAGCCTGAGCCAAGGTTGGGCCTTCAAACCTTCCATCCTCCTACAAAAATCGTCAGTGTTAACAAAACAAGGAGAACAAGAACAGAGACATTTTTCTTAAGCAATAATACAGACATTTCTGAGGAACCAAGGAAAGACAAAACATCAAGACGAGGCAATTTTTAATTATTCCATGAATACCAAAGGACTATTTAGTTTGCTATTGTGGGGTTTTTTTGGCCATAACTCTCATCACTCGGTATTTCAGCACCCTTTTCAAGCACAGTCATTGCTTTTTTTAATAAAATATTTATTCCAAAACTCCAAATATGAACAGTGTGATAATAATAATAATAAAAAGTTTGACAAAACATTATATGGACAATTAGATGTTATTAAATTAAGCTGTGTTACGAAGTTGGAGATTTGGTGCTCATCTTTAATCTTAGCTTACTTATAATAGAAACTAATTGCATTACATTAAGCTGTTGACATCTCTGAACTTTTCTTATACAAAATCACCACATCTTTTACCTGGTAAAGGCTGACATACTGTTTCCGTAGCCACTGTAGTCTTTGATCAGGGAACCTCCTCATTTTTCTTACAGCTTTAGTCAATTCCAGCAATCCATCATACAGCATTCTGGCAGTATATTTTGGAGCAACAAAGTGCAGCAACTTATTATCAGTAGTATGAAGTCCATAAAGTAGCGTTACACCATTTTCTTCAAGGGACATATTACAAAGTTTATTTTGAACACACACAGTGTGCATATCAATGCCAGAGTGTCCCATATATACAGCCTTGGCTGAAAACAAGTCCAAAAATCCTTCCACCAGTCCAGTATTACCAAGCAACTGGTATTTACCAAGTTCAGCACTACTACCCAGCACACTCAGTTTTGCCTTAGCATTTGCAGGACAAACCGTTGTGGGTTTTGTCCAAGTCAAAGTACTATTGTCAGGTTGAAGTTGAAGAAAGCAACGTGCTGAAAGATGTGTCTCTTGATCGTAATGGATGACAGTTGCTCCTTGTTGCATGAACTGATGGACATCAGCCCTGATAGACAACACGTACCAGGGTATAAGTTCTATCCCATGGCAGAAAGCCTTTTGCTGCTCTTCTGTTGAATTTGTGTCCCATTCTTTCAACTGCTCAAATATATCACTTTCAGAATCCGAAAGATCTCCAATTATAAATCTGTATGTGAATGAAAATGAGAGACTTATATTTAGTGATACATGCACTGATTTATAATACATTTGATGAATATTTTTTCTGCTGTAGTTTAAATAAAAGGAATAATACTGTCACTATATAATTTGGATTTACAGGAACATGTGTAGTTTTTACAGTAAAAAAATTTATGTTATTGCAATTTTGAATTAATACACGCTGCTATAATTAATTACAACTCCTGTTAGAATATAATCATATTTTCTCAGAACTTTCCAAACATTACATTAACAGTAAAAAACTTCAGTTTGGATCTTAAAGCCAAGTGATTCTAGTTGCTAAATCCACAGAATAAGACTGCTTTGTCTGAAATATCAAATACCATATATGGAAACTGTTAGCAGGACTTAGAGGCCTGGAGACAGAACTTCTAATCTCTGATCTATTTTTTATTTAATGTGCAGACCTTTCACATTACATAATTCTCTGATTAACACTTGTAAAATAGTGGTTAAAATATATACCTTCCTCAGAAGAATACAGCAAGAATTTTATCAGACACTTTCCATTAGAAAATTTAATTTTACTCAAGAAAAATATTAACATGAAACTTGTATGCAGCAACCAAAATTTTTGAAATATTTTACCATAATTAGAAACAGTGGATACAGAACAACAATACCAAACTAATAAATGACATAGTTTAAATAAAATTTCTTCCCTGCAGAAGCTTCTAACATGAATGAATGTACAAATGTTAAATATTTTGATACTGCTTTAATGAACATAAAAAGAGAGGAAACTGCTTGCATTACAGCAGAACTAATGAAGCACATCTTCCTAATAATATCCAGCCAATAAAATCCAAACCAGCTTCCCCTGCACATTCTTCAAGGCACCTTGTCCTAACACACCCTCAGGGCTTCCCTTTTGTATCGCCAAAGTACTCTTGGTTCCTGCCCGTGTCCTACCAGCTAAGCAAAAGACAATTCATGTTGCAACTTTTTCCAAGTCACAAATGCCAGGCCACCATTAGCTCATTCTCAAACTCTTCTCCACTCAGCGCACTAATTAATTTAAACTTTTTCTTTATTCTACACATCAATTCTAATGATTCCTCTATGAATTTATTAATCAGTGAGATCTCTACGTCTTTGCCAAATTTAGGAAAACGTGACCAACAGGATGAGGATTTACTGCTTGTGGTGAGGGGACTGATTAAGGCAGAATAACTGTATCAGCCTTAACCATAGTTCCATTTACTCAAGAAACCTTCCTAAAAATAAAGGTCTATGCATTATAGCTGAGCTGCTATAAATTGTCTTACCAGAGTCTTAGCAGACACATGTATACAAAAATATTTACCTGTATTATACAAAATAAAGATTTTCAAATTAAACAAACAAACAAAGCAGCTCTTTCTCCCCCATGCCGTCAAAACAATCAAATACATCTCTGCAAAAATGCTAAAGAACGTATTCTGAGACTAGATGTGCATGGCTGGAGGAGTATAGTGGAGACAGAAAAGGCAGAGTTTTGTTTATGCCTTATTTCCCATTTGACAGCACTGGCATGCTGCAGATTAATATCTACAAGAAGCAGGTAAGCCAAGCACACACATGTAATCATGTACAGAAACATAACCTCTGACATGAGCTGCCAAAAGCGACACAGCTATCAATTATTGAGAAGACACTTACAGAACCTGGTTTGAATCAGAAGCTTTCTTTACATGTGCTGCACTGAGATGCAAGGAAATAAAAAGAAAGACAAAAGGAAATATTAAAACAGATTGCAGTCTTAGAGGAGAAAATTGTATGGGGTAGAAAAAGGAAAAAACGTGAACTTTTCCTCTATTACTTTAAAAGGTGTTTATTGTCATCAGGAAAGCTTAAAAGTGAAGATGCAATCAGGCTAATGAAGAAATGCATCAAAGTTTAGAGTATCTTAATAGGTCAACTGATTCACAGTTCTACAAAAACTGTATTTCAAACTTTAACTTTTTTGTCTTTTCCTACCTACCTTTATATATTTATTTGAGAACTGTCAAGACAGAGTTCTAGCAAAGATTAAAGTTTGGGTTTTACGTAGCAAGTACAGACAATAAAGGTGATTCGACAGGTCACTGATTACAGAGTTGCAGAGTTTATTTACTAAAACAACTGGGAAAGTAACTATACCCATTACCTACTGATTTTATTAGATGCCTTTCTTTTTACTTCAAATCCAACTAACCTACCAGCTTTGGTGGGTTCATGTTCAACAATACTAAATACTAAATACTGAATACTGAATACTAAATACTATATACTAAACCAAATGAACAACAGGCAAACTAATTGAAAATCTTCCTTGCAATTCTGAAGTAGTGAGAAACGTGTTATACAGTGCATTTTTCTGCCTTTAACACCACAACACTACAATTATCAGGTAATACATTACACAATTTGGATTTTATAATACTGTATGCATATACGACTTAGGATTCACAAGAAAGAGACTTAAGTTTATTTCTTAGAATTCTTTTGTTCATAGCATCAAAAATAAAACAAACATTGCAGCCTCCATAGAAAAGGCCTATAGAATATGGCTTTTCAGCCTCTGCGTCTCACCCATCTCTTTGAATGCCCAGGAAAGAGATGGCAGGTGAATACGGAATTTCCAAAGTCTATGAGTACTTGAGCTAAATTAATCCTTTCTGAAATATTTTTCTACATGTCATTATCATGTTTAAAATCAGTACTTACTGGACCAGAACCACAGATACAAATAACTGAGTAGTCAGTAATCTGAACCAGGAAACATAACTTTAATTACCTACCTGTCATATTAGCTCCTTTTAAAAAACATTTAATTCCTACTTCTATTAGAGCAGAACTTACTACATTATATTTAAATATAAAGAATAAATAACTAATTTACCAAGACTTCTCTAGCTTATTCTCCATTTGAATTGTGAGTTGCAAGCTGATTTTAAAGCATATTAATTAAATACAATTCCTGGAAGAAAGCATTTAAACTAGAGTAAGTCAAGAGACAACATAAATGGACAGAGAAGCGAGTCTGTCTTTCTTGGTTTAATCTCCTGCTCTGCTTTCCAGAAGCAACTAAGGCCAGATGTGAATAATTTTATTAGAAACTCTTCTTTCAGGAAATAATGATTATTTATTTGAAATGAGATTTAGAATTGCATGGTAATGAAATAAATGCATTTTAAACAGGAAGATGGTAGTTCCTTCTCAGGCAGTCACTTATTAGATTTTATGGTTAAGTAGCTGAGATATGTTGGATACTTCTCAAGATATGGATTTTTCTGATACACATTATCAATATAATAAATCAAGCAGTGACCTGAATTTGCTCTTTTATGGAAAACTTCATACAATTTTACAGCGCTTCACCACCCTTCACTTCCAAAAGAGTACATTTCTTTTACTTAATTTGAAGTTCCTCTAACATGGTTACTCAGTTTAAAGCTGACCCACCTATGTCTATATGGGCTACAACTCCCCTGCAAAGCAACATTCTAAAAGATCAAGTGATGCAACTTTGCATTTACTGTATTTCTCTCTGGTGAGTAGTACAGAATATACCAGGTCTTCAAAGCAAAAACCTGAGATTACTGAACACTGAGCTTTTTTACAAAAGGCACAATTAAGTAAACTTTAATGCAAAACAGAAGAACTACAGCAACCTGAAAATTCAAAACGTGCACAGACTTACAAATGTTTTCTGGACATAAAGTAAAAGCCCCAGACAAACATGTCCTTAAAAGAGGAGGTCTTTTGCAGGATAATAAATAACCCTTATTTTGAAAGGGGCAGAACACTGCTCGAGCATGTAGAATGTAATGTTCTGAACTCTGATAACAGATACGTCCTGGTGCTATTCCTGTCACCACAGATCAAAATTGTAATCGTAACAGTGGATTTTTAGAGCTCTATGTGTAAGACAAAAAGGATTTACCCTTATCGTGACAGGAAGTAATTACATCATGAGGGAAAATATAACTATACAGAGAGTTTCCAAGCATTTGAGTATCAGATTCTTAGCATAACTGCAGAGGAGAAAAGTTCTGAATTGAAAGAGGATAAATAGAAGGGAAGATGTTAAAGTCGCCCTTACTTCTAAAAGTAAATTAAAGATTAAAAACATGAAATATACAGGTTAAGACAGAAAAATGAAATAAGACCTACTGGTACCGGGTTTTGTCCTTCAAAGAGTTTTTTCTTGAATTGCTCCCTTCACTAAAATTATCTTCACCCTCTTCAGATTCTAAACTGCGATTGCAGCTCCGAATAGTTTGAAAGATATTGTTTGCTGTTGATTCTTTTTCTGGATTACTTAGACCATCTTGGCCTACTCGTTGCAAGAAATTATCTTGTCCACTGTAATCTGAAACAAACTAGAGAGACCTAAAAGATTAGTATAGTAATAAATAGAATATTGTGCCATCTGCTTCTCACCGGAGAATTTTTTTACAAGAATTAAGAGTATTTGGCATATATTTCCTATTAGTTTCTAATGGGATTATGTACCTACTTCCATCCTAAACAGACCAAATCATTGCAAAAAGCAAGTAAGATCTGTTACAATAACTAGTGAAAACTGTTTTAAATCCTAATCTTTCCATGTAACAGGGACATATTTTCTTTCAAAATCCAAACAATAAAACTCAAAGGAATTGCTTCTTTTCACAGAGAGAAGCTTGGTCCACTGAGCTTCTGAACTTCATTTTTAAGGAACTGAAAATTTTCTGGTTCCCAATGAGTTAAGTGGAAGGTCAGAGCTTTTCAATAGTTACACTTTCTGGGATTTACATACTTACTTTACCCAGGGTATAAACATGATCTTTTAGTACTATTGTTAAGTACTAAGAGTACTTACTTTGGTATTAACGTTACTACAATAGTGAACTAGGTATAAACATCCTAATCTAAACTGCTACAATAACCACAGGAATTCAGTTGAGGTCCATGTAATTGAACAGCCTGGTACTAGTCGGTTTTATATACCTTTAATTACATGATGCCTTCATATAAAATAATTAATATAAAATCAAGCACTGGATGGCTATGTACATGACCTCGTAGAATATCAGTCCCATTTACCTCTAATGTTTCATCCTGGGAATTATATCGTGGACAGAGTCTGATGAGGCTTGATGCTCCATCCAGAACTTCACAAAGCTCTTTTAAAAATACACCACAAAAAGGAACAACTTTACAGCCTGGAATATTCAGTGCCCGGTTCACCACTTTCCTGTATTCAGACGATGACTCATGTTGTGCCATAGCATCTTTCAGACTTCGCATAGTTTCAATATCAGTCTGATCCATAAACTGCCACATTTTTAAAACTTTTCTTGACCTATTGCAAAAAGAGATCACAACATTTTTTAAAAAATTTAAAAACAATTTACATACATGTTCAACACCCACGGCTTGTATGGAATGCAGGAAATTATCATCATTACTCAGAAAAGAATGAATGAACACAAGGTCATTATTTTTAAGAAAATTCTGGTTAGTGTACCCTTTCTGCCATCTTTGAACCATTAAAGAACAAAACTAAAAACTAAAAAGGAGAAACAAGCAGACATTTTAATAAAAGCCCAGTTGCATGAGGCATACAAGCAGGTTTTCTGACATTTTCATTGTGTCATTGCCTTAAACTTGTAAGGGCCTAGGAAGGAATAAGAAAAGATTAAGGATATGTCATAAAGATAAAACAAATGGTTCATTACAAATTCCTCTCGTTGTATTATGAACAATCCATAGCAATTTTTTTTTAGTTAAATTTATTTAAAATAATTTACATGTTTTCCCCATTTCACTCACAAAATGAACTACTGATTTTCAGGGAAAGAAGTCAGTCAGGACCGTGTTCCAGCTCTCGCACACTAATGCAGTGCAGCAGATTAAAAGAATGTTCAATTTCATCCTGATGCTCCCCCGAGGACCGTGAGTACTGCTGAGAGGTTTCTGAGCTGAATGCCTATGCAGTGTCACAGCCTTTCTCCCCACTCCTGGCCCCAGATACCAAAAGCTCTGTAGAAATGCTGACAGTAGAACATCCTTAACCCATTTTTTTGTACCTGTGCCAGAAACACTGCTAATCAGCAACAGCCGCCTTCTCCTCTCTCCCCTCCCCCGTGCTGTGCAGGTGTATTAGGTACAAAATTAAGCCCTCAATTGACTTTGCATTTTCTCTCACAACTTACATGGCTCAGAGACTGGGGATGCATGCTGCTCAAAAAGACTGCCCATGGTTATCAGTGTTTCAAAAGTGTTTTATATGCCAAAAATGTAAACAAATAGCTCAACGAGAATCCTTACTAAACCACAAAGGGTGACGATACAAACACTTTAAAGCTTTGTTACACAAACACAATGTACAAGGAGGGTTGAGGCTAAGAGACGGGAAAGCTGATCTTCACTTTTTCTTATTCAGTCCAGTTCGCTGCCCTCAGAGCTGCCTATGCAAAGGCACTGCTTTCCTGCTCACCCGGCCCCTATGAAGCTGGGATTCTGTAGGAAAGCTAGCAACAAACTGCCTTTAACCGCATGCTCTCTCTTTCTTCTGGAGGCACTGCAGGTCCAGCTATGTAAGACCACGACGCCATAAGATCTCAACATCTGTCAGTACAAATAAATTGAAGGAGTTAAAAAAAGAGGCTTAGCTGTTTGTTTGGTTTTATTAGGGTGTGTTCTGTTGGTTTTGGTTGGTTGTTGGGGTTTTGGGTTTTTTACAATCTCAGAATGACCCTTTTAGAACTCTACCATGATTATGTTTCACTGTGTCCTGCAAACTCTAACCTGAAGTAACATTACTTTTAGCTGATTAGATAAACAATAACTGCTTTCCCATTTTCTTTTCACATTTTAAAAACTTCTGTTAAAAAAAAAAAAGTGTTTTCTAACACAGCATATTTAGCAGGCACCAGGAAAACTGATGGTGTCTCACGAGCATTTTGGAAAAAAAAAAAAAAAGGCTTTTAGCATGCTTCATTATTTTTCCCAAAGGAATTATTAGAAAGTCACACGGTGAGATGATGTAATTTAGCCACGGATTTCTGTTTAGTCCATTGTTCTCCAGAGACGTCTGCTTAACAGAAGCTGCAGTGTAATCACTAAAAAGCCACCTAAAAAAAAGAGTTGCCAGTACCTTAGCCCTGCCAGGAATTCCATTACAGCATTGTAGTTGCCCATATTCCAGCAGCATTTTGCGACATGTACTAAATACGAGAAGACTTCTCGTTTCTCTTCCATAGAACCCGCAGTCAGGATCAGCCAGGTAACCCATGAGCTCACCTTGTTAAAAAAAAAAAAAGACATTGCAGTCAAAAGCAATGCCACTTGGAGCATTCATGCATACTTGATAACACGTGGGGTTTTTTTTGTTTCCTTACATCAGGAGGGTATCAGTCAAAATTCTCCTTATACATTCACAGCCAAATTGTATATACATTGCAAACATATCTTGCACACAGACACTCACGTTACAACAGTTAAATCATTAACTACTCTATAAATAGTGATATTAAACAAAACCCCTACATAATATAACAGTCTGAATATGCACTCTCAATATGCACACAGAAGAAAATGGACAGCTGACAGTAGCACCAATTTCTCAAACTGCCAGAAAGAGCCGTAGTGTAAACTCTCATTAACACAGCTTACAAATCCCAGCCTCACAGAGAATAACCCTTGTTCTTAACAGTAAGAGTTGATAAATTGGAATTTTTATTTTCATTTATTTTCATAAAACTGGTAGTTGTATTTAATGTAAAATTTGTTAATTCCTATATAGACTGAAGATTTATAATAATTCACATTATGTATTTGCAAAATCACAAATGAAGTAAACAAAAAAACCCAAAAAATTTCTGTGTGACCAAAATCACCATTAATATGTGATTAATTAATGAATTTAAAAAAAACCTAGTACATGACTCTGTAGTTAAACAAATAAAAATCAAACATTCATTTTATTCGTGTGCAGATTTTCTTTCCAATTTATGTTCCCATAACATCCATAACAACTAGCTATATTTCACATGGAAACCTAATTTAAACCAACTGTTCCATTGTACGATATGATTCCCTGGGGTCTTGATTTTTGTCATTGTGTAAATACTTAGGAAGCAATAAACGTGATTTGTTTACTGACACTGAGTTCCATTCTTTGGTCCTGAAGGATTCAAGAGTTTACAGACAATATCAGTGTGAGGAGAGGCTTATAAAAATTAGAAAATGTTAGTTCGCCTCTCAGGGTATAGACTTCTATTTAATAAACTGAGCATGCGAAATAAAAAGTAAATGCATCAGTACTAACAGGAAAAAAAAACCCACTAAAAATATATAGGGCTTCCACTTAACACGAGCCTATACAGACACAGTATTCCGAGTCTCTCACTCAAGAGGGAGAACAGTCAAAGAATATGAAAAATGTAAGTTACTATTTAATCTTTCTGATGCCCAAATCAATTGACCATAAATAAGAAATGGGCAGATGAGAAGACAAGCCAATGTAAGTAATGCATTGAAATGAAATGCATTGAATGAAAACAGAATGAAACAAAATACACCACATTTTTAAGACAGTATTCCAGAAGAAATGAGGTTATAATATCATTCTGTCTTTTATGCAGTGAGGACATATGCAGGAGCGTGTACCATGGGGATGATCTAATGGGATGCAAGGGTCAGTGGAAAATGGACCCACTAAGAAGCAGTGTTCCACCTGTCCTAGCCCTCATCAAACTTGGGTATGGAGGGCAACAGCTGGAATAAACCCACTTTAAGTCTAGTGAAAAGAAAGAAAAAAGGTAAACTACTCTTTCAGTAATTACTGTAAGTTTTTGTAACTAACATAGAATCATTTAGGTTGGAAAAGACCTTTAAGATTATCAAGTCCAATTGTAAACCTACCACTGCCAACTCTACCACTAAGCCATGTCTCTAAGCACCATATCTTTTAAATACCTCCAGGGATGGTGACTCAACCACTTCCCTAGGCAGCCTGTTCCAATGCTTGATAACCCTTTCCATGAAGAATTTTTTCCTAATATCCAATCTAAACCTCCCCTGGCTCAACTTGAGGGCAACTTGACAGGTGCACACTCTCCTGGGTGAAAAACTGGTCGGATGCCTGGGCCCAAAGAGTGGTGATAAATGGAGTGAACTCCAGCAGTTATCCACTGCAGTTATCCACAGAACTAGCAGTTACCCACTTATAATGCCACAAGGGATTTTTCCTAAAGAGGATTTGAAAGTGGGCAATCTGGTTGAATCAATAGGCTTTAAAGGAGCAGAAAATTGAAGCTGAACTGAGGTCACTTCCCCGCTCCGCACTCCCTGAAGATTTTACTCTGCCCAGGCTGATTGAATCAATGGATCCAAGAACTTCACCATGAACAATAATATTCTAATGCTCTTAAATAAATGCATACTGGAATAGCTCAGGTATGGTACTATTTGAGATGATTACTCATAACAGCCACAGCTACAATGAATGACGTAAAAACAACACAGAAATGCAGGTAAGTTGAAAGGGCTATGATCGTTGGGAAAAATCATGTATGACAGCTTAGAGGAAACATACGTATTAATAAAAACATACAATCATTAAACAATACTCAGTAAACACACCTCTGAATTTTGTGATTTACTGATAAATATGTGAGTAGTCCTGAGTATATCCTCAAAGATATGACTCCATAGGAATCAGTGACATTCTCAAATGACTGCATAGCTGCCACTGGATCCCCAAAATACCTGATAATGCATGCACTATATTTTTACTGCCCAGGGTGATTAAGCTTCCTCTGCATAGACAGAATCCAAGAAATAACAAACTTTTCAAGATCTTCATTCAAATGAAAGTTCAGAAGTGGAATTCCTCAGATGCTGCCTACATTTGAGCTAAACACATCTCACACAACAGAAAAGCAGAAAAAAATCTCTGCATATGTACTTATTTCTTGGTGGCTATGGAATTCACTTGGAAGCTGAATTCAAAACATTGTTCCTTCCACTTTGCCAAGAAAGTAGCACAGTCAGTATTTTGGAGTGGCACAGTTTCTGTGTCACTAAAACCAGAAGTGATCTCTACTTCCCAAAGGGGAAGCTCCATCTTGGCAGGCTCTCTGACTTCTGGACAGTCCAGCCAGTCAGATAGAGAATGGCACCTCCACTTCCCGCAGTTCATTCTTCGTTGGCCTGCAGAGCTACCTCCGCAGCTGCATCACTCGTGAGGAGCACCTAACCCGAGGATGAAGTACCATCAGGTAGACAGCTGCCTAGTTATAAGGCTGTGACTGCGGCAGTGTGAGGGCTTCGCAGCTCTGGCACTGAGCTATCTAGCTCCAGGACCAGAGACAGCATGTCCCAGCCAAAAGAGTGCACAGTAGTAGCCTTGCCAAGGAGATCAAAATAAATTGCAAGTATTCCTCAGAATGAACAGTAACACTGTTTGGACCAAATTTTTGTTTTAGACATCACTGTATCATCAGATCACAGTCTACAAATTGGCCTATTAATCATTATTTCTTTAGTTTACTTTTTTCCACACTTGACTTACATAGTTCTGTTTACGTAACTCATTTTAAACCCACTTCAGAACAGAAATCATCACAGCAAACCTATAATTAGATTTCCGCTGTACTGCTGATGAGTCTGAAAAGTATGAGAAAATGTATCCTGGCTTCATTACTATAATCCACATGATTGCAAGACACAAGGAAAGTCATAAATTGAAACATGATCTTCTTAAACAAGTTGATAATAATATCTGTCTTTTCATTCAGATGGACCAAAATGAGTGTCCTTCAGCATTACAGCACAGTAGTAAACAAAGAAATCAAACAGATACTGAGCTAAGATTGAAATATTTTCTGGTGTCCTAATACAGAGAAACGCTGACAACATTGTGTCAAAGTTCAGATATATTCTAATGCAGCCTGATTTGGAAATTTTCAGCGGTATGGGAGTCTCCTTCAAATCTGAGCCTGAGCACACAGGTTGTCCAGGCAATGCAGACTGTATCTGAGCAGTGATCTCAAGCACAGTAGCACAAAAAGCTCTGTCCAGTTCTACGTTGTTTTTATTTTTTTAAATAATCCTTCTATATCACCGCTTAATAGAGTATTTTCAATAGAACATATTCAATAAACATTTTTGATGTTTTTTAGGCTTATCTTACTTTGAGCAAAGTCTTCAAATAAATTCAAGCCAGATATTGCTAATGCAACTCGGAAAGGCATATTATAAACTCATTGTTAATCTTCAAACATACTGTGAATATTTTTAAGTCAGTGCCTGAATCTCATTCAACATTTCAACTTCCTTTTCTTAGAATTTATCACAACTGTAGCAATGACAAACCTTTATTTAGGATAGACAAACCTTCCTTTTGCAGCACATCACATTCCCCAAAGGCTCCAGAGATTTCTGTTCCGATTTTCAGATTTTGTTTTCATTTGTATTTTTTTAAAAAAGGCTATTACACAGCAAAGTTCCTACAACTCATCTGTCAGAATTAATAGCTGGAATATATTTTTTAAGCATAAATTAAACAAATCCACTCTAAACTTTTAAACATGGGAGGTTTATATCAATCATTCAAAAAATAATATGAGCAAATAACATGAGCCTGTGCTTTTGATCACCGAACTACAAATGATTTAAAGTCATGTCTATATGAAGGCGAAAATGTCCCAGTTTGTCAGGGACAGGATATATGGCTTATTACTGACGCTCAGCTGTTATTACTAATAAAATATGAAGGACATAAAAGAGAAACCCATGATGGAACTCGATCCTCAAGGTATGGCACATGACCTTAAAGTCTTTACAACTGTAAACTACAGGACTGTCTACCATTTACTCTGTGGGAATCCTGCTCCATGCAGTACACAGTACAGAACAACACCTAATGCATGCTCAATTATTAACTGGACCCCTAAATTTGCCATGGATTTACTTTAGTTCTTTTCTTCTTTGACGTCTTCTAACACTCAAGATTATAATAATTCTTATATGTACATAATCATTTACTATCTCTTAAATAGCTGCTAGAGAATATATTCTGCAATTTATTTTTTTAATGGGAATTAATTTATATTTTATCTTTTAGCAGAATGTAAATACAGTGGCAGCACCAAGGGAGAAAACTACCAAGAATCTCCACCTGAAAAGCCCAGTGTTTTGTAATTTGTACTGCTTTACACCAATTTCCCCAGCTCTTAAGTTTATAAGGCTTTTACAGCAATTCCCAAGCTATGTACTTAAGCGGGTGATGCTACATGGAAGAAATTATGTCTTCTATTTTTACACTACATTTTTTAGGAACTTCATCATACTCGAGAGATGCAGCTTTCAGAAGTTAAATTAGCAAACACAGCCGTCTACCTTAAGTTTAACACCATTGCTAGCAAGTAAATTAAAATCTTTTGTCTTACCACAAAGATTACAGTATATAAATTCTCTAATACCTAACATATAAAAATTAGGCAGGAAAATCTTCCTATAATAAACTGTAGCTGACTTAACTACTGCCTGCAGTGGAGCAAGAAAGCAAGCAATATTAATACTGAAAAAATAAAGTATGTGTATGAGAATTCTCTGAGTACAAAACAAGAAGTAGATTTTCCAGGTATCTAAAGAATAAGCATGACAATCTGTAACCCATTTAACCAAACCATTCTGGTTTTAATGATTTCGTTAGATAAGATCAAGAAATTTAAATAAAATCTGAAGAACATGAAAAATCCACGTAAAAAAATAATGCTCATTAGGTATCATGCAGTATTTATGGTAAGAGGGAAAAACATACATTATCTTTTTTAAAAGCAGAATGCTTAGTGTAATCAGATTTCTCCCTCTTAAAAAAAAAATTGATCCAACTTTCAAACATTATGAAGTCTTTCTAAAAGTAAAAGTGCTGTTGAGGGATATTCTTCTTATAAAACTATGAGGAGCAAATTCATATTTATGAGGCTTTTTAAAATGCAAGCACTATGCAGCATTAGCACTAATAGCTGGCTAACAGAAATCCCTTTGCATTGCGAACTGTGCACAAACCCATCAGTGCGTACTGATGAATATAAGCATCACAGTATATAACAGAGAACTGGTTTATTTTACACGGTTTCAATAAAGTTCCATTATTAAAATTTTTGAGCTTTTGATATAATATGCAACATAATATTCAGATGCATTTTTAAAATCTGAGTGTTCTAAATTGCATTTCTTATGAACAGACGGTTCATTTTACACGCTTGAGTAAAATTATATAACCTTACAAAGAACATTTACCATTTAAAATCTGATTAAATAGTATTCCAAACAAGGACTGGAAACAGTTTGATATTTGTACAAACACAATCTTTTAAAAGTATTATGCAAGCCCATTTAGGCATAGCAAAAAAAAAGCTGAACTAAGAGACAGAGCGGAATATTTATTTACATTCCATTATTTCAGTAAAATGATATGTCTCTGTTTCTCTAGTGGGGGTTTAAATTTGTGTTTTGAATGAACAATGAGGAAAACTTACACATTTAAACATTAAAAATAAAATTATCGTTATCATTCAGTCTCCTAAATAGCCATATTTTTAATTAACTTTACAGAATATAAGAATGACTTGGTGAATGATGAAACTACCCTAGTACTAATGGAACAGTTCAAACATTTCTACCCCCTTCTCTTATTTTTTGGCAACTCACTCTTTCAAAAAGATCACGTTATGTACTGAACTTCTTATTTTTCATTTTCAGCCTATATTCTGACAACTGTTTGGATGATCTTTCTATCTGATGTAGCTTTCAACCTAAGACATCAAAATTGCTTTGTACACATATCTCAGCATGGAAAATTATATGCTTCATTTTATTTTAAGTTTATATTGCTTTTCTTTCACTAGCAGCTGTAGCCAGAAAGATCAAGTTACAAGAGACTCTTCAACTTCACTCAAAGCAATGCTTGAAATAATTTGAAATGTTTACATAAACAGAATTGTTTACAGCATGTACGTTGAACCTATGTTTCTGTGGTTGCTTTGCTGGTGAGAGGCAGAAGGGTGTCTGGAAGTAAAAACAATAAATGTGCAAGAGTCCAGGAGGGTAAAGATATGGAAAATGACACAGGTGTTCAGGAAAACTATAGCATATCATAAAGGTATGATACCAAGTAAGGACCACATCACATTTGAGGTGAAGAAGGATGGTGAAGTCATAATAGCCTACAAGAATCAGAGAAAAGCACTAGATGAAGACAAGAAAGGCATAGTATGCAACAAGGAAAGATGCAAGAAGTTTATATTGTTACAGTTCTCAGGGCCCTAAAACACACTTAGACACCATTTTCCTAACCTCTTCCCAGCTAGCAGGGCTCTGCCAACTGCAGAACATCCTTCATAGAATCATAGAATCATTTAGGTTGGAAAAGATCTTTAAGATCAAGTCCAACTCTTGACCTAGCACTACCAACTCTATCACTAAACCGTGTCACTAAGCACCGTAGCTTCTAAATACCTCCAGGGATGATTACTTAACCACTTCCCTGGGCTGCACGTTCCAGTGCTTGATAACCCTTTCCACGAACAAATTTTTCCCAATATCCAATCTAAACCTCCCCTGGCTCAATCGAGGCCATTTCATCTAGTCCTACCACTTGTTACTTGGGAGAAGAGACCAACACCCACTTCACAATGACCTTCTTCCAGATAGTTGTAGAGAGTGATAACGTCTCCACTCAGCCTCCTCTTCTCCAGACTAAACAACCCCAGTTCCCTCAGCCATTTCACATAACACTTGTGCTCCAGGCCCTTCACCAGCTTCATTGCCTATCTCTGGACACTCTCCAGCACCTCAACATCCTTCTTGCAGTGAGGGGCCCAAAACTAACAGAGTATTCATAGTTCAGTCTCACCAAAATCAAGTACTGTGGGATGATCACTTCCCTGGTGCTGCTGCCCAAACTATTTCTGATACAAGCCATGATGCTGTTTGGCCTTCTTGGATACCTGGGCACACTGTTGGCCCACGTTCAGCAGGCTGTCAAACAATACCCCCAGGTCCTTTCCTGTCAGGCAGCTTTCCAGACACTCTTCCCATGCCTGTAGTATTGCATGGGGTTGTTATGGCCAAGTCCAGGACCTGCCACTGAGCATTGCTGAACCCCACAGTTGGCCTCAGTCCATGGATCCAGCTGGTCCAGATCCCTCTGTAGAGCCTCCCTACCCTCAAGCAGATCAACACTCATGCTCAACTTTGTGTCATATGCAAACTTACTGAGGGCACACTCGCTCCCTTCATTCAGGACACTGATACATTGATAAAAGATATTAAACAAAACTGGCCCTAGAACTGAGCCCTAGGGAACACCACTTGTGACTGGCTGCCAAATGGTTTTAACTCCATCTGCACAACAATTTGGGCCTGGCCATCCAGCCAGTCAAAAAACAGTCAAAACATTCCCGCAGCTTTTATACATCCACGAAAACTAAAGTTCCAGTAGTCAGTGAGCAGAGAGCAGAAAAATATATGTAATTACTATTACTACTAGCACTACTACTATTATGTGCACAGTCTTAGAGAATCCAAAAGCCAATAGTTTTGCAAAGCTAGATGTTACTATATTTCACACACCTCCTCCCACGGTAGCCACTGAAACAGCTTTTAATTAAGTTCAGTAACAGGAAAGAGTATCTGTCTTTAGTTTGATCTACTGTCTTGCTCCTACAGGATTCTATGATCAATATCATTAGAAGCAAATGAAAGATGAGCTGTGTCTCGCTAATGAGTACACATTGTGCCCAAGTCCCCACTATCACACAACTGCAGTTTTAATCAAACCTTTAAAGACTATATGCTTTATTTACAGTGGGTAATACTGAATGTGTGTAGCTCAAAATCTTCATGATAAATAAAAACTGAATACTAAAATAAGTTCTAATTATCTGTGTACATGTGGCACATGTACATAGTAATCTATATGCTTTCTGCAGTGCCGTACATAATCACAGCAATTTGGTGATACCTGTGGTCTACATCTCACCCTTCTATGGTTATCCACCATATTTAACTTTTCTGTTTTCAAATCTACTGCATCTACTTCACATGGTGAGAAGCCCCCTGATTCTTTGATTATTTTTTAATTTAACTTCAGCTTTACAAACTATTTCTTAAACAGTAGTGACCAGGTTACCTATAGCAGCGTTTTAGAAGCTATTTACACGTCCGTGGCAACCTCCACCCTATCATCTTTCTATAGGAAAGTGAAACCTGAAAAAGCACATCTACATAGGTAGACATTACAAATCTTCAGTGACTGGACTACATATCATATGAGCTTTTATCTGTCTGAAAATTCCGTCAGAGACAGTAAATCCTGTAGACAAACTACAACATTAACAGACTATAAGATTCTTATTTTCCTGTGAATATTTTATTTCCCTGACAACTTCTGTACAGACTTGAGAGCTCAAATGGCCCAAAACTTTTAGAATACAAATTATACCCAGGAACGTATTCCATCCCATTTTGTGGGATTCAAGCAGACCATTGATGACTGACCTTTTTCCCAACACATTTTTTGAAAAAAGTCATTAGGCGTTCAAAGTCCTTGTCATGGCAGTCACTTTGATCAACACAGAAGGGAATAAAGTGATACTTGAAAAATCATGACAAGAAAGAGACACAGGGAAATAGCTAATGCCTGAATCTCATCTACTGTATGTCATAACCGTGCTCTGTTAAACAAAGACAGTTTCTGTTTTCAAGCCTCAGCAGCACAGGATTTGCCAGCTGCACGTTTGTGCTCCTATTCATGGAGTGCTTGACAGTAGATGTAATCCAGGCTACCCATCTTTCGTGCCTCTACACTACTTACTACTACATTTATTTTTCCCCTATCATTCTTGACAGTGAAAAAAAGTATACATAAAGAGGGCCTAGTATAAATTCCATCTTCTGTGAATATTAATAAGGGTAATCTGTTTTTCCAGTCTTCATTGTTTACTTTCCTAAGAACTTCATGCATCAGAAACAAAAGCCACTCAGCTGTTACTTTCATCCAGTATCTCTGACAGATACAGGTATCTCCAGCTGCAGTAGAGTTTCTTGCTGTGCCCCTGAATTAAAGGTCAAAGCACTTGCTAAAGCAAAACAAGGCAAGGTGAGCAGTTACCTTGCTCACCAGAGGTAAACTAATTGTGCCTCCTCCATAATACAGAGGACTCGGTCCACTGACACCCCGAGCAGACACTGACATTATGACAACTATGTTTAGATTGCTGCAGGTTAAAAACAATTTGTATGGTTCTTCAGGCAAGGCATAAGCAGGCTGTGGAAACCTTGACACAAAGATAGTAACAAAGAAGATCTCCTAAACATTTAAGTTGGTTACCTTGCCTTTAAAGCAGGAACAGAGCTCCTATTTCCCCCCTCCAAAAAAAAAAAAGAAATATCAGGCAAGACCCACAAATTAAATATATACCACCTATTGCTATATATTTTTGCACTCACACTCGACAACACTAAGATACTGGCTAATGCCTCTCTGGCCAAAAGCCTATTCCACCTTTGTCAACGAATGAGATCACACATCCCACTTCAACTTAAAGTCTAACTGGGCCTGAAGCTCAACCACAACTTTTCCCCTTGAATGTTAAGTTACTCACGATGCAGACTTCTCACTATAAGCTTCTTAACTTGGTTTCTGAATTTTTAATCCTTTTTACTCTTTCCAGCTTCTCTCATCAGGCTGACAATACTCTGAGCCTCACAAGAGTATCTGACAAAAATGCATTTCCATGTCATACTAAGAGACTCAATAATTTTCAGAAACCTTGCAAGACCCTCGCAATGCTAAAACAAGCTACAGATAAAATGAAACATTGAAGTCAGCAAAAGCTCCAGCTACTGTCAACCTGTCTTTCTGAAAAAAAAATAAATAATAATTTAGGAAGCATTTTTGATGGATCAGCAGCATTAATGCTATCACTGAATGACTTCCAGTACTTTGAGCCAGAATATCTTACCCAGGTAATAGAGTAAAAGAAAATGCACGTTACAGTCTTCATCCAGTGTTAGACAGTATGCCGACTATTGCACTTTTCTACAAATGAGAATCCAGCAGGAAAAATAACAGCAGTTATTTAGTGCATATTAAGCTGTGCTAATTGTCTTCCAGTAGCAATTTTACCTACTGCAACTGATCTTATATTCAGTTCTGCAATTCTTCATACATCATATATCTGTCAAATGCTTAAGGCTGACAACTCACCATAAAGTGCTTTCTCCTGTGTAAGTCTTTCCAATGCCTTTTAGACCCCACTGATGTCTAAATACTGTAATTGGTATTGTTACACCAACCAATAGTAAATAGAAAAGTTTAAATAAATTATTAGAAGATATTAATACCCTCTATGCATCTCATCAGTTAGAATATTTAAATCATTCACATCTAGAAAATAATAGTTTTGTAACAGTAAACATATTTAAAGTATAAGGCAACCCTGTAATGTTTCCCAATATCTACTATTTAATCTTGCACTCTGCAGTCAATGAGAGTTTGCAGCTTCAGTCACGAACAGGAGTTACTGGGAGTTACTGGAATTTAAACAGTAAATAATACCAGTAAAATTTACCTCAATAAGACACACTTTCCCCTGCTTTTCAATTAAACTCACTTTTAAAAAGATATTTTAATAATTTGAAAATATTTTAATCTTTATTATTTTTAATTATTAATTTATTCTAGAATTCTCCTGTAGCCCTCAGTCAACCTAGGCTTCCATGAAAAAGTCAGTATTTTTTTCATTAAATAAATAAGTTCTTTTGTGTCACAAACCAGCAATTATTGACTGTCATTTTAAGCAAGTGTTATAAAGTGTCCCTCATTAATATGTAGTAAGTGACAGAAAATTACTAAAAAGCATACTGCTTTATGAAAAATCCCTTACATACTGTAATTGCTCATAGAACAGAACAATGGCATGAAATTATTTTTTCCCATTATGCATCAGAAGCCTGTCATACTAAAATTCATTCTGGCTCCCACATTATAAATACACTTCAGTATTTCTATAGGCAATGCCAAAAAAAATCAGCAAGTGCTCACTGCCTTTTGCCAACAAAAGCATGACTCTCTGCACAAGAATTTTCTTGCCCTTTATAAACAAAGACATTTTGAAAGTTCATGCTTGTGATTGGCTACGGCAACTGATATATTCCAACATAAGATAAAGCAGATAGCAAAATACTGATTTATTACAAGCAGTAAATATTGTACAATAACTCCCTTTAAACATATAACATCTATGTTTAAAAAAAGTTATTCCAGATTATACTTAGAATAATCCATTGCACTAAATAGTATATAATTTATGCACTAGATATTCAGGAATTAAATAAAATTATATGAAAAATTATCCCGTAGCATTACCAAACAAGTAATGCTAGACTACAAAAACTGCAGAGTCACAAAACTCTAACGCTGAAAGAAAATGTTGACTCTTTTACCAAAAGGCAACTTCAACACTACAGTTCGCATTGATATGGAATAGTCTCACAGTCATTTATGACAAGTTCTTCACCACCTACTTGCTCTTCAGTCCTTTGACTGTTCAGCATCAGAACACACGACAGCCAATCTCATTTGTAGAGCTAACTGCAGAATGGCCTAGCAAACTGCTGTGGCATCATGTCTCACTAGGTCATGCTGGAAACACCACAGGAGGAGGACCCTAGGTGGGACAGAAGCTAGATTCCTCTCTAGCTATGCACCACCGTCTGTATTTTCATAAATACAGTAACTACAGCTAATTTAAACAATTTTTAGGCTATGTAAAAAGACTGAATATTGCAGTTGCAACTTTTATTTATGTTCCCATAACAGAATTAAGTGACAGAAGCCAACATATTTACACCGGTTTAGTTCCTAAATCTCAATAACATGCAAGAAACTGGAATACTGTGACACACTAAATATTCAGTCACTGGTTCATATTTGCCCAGGAAGTTTCTTGTGGTTTAATATGTATTCTGCTCTACCTACTTAATTTTGTGTTGTCTTTTTGATAGCCGCAAAATTCTCATCTCTTTTAAAGCAGAAGAATGCAGTAAATAACAAACTAAAAGCGCATAAGTGAAGACTATCTTCCTTTTATTCCACTTAAAAACTGATGGTTCACACACAAAAAAAAAAAAAAAAAAAAGAAAGAAAGAAAAGAGTTATTCCATTTTTCCACAGATAAACCTGAGGTTTTATTTAAGAGTATTTTTGTTTGTTTTGTTTGGGATTGGGTTTTGGGGTGGGTTTTTTTTTTTTGCAGCTTTCTCAATGTTGATCAATTTTCTATTAAACTCACCAGAAGATAACCTTACTAAATAAAGTAAAATCTTAGTAAAGAACTCATGATTTGGCTTATGGAAATGCGTCATGCCAAATGACACTTCTCTGTATAACAGCATTCAAGAGACACACAATGATTAAATAAATAAATAAATTGTGCAGATTAGTGTAGTTATATTACACAGAATACAGAAAATTCTAGTTTATAATACTTCTGTGCTGACTCCTAAGATCATGCTTAGTCTACAAAAATCCAAAACAAATAATTAAAACTCCCGCTCCTGAACAAAATAATAAACTGACTGGACGTATATCCCATGTTGTCAGTATAAATATAAAGAAATGCAAGTCTGTAATTTTTTTCTCCCTGTTTACTTCACAATGTGGAAGAATAAAAACTAGGTTGCTCTTTCCCAAACTCACTGAGCAAATCAGTCACATAACTTCTACTAAATTCACTGAAAGTTAGTTAGCTAAATCCCCTGATCATCTTAAATTATGTTTTAAAAATCTGTCATCACAGCTAAATTCAGCTCTGAGGGATAAAGGAAATAACTAACCCACAAATCAGGTAATAACCCTTATGAGAAGTACTTCAAACATTTTGTCCTACCTCATTAAACCTTGTCACAAGATCTTCTACAGCATTATGTTCACCATTGGGGGAAGAAAGAATAGTAGCAGATATGGAAGCTTTAATAGACGGCAGCTTGCTCTGACATTCAGCATTACCCAAATCCCTGGTTAAAAAGCACAGGTAGTCAATGGGTAAGACTTTCTGGTAAAGCTCCTGCTCCTGCTCAGTCAGAATGCTGGCAACCTCCTCTGGGAACTGGATGAGGTGCTGCAGTTCAATCAACTCTTTGCTGATACCAGCCACGTTGGAGGGAAAGATGCTGGAGCCGGCCATAGACATACACGCTTGACGCTCTAAAATGAAACAAAAAAAATGGTTATTAGGTTTCACTTTTAACTCTTGGACTGGGCTGTTTAAAAGCAAGACAACTGTTGGGGGCTTTTGTTCTGTTAAACTGTTGATTCATTTGTTCAGCAGTACACTTAACTGCTTTATATTCAAACAACCCAAAACATTCTTTTAACTGGGTTCACTCTGCATATGTCCATAAAGCCACCTGTGGTATTACCTAGATAGCCAGTAATTATGGCTTCTGAGATTGTTAATCGACCTGTCAAAACGTGCTTGCTTCCCCACGCCCCCACACGCCTGCTTCAGTCACCTGCTGTCTCGCCAAAGTTTCAAATAATAGAACCATCTGGGCAGGGTGCGGATTTATTTTGCCTCCATGTGAGTCTGCAGCACAGAGGGATTGGAGGCCTTGACTAGGGCACGGGGACTCTACTGTCATGAGAAAAAATGTATAATGATCCCATAAAACCCATGTGATCAGCAATTTTCTTCCTATTCCTCTTGCTGTAAGAGACAATTTATTTGAGCTCACTGCATAGTGAAACTAAATGTCCAAAGTTGCAAAACATCTTTAATTCCCCTGGGAAAATGCATATATTTGGGAGTATGCATGTTTTATCCGTTATTACAAAAGATTCATAGTAGTTTTATAATATCCTAGCAGCAGTGTCTCTTGAAAAATAAAACTTTTCCTAAGAAGGAAGAAGCCAAGCTTTGTAAGACCGTGTGGGAAGCCTGAAACATCAACAGAATGATTCCAAAATAGTGAGTGTGAGTCTTCTGACTAAATAAGTTTAGAATGAGTTCTCTTAACAATAATTTTTCAAGAATTACAGAAGAATTAAGAATTATAAACAGTCGTAGTAGTATATTCTGTACTCTTCTTCCTTCCCAGGAAAAATGTTTATTATTTTGCATTGCTTCACAAAATTTCCTTAGACATTTTTTGCACACATAGTGGAGCTACGCTCCAGATCTATCTTTTACTTCAAAAATTTTTATAGCAATAAACCCTCATTTCACAGTGAGCAAATATCAATTCAGTTCTCAAAAAAAATTCAAGTTCATAATGACCGATTCCAATTCATCCTTTTATTATAAACATAAAACGTGCTACATGAGGTTTCCCTTGTTACATTCATTTTATGCAAGCTGTATTAGCAATCAATGGGAAGTTAAAAAAGACAGAAAATTGCCTTTTATGGATATATTCTATTAAAAGGCAAAAGATAAATGATAGTAGCCCTAAACAATGCCTTTGGGCTAACAGAACCTGTTGAGAAGTTTTTTAATACATAAAAGGCTTCTGAAAGAGACAAAGAGTAATTGTTTCAATATCTAGGCTGGCAAGGAAAAAAGTAATAGACCCCATTTGCAATGATTACATAGTGGACCAATTAGATCAGTTACATAACAGTGTAACTTCAAGGATAGTGAAGTAGTGCTCTAGCATATCTGCAGATATCAAGAAACCTTTGTCACTGAAACTCCTGCAAGAAAGATTGGCGGGAAAGACAGTTAAGAAAACCATGCCGACGTGCTGATCCTGTTTTGGGCAGCAGATGAATCACAGTGAGCTTCTGGGCTTCCTTTCAGACTTGTTTGCTTTGACTCTGCCTGAGCCTCCAACTCTGTCTTCTGCTTCAATCTCCACAGAACACTTGTAAAAGGTTTCATAAGAAAAAGCTCTTAAAGTTGACCTGCACTGCTCTTGACTGTAGCAGAATATAAGCTTATGCCAAAACAAAAACAACGCAAAATATAATGTTCACTTTATACTAGAGGGGTTGTACAGTTGCACAGTACTTTGCATGTAGGGACTGAACTCTCACTGCCACAGCCAGCACGGAGGAGGATATGGAAAGCATAACAAAAACATCTGCTACCACTCATTTGTTCCCTAGAAGTCACAGTGCCTCATTGAGTCCCCACGCATGACAGCTCTTCTCAAACACTTTCTTGGGAAATACGAGGTACCCTGCCAGCCAGAAGAAAGGAGAAGTACAGCCTGTGCCAGTGTCTCCTGTGCTTCACTGCTGAAACTGAGGGTAGGCAGGTTGTGTCTATGCTGTCAGCTTATTTCAGATCACAAATGCATTTTTGAAATAAATCTCCCAAACATTTTCCCTTACTGTGATTCATTTCACTGTTTCGGAGCACATAAATGGGATCCTTTTCAGATGAAACTGCACAAGAAGATGAGCTCCCAGAAGGCAACTAACAGATCCTAATCGCTAACAAGCTGTAAGTGTCAGAGGCATCTGAGCTCTGAAGAGGACACCAAGGTCAGGAGAGGACAGTTGAACCAAACAGCTCAGATCATGGCTCGGCTGCAGATGATCACAGAATGCAGCTGACAGGACAGCAAGAAACATGGACAATGCAATGCCACAGTAATACTGGTGCTTTGCAAATTCAACATTGTAGGGTAATTACAATTATAAACACCTTTTATCTGTCAGTACGGTAGAAAAGGATGGTGTAGCTCTGTAAGGATCACCCAATGCACTAGCGACTGATGGAAGACAGATAACACTCGAGTGAAGATAAGCTGTTCCCTAATGCACTGCTTGCTGATGAGTTTTAGGGCTGCATTCTCAAGAATTCACCTTTTCCATTACAATATCAACCACAAAATCCACCTACACTCACACTTTTAACAGACCTGTATTTCACACTGTCTCAGAACTTCAGCTTTGCTCAAAGACCTCAAAAAGTGGGAAAGGTTGACACTGAATTCACAACCGGCACTGTTGATGACCCTGCTGCACACTGCCTTGCCTAAGTATAATCACCCTTCAGGCTCCACACATTACAGCCTCTCACATCTAAACCACACTGAACACACTGAAGGGACCACAGGTAAGAATGTGTCTCCACAGTGTATATCCAGACTGTTGGACTAATGGTTGGACTCGATGATCCAATGGGTCCTTTCCAACCTTGTGATTCTGTGATTCTGATTCAGACTGCCAGAAACTACTAGGAATACCTCACTTGGATTTTATTTCACTAGACCGAATGCCCAGGGATCAAGTCCAGCAGAAAGTTCATTCAGCAATTCAGAAAGCCTTTAACGAAACTACTTGAGAGACAGCATCATCTTTTGTAATGAAGGCTTCACAAGCAAGCTTCATTCTAACAGAAAAATGAAGCTGTCAAAAAGAAAATGTTTTTGTGGAAACTAAGCCAAGATGATTCAAGTCACAGGCTAAACAAGATCAGCCACCGGTACTGCTAGATTCGGAAGATAAAAAATAAAGGTTTAATAACAAGGTTTAGTAAGGAACTCTTCTATCAATAGATTAACTTCAAATTAACTCAGTCTTTATTTACACAAAATTTAGAATTTCCATACAACTTGTACATAGGCTCTACGCAAGTTATACTGAAAAAATAAATTTCAAGTGTGCAGACACTGTGTGTGCAATCTGTGTGTGTGTGTACGCTAAAAGGTTTCAAGACAGTCTTTAAAAATTGAGGGGTTTGTCTGGTGTTTTTCCTCTGTTGAACCGTATTTTGTTTGTGTTCGCTATAGTAGCAAGAGGTTGATACAGGTTTTTTTTAAATACAAAAACCATGGAGTTCACTTTAAAGAAAAATACAAAGAAACTTTTATAAACAAACCCAAAAAAATACTGTTAGAAGGCCAGTGTTAGCTATCTGTAATCCTTCATAGAATTTTTCCACATTTGTAATTTCCCCAAACACAGTGGTTATGTGAAACATCCTAACAACAGAAGTAAAATTATCATAAAACCATGGAACCATAGCATTGTTCGGCTTGGAAGGGACCTTAAAGATCATCCAGTTCCAAACCCCATACAATGGGCGGGGGCACCTTCCACTGGTTCAGGTTGCTCATAGTCTCATCCAACCTGGTCTTAAACACCTCTAGGGATGGAGAATCCGTAACTGCTGTGGACAACCTGTTCCAGTGCCTCACCATCCTCACAGCAAAAAATTTCTTCCTTCATAAAGAGTCCCTCCCCAGCTTTCCTATAAGCCTCCTTTAAGTACTGGAAGGCTGCTATAAGGTACATATTATCTGTATATTTACCATACTTCTTGTAAAGCTAAAATAAAAATGTGCTTATTTACTAAATTCTATTTCACGATGTACACAGGTGGTCTATCAATACACAATATGATATAAACGTTGGGCTGCTGCCATCAATTTTCTCTAAGCAGAAATCCAGGACTGGGTTTGAGCAAAGAAAGTGGAATTCATGCAAAGACAGAAGGAAAATAAACACAGCACAAACTGTGTTAAAAGTGCTAATCCTGCATAAAGTTACAGTTGCCAACCATGCAATTTATAGTGTGATAAAATCATATTGCTTTCCATGTCAGCTGTGACCAAGTAAGGACAGTGGTACAGAATTACTTTCTTTCAAACTCAAACACAGTAACTCTTACATTTGATACTTGTAGGAATTGTCTACCCATATGGGAGCACACCCAGGGAAAAGCCACTGTAAATGAGCACAATCTCAAAAGAGTAACCCTGCCAAAAAGATGAAAATTTACTTTAACCAGTTTGATGAATTGACAAATGAGTAACAAGACTTGTATCTGAGTTTTACTTCTAGGTTTTTTTTTCTTAAAGTAAGCGTAGAAGGAAAAGCGAGTATTCTCTCTATATGATCAAAACTCAGTCATTTGAAAGCAATAACGTGAAAATTACAATTGCTGAAAAATTGCTTACTCTCTGGAAGGCTACTGGGAGAAGATTCCCTGATTATAACAGTCTGTGTGTTCTAAAGCACAAACCAGATTTAAATAGTGGTAAGAATAAAAGTAATTATTCAACCTGTTAGAGCATAACGCAATTTCTTTTTTGGTAACATACTTTGCTTCCATGAAATTATTCTACTGTGACTCAAGTGACACAAAAATCTTAGGGGATTATTTTTCTCAGGTTGTATTAAAAGGTAATGCCATAAATGGATTATAACAGAAGCCTTTTTAACAAGCAATACTACAGCCATAATCCAAAATGTTTGTATGCTTTAAGAGAACATATGGATTACATTTACAGTGAGAGAACAAAAGCAGACCATGAAAAGAACTGAAAAAGAGCCACAGGTGAACAACTGTCAACAGAGATAACATAGAAGTGTTTTGTTCAAAAAACAGGAAAAGTACAATAAAAAGCTCCATGAAACAAAGGGCATTTAGGTATCTAACATATGACAGTTTAATTGAACACCAGCTTGACATACAGATCAGCATAACTGGGAGAGCACTGTTTTGTTATCTCTTGGATACAAACTATCTCAGTACCATAATAACCAAACCAACAAGCTTTTCTTAATTTCCTGTTTCTCTTCCATATAATTAAAAACATCTCTCTCTCTCTTTTAATGAACATGAATTCACCGTTATCAATTTTGACTGCAAACAACTCACTCCAGTATCAAAGGGCCCGATATTAAAGTCAGTGGGAAGCTTGCCACAAGACAGGATCAAGTTCAAGTTTAATTTCACTGTAGAAACCACTGAAATTATCCTATTTCCTCTTGAAATTTACTTATGAGTCAAGTAATCAAACAATCAGAAGACACACATGGTCCGCCCCCATATCCCTAAAACTAAAGCCATTTCTTAATACTGCATATCAGTACACTTTGTGAACTACTAGCAGGGGGTCTCTGGAGCTATAGGGTGCCTCTACTGACAAAATTGGAGTTCAGGATGATCCAAACATCAGTAAGCAGAAGATAACACTGAGCAAAGGAAGATTCCCAGACGAAAACTTTCAAGAAAAGATTAATTTAGCCAGGATCTCTATAGAAAAGAGTCTTTTACTAGACCAAGTAATACTACAAACGCGTTCTGAGGGCACAGGTTTGGAATAGAAATGGCAAACCTCAGAGCTAGTTTGAGAATACCTGCTTTGAGTTTAATTTCATCATGGTAGCAAAACATTGGATAAGATGATCTTCTCTGGTGGAGCAGCAGCAATACCTCACAACGGAGTAGGTGAAAAGAAATAGTTTCTATGTTACAAAGGGAAAAAAAAAAAAAAAGTAGAAATCATATGTAGAATAGAATTGCTGAACACTATGAAACTATAGCACACATATTTCTATAGAGGTTGAGATTTTATTGTTGAATAGAGCTATGAAAACTCTGGAGAGGATTTGAAAAAAAGGCAGCAATCATGTTGTGGTATAATTGAATTAAAATACAATTATATACCACAAAATTCTGACTTTCAAACTGACCAGCATAGTGGAATGCAGCAAACAAAGATATGGAGTGCTTGTAACAACCACCACTTACTCCAAAAATGATACCTTGCTTTAGAAAATGGCAAGGGGAAACCAGACCCTGAGCTGTGCTCTTTTTTATGTTTTGCAGTTACAGCATCAGTCAAAGTGAATTCCAGAAAAAAATGAGAAGTCTTGTATAGTTAGAAACCCAACCTGCCTACCTGTGATGACACAAATTTCAGTTGACTGAACAAACGGCACATTTATCAGGACAGTTGAGATGTGCAGGCATCGGGAAGAATTATTTTTTTTACTACAAAAGTTGTAGATAAACACTCTTACAGGGTAAAACCTACACAGAGAAACATTCATTCAGATTTTAAAGCTGAGTGAAAGAATAGCAATGTGAAGGATTTATTAATATATTAACTTTAAATTAGCAGTTACACAAGAATCTTTACATTTTTCAGTAGTTGCTACTCGTAAGTATGAGCTCGAAAATCCTTTTAAACTGTTTTTAGTTGGATTCAGAATATTGTGGTTGTAAACTATACATATGAGCACTGACATAACATTTGGAAGGGATTTAAGGTATCACCATGAGTTCACCGCACCCGAAACTGCCATGCCTGCCTCCCGTCATCCCCACTGTACAGCTGCACAGTGTTCCATGTAATTACATCTACACTGCTGCTCAGATTTCTGGCAGTGTATTCCTGCGCTTTTACCACTCCACTAGCCTGAGTCACTCACGGAAATATTTTGCAGTATACAAAAGAAGAATCTGGCTACGCGACTCTGAATTACCATATACTGTCAACACATTTAACCAGCCATTTCCTGCTCTGTATGCAGTTTGGCTGGTACTGGGTACAGCTGATAGAAACAAATCACAGACCTGTCCACAGGTTGGTTTTGCTTCTGGCTCTATTCTCATCAAAAAAAAAACCCAAAAATGTAGATAGTACCACTGCAACAGTAATTTTGGCTCTGCAAAAAACAGTTGCTGAACAAAATTTATCACATTTTATGCCAATTTCTTGATTTCTTTCCATTTCAGGGCAACTAGCAAAGAGCTGGGACACAGGATCACAAACAACGTCTCCAGAATATCTGCATAAGAACTGGTGAGGTGTTGTGGGTTAACCACAGCCAACAAACATTTCTTCCACCCCTGAAATAACAGGCTTTGGAGTCAATGCCCTTATAGAGGACCCTGAGTCTGCCACACCAGCAAACGGACACCTCAGCTACAAATGGCACCTAGTGTTATGCAAAGTTTGGCAGAACATAGAGACGTTCATAGACATTAAGGAGAAATGAATCAGCAGTGTGTACTGCCCAAAGTTTGAAGTGATGCACCATCTACACATTTAGTCAGAAAGCAGCCTTATTGCTTCCTGTTTGCATGTTTGGCAATGAGCTACCCAGGCCCTTCTATTTTAAGGGGCCTCCACCTATTGCTATAGTTCATGAAATTATACCCTGATTTCAGAACACCTGCCAGAACGTTTAGTTAGAAATTCAGTAGATAGACAGCGAGTATCCAATCAATTGATTGAAAATTAGATCTCAAAAGCTAGTTTAATACCAACATGCCATCTGTTGTGGCATGCTGCAGCCTGCCCTCTGCAAGAGCCCACTCAAGATTTTATTGCTTTTTAGGGAATCATCGTCATGAAGGCTGGGTGAAGGAATTAAGGGAAATAAGGGCTGATGAGTAATTCTGCACCTTTATATCACAGTGTAACAGATATGTGGACAGGCTGTAAAGAGGTTAATATGATGCTGCTTGCTGTTGAACTCTTTTCAGGTTTTCCATTACTTTCCTGCAATGAAACCCCATCAAATGGGTCCCATCCTCCTCTGTCAGTCTCCTGAAGATGTTTCCAGAAATATTCCATTTTCACACACAACTTACAAATCCTCTAACACCTGCCACAGTAGTAGCAATCTTGACTTGATCAAAACACCAACAGGAGGATTCTCCATGCAGCATTTGTATTCAAAATCTTTTACAATACTGAAAATAAATACAGCATAGCATGTGGAATGTTAAGTTCAAATGCTAAATAAATATATATATAAATTACTAGATAAATTCCAGCACATAAAAAAGAAATAGTCAAAAGGGAAGATTTACAAGTTGCCTTTGGAAGAAAAGAGCATTCTAGAAAAAGAACTGTACAATTCTCACTGCAAAATGAACAAGTTACTGCTTGAGCTAAAGCAGAACCCAAGCTTTAACTTCATCCACAAAAATTGATACAAAGCATATCGAAAGTCAAAGCATGAGTTTCTATGCAGTGAATTAAATTAAAATGCATACAACTTTGAGTTAATTGCAACAGAGAAATATCCAGAAATAGAATGTGAGCATCTCGGATCAGGATCCAATATTTGAGTATTTGGATCGAGATGGATCAAAATGAAATTTATTTTATTTCTTTCCACTTACATAAAGTGGAAATTAAGTAATTTTTCAGTTTTAAGAAAAAAAAACTTATCAATGGGTGAGAATAGGAGAAAAGTTAATAAAATATAATTTGAGAATACATATATATCTAAGGAAAATAAACATGTTAAAAATAAATACGTATATAAACTTAGCTGCCCATTAAAGCAGAGGCTCATGATATCGATTTTCCATGTTTTCTTTATTGTATTAGGCTTCTTTTTAATTTGAAAGACTATACAAACTGCAGTTGCATTCATAATTTAAATAACTGGAAAACTGCATCAACAAATCGTTTTGTATATTTCAGAGCCTCAGCCTCAAAGCATTCCCTTCTAGCCTGAAAACATTCATCTTCCACATCAAGTAATCCCTGCATTTATTTAATGATCTGCAGTTTGATCCTTGGCTGCACAGCTTTTAAGAATTCTCACAAATACATATCGCATTTTTGGCTTTAAGATCCTCACAAATATATTTTGTAACAATTATCTTCCTTACTTTGGTCTCACCCTGAATGTGAAGGAGAAAAGAGCAATGTCTGTTCCCATCTTGCCCAGTCACCCAAATACTGCAGAGAGTAGGAATGCCAAAATTCAAAGAACTATTTCTTTGAAAATTCTTTAACTGTTAAAATTGTTTAAATTGTTGAACAATCATTGAATATAGTCCTTTAAGGTAAAAATTATAAGAATGCTCACTATGGGTTCTGCATTATACTGACAGAAGCACATACTAAACCTGTTATTGATGTTAGCAGTACAAGATGAAGACCAGATGCTGGTCTGAGAAATGACTGTTAAGTATAACTATGTCAAGGAATAACATGAGAAGTAATTAAGATCTGATAAGTGTACTGTCTTTATGATTAATGATTCTTGCCTTTTCAAAGAATCCTGTGCATGAAAGACGCTACCAGATTTTCCACATAAACCAAAGGAGGCAAATCTGCTGCACAAGGTATTTTGGTTGTTATTCTTAATGATTACTGGAGCAAAATTAATCCAACTCACATCCAGTAAAAACAACAACTTTCTATTAAACGTTCCTGATTTAAGCCCTGAAGCTTAGCAGTGAAAGAATTTCAAAGGAACGCCATACACTTGAAAAATGTTTGATCAATTCAAAGATTTCATCATTCTGGTCTGCTTTCAGCAGTTACCTAAATGGAAAACAATCCTAACACTACCTTGTTTGAGATCTGTTGTCTACGAAATTATTTCACAGAAAAAGGAAGGAGAATCAAACCATTAACAGCAAATACTGTCTATCATGCACTTGTGTTCAAAATATCTTTGTGTGATCTGCTCAGGAACTTTGTCCACTTTTTTATATTACACTGTAAATAATATAAACTCAGCTTCTTGTCTGCATAACTGTAGCAGAAACCCTTTGATCTACCCTTCCTTGCCACTTCGCTTTGCGCTTAAAAAAGATGCAAAAAATGGAGAGGAATGATGAAGTTGAAATAAATAAATTGATGGTTTTCACAACAGTGTGAAGAGCAAAGATGATACTTTTAAAAACAAGCATTTAGCACTTGCACTTCATTATGAAGAAATGGCACACAATTATTTTAAGATATACTAAAAGAGTATTCACTGGAATTGATGCCAAAGAGAGGGAGTTGTTTAAGACGTGAAAATGAATACATGATTAATTGACAAGAAAATTCTTGGAAACTTTAGTCTTATTTAATGACCCAATCAGTAACCTGGCTGCAGCCACAACATCCACTGGGAATGCTGTGCATCAGATGTGTGGCTCCTCTCACACGCCCTACAGCGTGCTGTGGTGGTGGGTCTGCTACCTCTTCATCCAGAGCTGTGCTACCCCGAGTTTGGCTTCTGCATTCAAAATATTATTTCGTTTAGAGGTTCCCTGAGCTTGTCTGGAAGTCCTAGCAGGGCAGCACAGCTACCATATAACCCCTGGGCTGATGAATGATATACCTCTGTTGGGGAAGGTCATCCTCTTCAACCGAGTGTGCAGCCTAGGGAGGAATGTACTTGGTGCAGTGAGGAAGAAGACAACTGCCTAGCCAACCAGATAAGCCAAATCAACCCCAGCAATCAATGGGGTGACAGATGTCATAGCCAGATCACCCTCGCATCCTCATTGTCTGTGTCCTATTTAGAGTGTACAAAACCAGAGAAGTAAAAATCTACCTATATACAAGTATAATCTTTTAAATTCCAATTAAAAGAAATCAAGGCTAGCTACTGCACTTAGATTAGACGATCCTTGCAGGTCTCTTCCAACTGAACTATTTTGAACTATTCTATGCTATATAATAATCAACATATTTTTTCTCATAGTTGGAAGTTAAATGTGGACTATCTTCACAAGTACTACTAATACAGTCACATTTATGCACTACTGTGAAAGCAATGTTAAGCAATGTACAAGTTAAGCATGTATGTTTTAAAGGATTATACTTGAAGGCAGTATGAAAGGTACTTCAGCTTAAAAGCATTTTTAACATCTGATAAATATCTTAAGCATGTATTGGTTGTGATGGACAGGCATAACGAAAGCAATAAAAAAGGACATAAAGTGAAGATAAATAACTAGAGACAGGTTTTGTTCTTTCTCTGAGAAATATGATACAGTTCTCTCAGGTCCAAAAGTCTGTTACTGAACAAATACTTTAGAAGAAAAATTTAAAAATAAGTAATAGAATGTGCTTAATCCACATGCATTCTGCAATATCAAAGACACAAGCAGACAGAAATGCACACTAGCTGAAAGCTGTGGGAACCTTGAAAAGTGGCAACCAAAACACCTGGAGAGTATCGCACGTATAAAACTTCAGGACACAGCACGTAAAAGGGTTAGCGCAGGAAAAGTGGAAGCAGCTTTCCTAATACATATTTATAGTTTATTTTGGGGTGCATTAGTGTATATTCTTTTTCTCTTTCCCCAGACATAGGCTTTTCTCCAAGCTCATTAGTAAATACGTAGTACGTATTAAAACTAGATTACAAAAAATTAATTAATTTAAAATTAATTAATTACATGGTTTTTTTCATATAGTGTTATACTGTAACCTGGGAACCCAGCTTGAGAAAACGAAAGCCTGTAACTACAGGCTTTTGCCATAGTGCCATTCCACAAGTGAAGTAATTCAGTTCTTTTTTTTGCACAGACTACTTCTCCCTTTAACTCAGAAAAAATAAAACCAATCTCTCTGCCTAGAGTAGCACTAATCATTTCATTTACCGATAGTCTTACAGGTTTTCTTCATCTGCAATCTGAATGCAGGTTTCCCATGTAGTACAATGTTTATTTGGTAAAAAACAATTACCATAGTACTTTACTGAGTAAAGAATTGCATAATGAGTTCACCAAATTAAATTAATGTAATTTCAGAATTTATAAGGTAATTTTTAAAGGCATTTTAAGAGGAGACAGAGAAATAAAAATCAGCAAAACCCTATTCAATACGATTAAAGTCTTCCCACTGACATGCAGAACACATAAAATGCAAGGTCACTTAATTTCTGTGGCTTTATCAATGACTGAAGGACCTGGCCATCTCCAGTGGGAGCCACAACTGCCATGCTGGACAAACACAGCCAGGTGAGCTACCAGCTATCTATGGAATTTACTGAGGGCAAACAAGAATTTGGAGTGAATTGTAAAATTACGTATCAGCAGTTTAGCAACAGATTCTCACATTCAACATCTCCAACTATAACAGAAAAGAGTATTCATCAAACCTAATGCCTTTCTTGACAGTATAGCCAAGAGTTCTAGGAATGGAAATACAGTAAATATTAAGAAAATGTATCATTCATTGTGATTACATAACTGGTCAAAAGGATTTCTCTGTTTGTGGAATTATTACATGTATTCTGTACTCTTAGTTTCTCAATTTGTTATTTCTTATTTTTTAAATTAAGATTAATAACAATTTCTTCACACGATTCAGCAGCTAGAAAGACTGTCTTTTTTTCTACCACTTCTTAATATCCTATTTGGTTTATGAAATTTCTGTTCAGTTTCTACTAGCTCTCTCAGTTCAGTTTATTCCAATAGTTATAATTTAACCTGGCTGACAGACACAAAACAAATAAATCAGTAAGTTGCCTGCTAAAACTCACTAGTGCGCTCAAAAGCTGTTCTAAAGCATGCACCTGTCTCAATGGAAATGTTGCTGTGCTTAATAAAACTGTGAAGTCCAGAAAGAGTCTACAGTCTTGAGACAGCAAAAATATTATGTAGCTTAATGAAAACCACACAGCAGAATAACAAGAACCGCCAAGAAGTCAAAGCTGGAAAGATTTTGTTTCTTTCCTTCAGATGTATTTAAATTATGAAGTGGAGAAGCCTGTGTGATTTAACTTTAGAACTGAAATTGGTTCAATGACCCAGGAGTTTAAGCCATAGAGGGATTAGTATAACACAGCAAACTGCAAAGAACAGGACAGGCACACATTTGGAAGCCAAAAGAAGGAAAACAGCTGATCACACAAACTATTAAATCAACCTTAACTTCATAATAGAGATTTCAACATCTATGCGTTACCTCAGTATCACTTCTTCCTACCTCAAATATAAATGCTTTAAATACTTTTTTATCCATGCAAGGTTTTTATAGCCTCACCAACCAGTGAACCGCTGTAGTTCTGCTAGACTAAACCCTACTCAAAGCAATTACTTCCTATAATCGTTTTTGTTTATTTCATGCCACTTGGGAATTAGTCTAAGCTAAATTAACAAAGATACAATTATGTAAGACTGTGTTCAAGCAAACAGAGCATTGCTATAGGTATTATACTGTTGTAACTGTAGTTATCTTCTTGTAGGAATGAAAGTATTTATTCCATTTCTTTTTCACAGGATTAATACACTTACTACATAAAAGCTCTTCTGAACAGTCACAAGACCTTTTAAAGAATTGCGTCTTTGTCATTAGCTTTAGCAGATTATACTAGTAAAGGTGCTTGCAGTCCTTTTCTAACATGAAAACTTTCAAAATTAATGATTTTGCTATCCAAAAGCAAACTCAAAATTAACACCTTCTGAGATGACTTCCTCACATTTTAACATATCTCCCTTAATTTGAAGATTCCAAGTGCAACTAATTCCTTTTCTAAAAGTATGTACTAAAAATAAAGAGTTCTCTTTCTCTTCCTTGTGGTGCCTCTGCTGCCTGCACTGTGGATAAGGTTTAAAATGGAATTAGGGCCAACTTTGTCAACAATATTGTACACACAGTAAGAAAAGAAAACAGAACAACTAGGAAAATAAATAATGTTAGCTCTGCTTTGAGCAGAGTTGGACTAAATGACTGGCATAGTCACTTCCAACCCCAGCAATTCCAGGACTGTTACACCACAGGTTAGCATTTTACCTGACACACCATTAAGCATCACTTTAGTAGTGAAGCAAAAGGTAGTCATGTTAGCATACAATTTTAGATCGATTGGAAATAGGAAGTATTTTAGACACAAGAAATGCTGATCCTGTTTATAGAATACAATGCTGCTTTCCCAAAGGCAACAGCTCTGAAAAAAATAAGAAGGGACACAAATATTTTCTCTGAGTTGTAGAAGGGAGAGCTGACAAAAAAAGAAGATGGCACAAACAAGTCCTCCCGCAGAAATCACTGATGACACCAATAATGCAGTATCTTTCCAGTATTTTTTTTAAAGACAAGTACAAACCACAAAGCATGCAGAAGAGACCCGTGGGATTATTTCAGGCTTGAATAATGAGATGTGGAGCAAAAGATGTAAACCTGAAATGTTTAACTTTACTTTGATAAAGTGAGAACTGAGAGGTGACTTTACAGCACATATGTAAGCATCTCCAATAGGGAAAATGTGTCAATTTTTGAAGACTTTAATCCACCAGAAAAAAGGCATAACAAGAACAAACAGTTCACCCTTGATGACAGACAAACTCGAACCAGAAGTCATGCCCCCTTTGACTGTGAGCATCACTGACCACTGAAAAAGCTATGCACATGGATGATTGTTCTAAGGGATCCTCTGAAGGCTCTATATTAACACTGTTGCCTTTCAGTTACTGAGCTTAAACTAGAGTCAACTGAGTTTAAGTAAATAACATGTTAAGAGGATGTCAGACTGTAGCTAGAGGTCTCAATTAACACTAGGCTTTGCAATTCTAAGAGGTGTCTTACTTTCCCAAACAACATGCTCTGTTGCCCTCTTGACTTAAAATCTAAGGTAGCATCAACCATGCAATCATTAAACTTTTTCTTTGTTGCCTCTCAAGCTTTCCCTTTCCTGTGAGATCTTTCTGAAATTAGTGAGTCCCACGCATCTGCCTCCTCACCACTTTTGCTGCTTTTGTCCTGCTAGTTATGCCAGGCAGCACCTGTGTCCGTTTTCTTTAAAAGAAGTCCTTCAATTTGACTGGAACTTTCCTTTGTCAAATCCTTCTGTCACAATATAGTGTTTGCTGTTCAGATCCATATTTTTGTCCCACTCCCAGCAGACATAAAGGACAAATGCTCACTCTCTTCCACTAATTATTGTCTATCTGAAGGTTACCATGTATCTCTTGAACTGAGCACTAGAGGAAGTGCTGGTAACTGGACACTCAGCAATGACAAGACTGACAGGACTACTACTGCACAGCTTTTGCATACGACATTTTTCTTTTTGCCTTCCAGTAAAACAGCAAACATACTACCACAATATGTCACACAACCAACAGACAGCTTGTGATGCACTGTAACCAACAGATGCTTTTCCGCAGGCTGTTTTTCACCAGTCCTCTCACATTGACATAAAAAGTGGTATAATTTTCTGCCCAGTACTATCTGAAAACCATTACCTTCATGACTCCATCAATTTTATTATTGTAGCTATTACTGAGAAATAAAGTATTGTAATACTAGCTTTATTCTACCATCAAAGAAGCAACTGAAACTTCCATTCATTGCAGTTGTCAAAAGTAATGGAACAATTTTGTTTCCCTTTTTAAAAAATGTAGTGAATTTTCAAAGTATGCAAATATTGGGGTTTTGTTTTGTTTGTGACACCCATCGTGCCTGCAGTTCTTATACTTTCAATTATATGAGAGAGACCAAATTTGCAGAAACATGTTCTGCAATAGTCTGCTGCTAAGTCTAATAAAATATAAGTGTAACACTACTATTTTCACACTTTTTTTCTTATGGAAAATGCAAAGAAAGCAATTATGGTTTTGACAGATTTAACATTTCATACATAAAAATAAGTATTTCATGTTCAAAAGAACCTCTATCTTGCATGTGCATTTGGCTGTTTCTTTAAAAAAAAATAATCTAGCTTTTTTTTGTTTTGGGAGCAAACAGAAATCCTAGTTATAGAAACAGTTCTAGCTGTACATCTGCATGCAAGAGTTTTAAATATATTTTAGTTTTTTCTTGCTGTCTTTTTTAAACCAATGAACTCTACATATGGCCACAGAAAACTCCTGCAGTTTTGTCCTTCCAAACACTAAGCCTGTATGAAAATCCCACCACTACCTTCAAGACAACAAGTACCTGAAACTAGCATCACTTTCTCTTTCACGTTCCACACACATTTGAATGGTTTGCTGACAGCTTTTAGGAGGTTTTACATTGAGAAATCCTTTATGTGTGAGGCTGATAAGAACTATGTGATTTCATTTGATCCCTTCTACCTCATGGGAGTTACAGAACAGCATATTATAAAGATCTGAAACCTAGAAGAAAAATCATACTTTCAAGGCTCATTTTCTCTCTCAAATTGAAGACGTTGTAAAACTTAAATAACAACAGAACTATTTCATGGTGCTTTAATGTATGACAACACAAATAAGCTTATAAAATATTAATTACATTTTCTCCATCAATAAAGTGCTAAACTGGCACAAACCCAGAACTAATTACTGTTATGTAACTCTTCTCAACAAATATGGCAAAAGCACACTTTTCTCACTACAATAACCAGTTTTAAATCTTTTTAAGTTCAAATTAGTTACATACTAGATTTTTAGCTTGAATTATTAATGCCATAATTGTTTATTGTGGGTTTGTTAACACTATTTTTGCTAAATTTGTTCACTGTTAAAAACAACATCTTAAAGATCTCTAAAAAGATCTATCAAGTCTTTAGCCTACAAATTCTGGCATGATCTGGTGCACCTCACAATGGTTTGGGTACGTGAAAATAAACTTGGATGTTTGGCATATTATGCCCCTCTGAGATTTCCAGAACTCTCAATAGGGTTCCAGTGGCTGCAGTTCCATAGCTGAAGGTAGTAGAAAATGGTAGTATTAATTACAAATATTCTACAAACCAAAATGTAGTAGGCAAAAAATCCCATGTAGTTTAATGGCTTTAAGTACAGCTATTTTCAGGATCAGATCCCAAAGACTAACAATGTTTCCAACTTGAAACTTCTAGAAAGTCAGAAGTGGAGGAATTTATTTGAAAAAAAAATCACATAAAACTTTTTAGAAAGGATCATACATATTTATGATACTTCAACAACTATTCCACTTTCATAAGGAAATGGTGATTGGGAGAGGAGACGAGATCTAATGCAACAGCATCAGATCTATCCTCTTTCTAGAAGATCTTAACACTTTATAAAGAAAGCTGAAAATGTCCTCTGTTGTACCAAGTCCATGGGAAACGAATGATAAAAATATTTAATGGCTATACAATTGTGCCAAGTCCTTAAAACTAATCATAAAAAGCAATTAAAGATACTTTCAGTACCTGATTATATTTCTAGTTCTTTTATTGTTGTTTTGGTATCTTGTAGGCAAAATACTTTCAGTTTGTCCTGATAAATCTCACTGGTAATTTACTTATTTCAGGGTTATTAAAATATGTAGCAATGCATTCTTATACATAACAACTATTTCCAAAGGGAACACTTAAACATTAGAAAACTATGACAATATGAAGCCCCTTAGCAAAAACCTAAACAAATTATGCAATAACAAAAATCCTCATAGCAGCTTATTTTCTAGAAAATGCTTGCATCATTCTACCTCAAATCAAATCTAAAACCAACACAAATCAGCATATCAGAGGCAAAATCTGAGCTGAATTTATAATTTAAACATTTCTGAAATTAACTAAAATAATTTCCCTCCATTTCTTGTAACACTACGATGTGACTCAGGTTGGTTATCACTAGGTGAATAAAGGGATTAAAAACATCATTATTTTGCAGGTAATACAGATACACTTCATACCATGGCTCTTTTTTCTTTGCTGTCCAGATCACCGAGGTGAAAGCAAAGGTGTTGACAACCAATACAATCTTTGTATTACAATGGAATACTATCTCTTTGAATGGTGAATGTTTATCATAAGCTTTATTAACAGTGAGATTATGGAAATGGGAGGGTTAGCATATAAAAGACATTCCTTTCACGGAGTAAAATATTATGAACATTATTCAAGTTACATATGCTTGTTCAAAAAAAATGGAAATACAGGTGTTTATGACCAACTAGTAGCAAAACATTGCTTTTACATGCTTATATGCCCTTATGTCATTCAGAAAGGGGGAAAAAAATCAGCTGCCTTAGGCATCCACAAAGCACAAACTGGCTACAAGTTATAAACCTGTATACTGAATAGCCAAGAATAAAAGCTTGCTAAAAAAAAAAAAGGCTAAGTGGATTTACATTAAAAAATATGTTACTAACTCGTAACACTTAAGTAATTCATAAACTTTATGGAAAAATAATTAATTACCTCATTCTAGCACTTTTTTAAATGTTTATGATATCTGACATTCATATTTTGTCCAGCATTTTCCATAAGTCATTTGTTTTTGTAGAATAAGGGATGTCCCACAACATCATTTGATATCGAAATAGTTGCAATATGAAATTAATAAATACAAAATATACCTAAATTACTCATAAATATTTATATTACATTCCATTTTAAACAACATAAAATACAAAATATTCACTTAAGACTGTGAGAGGACTTTATATTTCACATTGTTTATGTTAAATCCTTATTTCATTATCCACCTAGCAACAGTTTTAAGTGTCCTTAAGAACTGTTATTAAATGCAGACATTGCAGATGCAACATTAGTTTAGAACCCCCCACCTAATCTGACTCTAACTCCCGAAAGAAAAGAATCACTTTGTTTTAACTACCTACATACAATCAGAACTGTGTACTATAGGTAACAGAAACGCAACTCTTACCAGCAAATGTGTCTTCCATTGAATCTTAGATTCCTCCTCAAACGCCAAAAGAGCAGGTACTTCCAATACCATAAGTCTGCATGCTGCACTTGTCCAAACTAAGAGTCAGGCAACAGCTGCTCAGTTTAAAGCTACAAACTGTTGCAAAATGCATAACTGACATGCCTTGTGTAAGCCACGGAGAAGACATGCGTTTGGCTGGCTCACTGAAAGGTCAGATTACCCACCTCCCCAGATAAAAGCTGAAACACTGGGAATCGAATGGAAGGAAGTTTAGAAATTAAGGACAAGCACACATCCTGCTAAGACTAAAAGCATTTGATTTTGACAGCAGAGTTATAAACAACAGCGATTTGAATTCTGTTGGATTTTTGTCTTTAAATATATTAAGAAAAATGTTAGCCTACACCCAGGCTTTTGTACAAGTTATATTTATATCAGTGTTGTTTAAACAGGCCAAAAGTAATAAACGGAGTTAGTTTTGTTTTAGGAAACTTCAGCTGAAGCATTACAAAAACTGGGGCATGGGTTTCTTTATTAGCAAATGCCCTACCTTTACAGCTGTTCTGCAGTAGGGTCTCTATTAAAAGGCAATATCATTAGCTTTAATGGGACAAAGGGCTATGACTTAGGCAACAATCCAAAAATGTTTCTTTGAGAGGCAAAAAGAAAACCTCCCTGAAGCTTCCAGAAGCATGATTAACTGTGAAGAAATTACAGAGGCTTAAAAAAAATAGCACAGCCTTTCAGTCTGCACCTATGTTCATAATAAACTGAGTAGTCTCCAAAATTCTGCCTCGATCTCAGCAGCCGTTAATATCAAGCTCTGGCATTTTTATCACTCATTTTCTTCATTCTAACCTTAGCCTGTCTATACACAGTTCACATCACTTTTACAAGCAGCAGGACTACATCAGTGAAAAGCTAGTTATGAAATTTGCCAGAGTACACAGGACTGAAAAACAATACACTGCCACAAGAAGCCTTTCTCCATTTCCCCAGGAAGTCCGAGGGAGCGATCTGTGCAGAACTGGAATGTGAGCAGTACACTCAGAGTTACTTTGTTTATACGGTGAATACTCATCTTGTCTGAAAAACCTCTACCGTAGGAACCATCAAGGAACACGGCCAATGCACCATTATGCTTTCATTGTCAATACCATCATATCCTTTCTTAATTGGAAGAAAGACAATTTGTGTTGTTTCCAACTTCCAGCTGAAAACTAATACACTCAGATTTCTAAAGAATTCATGTTAAATATGATAATATTAGGCCCCCCATGGGCATATGGTTTAGAATTGTAAAATTAATTTTATTTATAACTATCAACTATTTCCCTTCAAAAATACAAAATAAACCATCAGATTAAACATTTCTCATCATTATAGGATCAATACTAAGGAATTTTCCAGTAATTATAAAAGCACATATCTGAAAATATATATAAAAAAATCAGAATATTCTTGATTCCATAAAGAAAACTGTACAGTACATCATAGAATTTAATAAAAAAACCCAACATTGTGTCTGGATATAAATGAAAAGCATTATCCTACAAAAGTTGGACTTATTTCCTATTAACAAAACTTCAAGGGAATCTTTAGAGATGACTCGAGTCACCTTGAGGCTCAAGGTCCCTGGGATTTTTTGCTTATGATTGACATGCTAACATAAACATATCATAAAAGTTCCATTGAACGCTTTAAAAGTTCCCATGGACACTACTTTCACAAAGCCCATTCAAACAAATGTTCAGACCTTTAAAATAATAATAATAAGCAGTCCAGGGACTAACTATCTTCACTTCAAATATCATTTCATTTTTTTCTGAAAATTAATTACTCTTCATAAAAAAATAAGAAGTTTGATTTCAAAACCAACATCACTTTGCACAAACTTCTGCTCTCTTAGCTTTCATCCAAAGAGATTAGTATGCCCTTCATTCCCTTCCTCACAACAAAGATCTAATAGCACAGTCAGACTCTGAATTTTAACTCTTTTTTTTTCCGCTGGTGGAAACAACAGCCATAGAATACCAACAAAAATATTGCTGTAAGCAGAGAGTCACCTACACAAATCAAAGGATCATCAGTACACCAAACTGCCACATATTACTATCGGGACTAAAAACTACACAAAGCCATCTGAAACTCAGTTCTTTCTTTCAGACTGCTTAGCTCTACACAGCAGTTAAGATATCCAGATCCATGCAAACGTATACCTCCCTGTACCATGAGTACGATACCTGTTCTGTCCAACGGAGATGAAAATATCTTTAATTTTTTCCTTAGACTACTTACACTAGTTAACTTTCAACTGTCTGGATCAATGATGTCTTTTCATCTTGCAGCAGTATACCTTACTGAACTCAGAAAGAAGACTATAAGGATAAGACAAGCTACGCAGGCAGAGCCTAATTCTTTGTGCCTACAATGTGTTAAACATGTTGGACTAAAGGAACTTCTTGTTAAATTAATTTGCAGTGACCAACCTGGTGGCAACTACTTTGCAGTGATCTCTCCCTTCTGCCAGTTTACAGAAACAACCATCATAGCCAGCTGCAGATGGTCCCAGGTGTCCCTTGGCCACAACTGTGTTCCCAAATCTTTCTGCCATCTCAGCCCTGACCTGTGCTTCCTGCCACTCTTAATTCTGCCCCTAACCATGTGACCTGCACTTGTTCCCAGTCTTCCTGACCTGTGTCCTGGAGCCAGAGGAGCAAAGATCCCTGGTTTTCTGACTCACACCCTTGCCATAGAAACATTATCTACTTACTGTCTATCTCCTAGATTTTATTTCCTTTCATCTTATTACCTTAAATTCTCAGCCTGAGACACATTTTGTGTTTTCATGTCTTAACCTCAGCTCATTCGGCTTTATCTCTCACTCTAGGTGTACTTAACCTTTGGGCCCAAACACACACAGACCAGCTAAATCATGTTGGCCTTCCTAAATCCATGTACATAAAGCTTGTTATTGCCCATGATTAACATATAGTTGTGAGACAATAGCCCCAGCTTCCTGGATCCTGGAATCTCCCCAATAATGTAATGATAAGCCTTGTGAAAAGGGTAAAAGAAACAGCAGTGGGAAAAGCCACAGATACTCGGTCCTGTTTGCTGCCCAATCTTCAGTGATGGCAATGTCTAAATGCAGGAAAAGGGTAATCTCTCACTACTGAGCGATGAATGAAGGATCAATACAGTCTGCCTCCATCTTCATAGCAAATCAGTTTTCTTCTGTTCTTGGTCAAAAATTGCTGTTGTCTATTCAACAAGTTCTGAGTGAGCTTTCAACAAGACTGATCAAGAATATGGTCTGATTTATAATTCTTTCAAAATTGGCATCAGACCTAAACAGCTCTGAAAAACACTGAAAAGAATATTGATTAAAAATGTTTGCAGTTTGCTCCATTCTCAGACACCTCTTTTTACATTCCTTTTTTTTTTCTTAAATTACAAAGCTACAGAAGTTATCCTCCTAAAGGGGGGAGCAGGGAGACATGAAGCGTACAAGTCTTTTTTCAACAACGACTCTGGATGCAGATATACAAAGCAAAAACATTTTCACATACTCTATGTCCTTAAGATTTTTTTTTTAAACAAAAAACAACAATTTTTTTCACATTCTGCATAAAAATGTCAACACCACATAAACTGTGACAATGACTGATTTTTCAAATACGATTCCAGTGAAAGTAAAAATCAGTTTGTAAGAAACAGAGCAGGCTGAAAAGCAGGATTTCCTTTCTATGAGAAGAAATCTGTTTTCAATTCAAATTCCTTTGAAAGACGTTCTCAAAACATCTTAATAACCAGAACTTCTGATTTACATACAGAGGTGCTACAACAGTGCAGCTGAAATGTCTTCAGTGTTCATACGTGCAAATTATTTTTTTTTGTAGTAACAAAGACGCTTGACAAGGATGTGAATGTCACTGACCAGCTGTGGGAACTCTAGGCATCTGTGGTTCCCGGGAGTCCATTCTCAGACTTTGTGCTACTGGCACCCAGATCACAGCTCCTCAGTCGAGAGCCTGGGAGCTCTGTGAGCCGTCTGAGCGCAGGGCTTGCAGGCTCACTGCTCCAGACCCAAGAGATGAGTCTCCGACAGAGCAGACCCTACATAAGTTTTTTAAGACTTTCAGTCCCAGATCCACGCAACTTGGAATTCTGGCTTCAGAGGTCTGGTGTGTTTGGAAGCCTTCTCTGGAACTAACACCACTGGCAGCTGATCTGCTCACAAGACCATTCTAGCCCTGGAGACTCAGATCATTTAGTGTCCTTAGCTACTGAACAAACCCTTAGAACAGTATTTCCTGGTGTTGGACTGCTCCTGACTGTAAGGTTCGTTGCTTGGGTCACTAAATAACTCCTGAAGGACCGAACACAAAGAATTCTCAATTTGCTTAGTGCTAGGAAGACATAATACCAGGATTCCTGTTGCCAGGGCAGATATTACATAAAGTCCCTAACTACAGAGTGTATAAAGGTTTTGAGAAGTCTTCCTTTTAAATCATGAAGGGCAGTCCCTGTTAAAGTAATGAGCTTCTATTTAAACAATGTGTGCAAGAGTGCTGAACTTTATCTCCAGGAATTGCAAATATTTTGAAGCATGAGTAGTGGAACATTTTCTGGTCCAGAAGAGGTCCTCCAAACATAACTCCAATAGCCCTTGAGATCTTTTCAAGAGTAGCTGATACAGACTGGTTCTAATAAACAAATTCACTTCCACTTTTGAAGCTTTTTAAGAACTGTCTTCAAAGTCATCTCAAGTGTAGCAATAATTACTTCAGAGTTGACAGCCATGTGAATTGTGTCTGCAGTTTCATGTCTCTACTGAATCTTAACTTGCAGCAAAGCTGAGAAGTGGTTATACCTGGTGGAAGATAGACATCTACTTGATATGGACCTTGACATCATGTTATATGTCTTTGGCACAAGACTGGATATATTGCAACACAGTCTGTATGTGGATCACAACTCAGAAATTATGAAGTGTGGAATTCAGTTATCTGTCCATTTCACGTCCTCTGTGCATCAGCCTTCTACTGCATTCAGACTGAAATTAAATTATCAGCCTAAGCTGTAACTTTCTAAATGGTTTATGACTTTCTTAACAGAAAAACTCATTCTCCCTCATACTGGTGCGCTAATCATCAATATGGGTGCACAAATTAGATTTTTTTTTTTAATTAGCAAGAGAAAATGAAGAGTTTTGAGTACTTTCCCTGATAGCCTCTTACCTCTGTAAAATACATCTATTCCCAGTCTGAATAGTAAAGGTCCATATACCACGTTCCATGTGCTGCTGTGAGGGCATCAGTGACCAGATGAGAGGGTAGAAGAAGAGCTCTGTGCTCTGCTGGTTGTTTTGGATAAGGTATGACAGTAAGTTATTATTCTGTACTCAAAAAATAGGGACACTTTTGTATATTTACACAATTCCAGAAAAAAACAAGTAAAAAGCTTGAGTGAAGCACTTTGTGCAATTCTGAGTATCACTGAGTTAAAAAAAAAAAGAAAAAGGGACACTAAAAATGCAGCTCCTGCAAAGCCAAACGGCATGAGGGGAAGCAACCAGTCTGTACACCTGCTGGTCAGCCACACGCCTGTTAAGCGACATTCTACAGTTTACAGACATACATTTAGCAACACATCTACATTAGGCCTATAAATGAACTCCATCATAAAAAAAAATAAAGATTACCTAACTTATTTGTTATAATTATTTTTATAAGAATAATAAACGCCCTACCTTTTAGGTTCAGATGGAAACTTTTTCTGAAGAGCGATCCACCCTCACTTAAAAAAAATGCATAGGTGGATTGCTTAGCTTTTCAATACAGTCACACAGTTTCTACTTCTTCCAACACATCATGGTTCTGTGACAGCACAAGAAAAAAACTTCCAAAAGAATACGGCCAGTAGACAATATTCCCCAAACCTGAAAAAAAGATTTGTCCAATATGTTTTCTAACTTGGGAGAGGAAGAACTATTCTTATTTTGTTAAAAAAAAAAAAAAAAAAAGTTTTAAAAGCCAGTACACTGAAGCCTAAAATTTTATGTTTACTTGCAAGCCAACTCATTTAAACTAAATCTTGTTTTATATACATTAAAAGACCTTTTTTGTTCCAAATCATTTGTCACTGGTAATTTTAGAGCAAGATACATATACAATGCTCCTACTCCTCAAAATTTTACCTAATAAAACTAGAATCACACAGATAATCCATATTTTCCAATAAAATAAAAATATAAATGACTTACACTTAATAATGCATTTGCATAATGCTTGTACAAAGGTAATGATATGTTTAAATACAATACATAACTATATATAGGCATTAAAAAAATCAAAGTTTTGCCTCTCACTCTTCCCCTCTTCTACAGGATTTTTGGAAGTGAAATCAGTTTCTATGAACAAGAACCCCGGAAGAAGAGAGATGTGACTAAAGCTGACGCTGGCATTGCCACTTACCATCAGCTCAGAGTTCCAGATGTGTAAACTTTCACTCTAATATGCAAGAATACTAAGTTCAAATTTCTGAGTGGCAGAACTAGATAATTCAATAGTTCTTTTATTTATGCTTGTTTAACATTGCAAATTACTTTTGAAGATATTTTAAAATAGATTTATATAATCTTTTATTTTCATAATGCACTCTAGTTCCACCGATGTCAGTGCTCCTGCTGTTCACGTTTTTATTTGCTAGTGGTTCCTTTTATTTATTTCAAGTAATCAATATAATTGCTGCCTTTGAGCATGCCCGTCTCTGTACTGGTAAGTACGGTGCAATGATACTCAAACTACCACCATCTCAGATAGTGCCGTCACCAGAGTGGGTCATATTTTGAAGGATTATTAACTGGGGCTTCCTATATTGTTTTCGAACCAACTACTATAGGGCATTTTGCTGCATCATGAGAACACGCAGTTTGGGTCTGAATGAGTTAGTAACAGGTCAAGTGTCTCCATACTGCAATACTCTGCACAAACCAAACATCTGCGATCCATAATTTCTTTCTTTGTGAACAAAACAAACATCACATCAGTGTCATTCTGCACTTCCATCAGGACCTTATGCTCGGACTTTTGATTGTACTATAATGTTGCAAATCCCTTTTCAAGTACAATTTTAAAGTAAGAACGCTAAGCCATTTTCTAATACAAAAATTAAAAAACAAATAAATTAAATACAAAGAGCTGAGAACCTATACTTGACGTTTTTATAGAAGCAAGCCAACGCTTGAAAATTTGTCCTCTCACAGTTTGTGAAACACAGTGACAAGAAACATTCACTATTCTTGGTCAAAACAGTAAAAACAAAGTCAGAGAACAGGTCTTCCCTCTGTTCTTCAACAGTAGCAGTGACATGAAGAAACTCGACCAGGAAAGACATAATGCTAATTTCCAGTTGCTGATACTAATTCAGGGCAGTGCATAGCATTGAAAATACAACATGGGCACTCAAACTGTCAAAGCAAATATTTATTTTCATCTCTGTGGTCTCTCCACAACTTATGACACTGTTAACTTAGATATACTGCTGTCTTGTCTGAGAAAGGCTGGAAGGGCCATGATGAAATGCACAACAGTTTGAACTGCTTATGGAGAGCAACAAGCCACAAGTGCTGATGGAAATATCACCCTCACTATTGTACTAATTTTGGCTAGCTCAGAGTAAATCTTCTTCATATTAGCTCACATGGTGCTAGATTTTGTATTTGTGACCAAAGCAGTGTTGATAACAAATGGATGTTTCAGTTATTGATGCATAGTGCTTACACAGTATCAGGCCTTTTCTGTTTCTTATGCTGCCCCACCAGCAAGCAGGCTCAGGGTGCACAGAAGCTGGGCAGGAATACAGCTGGTACAGCTGACCCTAACTGACCACAGGGCTACCACACGCTATATGACATCAGGCTCAGCAATAAAAGCTAGGGGAAAGAAGAGAAAATGTGTACATTTGAAGTTACGGCATTTGTTTTCCTAAGCAACTGTTACGTGTAATAAAGCCCTGCTTTCTTGGAAAGGACTGAACACCTGCCTGCCAATGGGAAGAAGTTAATGAATCCTTTATCTTTCTTTGCATGCACATGCAGATTTTGCTTTATCTGTTAATCAGCCTTCATCTCGGTGTGTGAATTTTCACACTTTTACCTTTGTGATTCTCTCCCCATCCAGCTGGGGTGGAGTAAGTGAGTGGCAGCACGGTGCTTAGAAGCCTACCAGGGTTAAACCAAAACAACTATGAAACTACACCACAGTCAATACATTCCTTTTCCAACACCTCCAAACAACTACAAAATGAAATGTTCTGATGACACACTGTATTCTGTGATAAATCCTTCATTGCATTTGACAGCCGAATTATTATCTATGTCAATTAAAACAGTTTAGATGAAATTAGCTTACAGTTGAATTTGAACCCAGCAGTAAAAGAGGATGCTGGACAGATGAAAATAACCTTTTTATCAATCTGCAAGGACAGGAAATTTTCTTTCTTAAAAGACACACATCCACGAATGATAATCACAGCTCTGAATACACAATACCGCTGGGTTCCTTGGTAATGCTAGTATCTCTGCTAATAACATCGCCAAGTAACACAGTGTAAATGTTTTCAGAGAGGACTTTATTACTTCTGTCATTTCTCATATAAATTAAATCATCGTGATATACCTGAAGATGAACCTTCCACATTCAGAGAACTTCAGTATCCTAAAGCTGCAGCACATTTCTTCCTCAACAGAGACTACTACAGTAAATGATACCTACACTATCACAGTAAATCAAATTTCTACTATCTACACAGGTTGTCTGTGGAATAGCAAATCAAGTTCAAGATAGGTCTTGGCACTGCAGAGATCCCAGAACTAGTGCAACATGCGCTGGGTACATAAAGTATACAGGTGCAGTTACCAACTCTGGCTCTGTAAAAAGATACAGTCATATTAGCACATCAGTGAAACTGAACTAATTACTGCTGCTGCTTCTAGTTTCAGAATTCAGTCAGAGCTTGCAGCTCTAAGGTGGCATTTGCCACTTGGGCTTTTAAGGTACTGCAGCAACATGCCCCATTGGAGGTTGATGTCTGTAGTCAGGAGACAGAGCATCCTTGGAGTCCCGATCAGGTCTGGGACATCAAAACCCTGTGCTCTCTTGTCCCCCTCTGTAGAAAGGAGGTCCACCATGCTACACCACCAAGCATACGACTAGGTGCTTTCAATCTTGCTTCTTAGAGCTGTTGCAGGAATGTGTTTATATCTCCCCGGAACAAATAAAAACCAAACAAAATAAGAAGGAATAACTTACCAAAACAGGACACTGTCCTGTACAGATCTCTCCCTCTCACAGACAATGACGGTACGTGAAGCTCAGTAATTCTGCTGTACATAGTACTGAAATTCACTCAGATGCTACAGCTAGCCATCTGTACCTGCTGTTTACACTAGTTTAGGGCCTCTCTCTGTCATTTGATTAACTTAAAAACACATTATTTAAAACGAGAAAGGGCAACTCTTTGGGATAAACATAAGACAACCTGATCCTAGCACAAACTGTATCATTATTTGTCTTTAAAAATGAGGTCAGTCTCTGTACTAGTTAAGAAACTGCACTGAGAATTCTGTCCTGATTTTGTCATACTCCTTTAAAATTTTGGCCAAGCCATAATATCCATATTCTTCAATCCTACAGTTGTACAACTGAGAAACCACATCCTTTTGTTACAGTATACCACATGATGATAAATCTCCAAATGCTTGAGTACCTTAGCAAATATTCTAGGCACTAATTAAAAATGAGTTTAAAAATACATATTCTGTATAAAACCCTATTTTAATGCAATGAATTTGTACCAAGAATGCCTTTGTCCTCTTTAATTTCCAAACTGAGATGATCAGCAACCATCCTCCAACAGGCATTTTCCACATAGATAATATCCACATTATCTGAAGTGATCCAATGCTGGAAAGATGATGGATCCAGGAGAAGACCAAAAATAAATCAGTAATGAACTGTACAATAATGACCACACAGTGCTATGCTGATAGCTAGTTGTATAAAGACAAGTATAATAACCAAGTATATTTTCCTTTCTCAAGTCCTGAACCAGGTCACTCCACGAGCAGGAGCACTTGGTAAATGAGAAATACTATACAAAGGAATACCCTAACAACATATCTTAGGTATTAACTTTGGATCCAAAGAGGAATGTTATTTAAAAAAAAAAAAAAAAAACACAAAAAAAACCACCAAAACTGAAGAGATCTCAATTCTGTAATAAGAATCTTTTCAATTTCGCATGCATTTTTACTTTATTAAACTAACCTAGCTAGTTATGACACACAATGACTGCAAAAGAAAATCTTCGAAAATGTGAAAACTTCAGGTATCAGTATATAACTACAGAATATTATAAAGTAGTATGTATTTTGCAATACACCCTATATTTAAGGTGGATGGGGTTAAAAAAAAATCAAATCTTCATTACCTTTAAGCATTGTTCTTCCAGATGATCCTCCGAAGATATTTAGAAGACCACTTCTTGCTCCTAATGATGTAGTTGCTTCTAGTAAAGCACCAGTTATATATTTAGAGAGTGCAGTCCTCTGTGAAGTGGCACGATATCGACAGTAAGGACCTGTTACACATTGTTTTACAGAAAACCCATCATCTTTGCATGTACAGTCTGTATTAAATGTTGGGAGCTTTCTCAGAAGATGAGGAAAATATTCAAAAATATCTTCTCCTTCATCTTCTCTCACTGTGCTGAAGATCTGTGAAGAATGCAAAAGCTGTTAGTTCATTTGCTTAAGATAATAAACTGAACATTAAAAAATTACAAACTACCATGACTTTTTGTGAAGTTCAACAGCCGCTGCAAAAAGGCACTTTGTTAAAGCCCTGCATTTATGCATCAAACTTGAAATATCTATGAATCCAAAACTGATTTGTGAATATTTTAAGCCGTCTTTCCAAACAGGCTATTTAAATAAGATGGCATTCTGGCTTTCAAACTATGGTTAAAAGCACTGTAATGAAAATCAGTTTTAAGGATCACCATTAGGCAAAACACTGCCACATTAAGACATCTGGTCGACATTTAAAATAAAGAATATACACAAAATCATTTATAAGACTATTAAATCTATTGTCTTTCAGTGAAGTCTTACAGATATCAGTAGCAGAAAACCTGATCCACCTAAGGTTTGCACTTTTTCTTGCTGAGTGAGGGGGAGGGGGATTACAAACAGAAATGGTTTTAATCACTGTGAGCAATATTTCAAAATGTTCTGGTGTCACGTTCATTGCATTACTTCCAGCCTACGCACAGGACCTCTATCTAATATTGGTTTAGTACTCTTTTCCCAATATTTGTGCTAACACACTAATGAACTGCAGTCTGTGGCTTAGCAACTAAGTAATGTTTGCTTATTTAAAAGAGTCTAATGATCAAAGCAAGAATCTGGAAGAAATCTTTTCATTTAGTATACAAGGAGAGACTTGATTCTCTAAATTCCTGTAAGCTGACTTACTGATTAGCATTAATAATTTGTTTCAATGATCTGTGCTTTGTAATTACACACTGTAAACTACCAAACTAAAAAATCTTAAGATAGGTCATTATAACTGTCATCAGGTCAACTGCAGAGACAATTTTCACAGGGTTGTTCTCCATCCGTCCTTAGAGGTATACAAGAAATAAGCTTATGGTATAATGACTGGGTTTTGTGATTTACGGCCTGTTTCTTATTGCCATCCTTCCCCACATATAAACAAAATACAGCTATCCATTAACATGGCAGAAACTGCATTCGATCCTATGATGCAAGCACATTGTGCTCAGTTGAATGACAAGGAACTGTTAGCACAGCCTGTGCACACCACATGTCAGAGGCACCAGCACCCTCACCACAGGACAAATGTTCAGTCATGTAACTAAGGAGGGAAGTGGCTCCTGGCGCAGTGATGGATCTGTACAAAACTCCCCTTCTGGTCTAAGACATGCATTTACCCTGCTATGTAAGGAGGGCTCACATGCCCTGCTCCCACGAGGTATCTGACTCTACAAACAGAAGTTGCAAACAATGACGTGGTTCTTTTATCCAGGTAAAGAAACTGAGAATTGAAGCAGCTTTGATTCAGCTACTAAATTCAAATTTCAGCAAATTTTCTACTACTTATCTGTAACCCAGAAAATAAAATACAATGCACTATTTATTAAAGTATGTATTTCTTATCTTAGCTTTAATTTCTATATTAACAATTTCTTGAGGAAAACAGTAAAATTTTATTCAAAATATAATAATTTATTAACTAGTAATGTAATTCAAAGCTTTGAAAAAGGTGCACTGACTGTATTTATTAACATGACTTTTTAAAACAAATCTTCCACATTAACTCTGACTCTTGAGATCAATTTGAGATCAATTCCGTTAGAAATACCTATTCTGTGATTCATTACACAGTGAAATGCTGTGGTATCTACCTTTTTTTTTTTTCTCCCTTTCCCTGTAAATTTTCCAAAATTTATTTGGTCTGGAGCTTCTAGAAATATTAAGTCTTTACTCTTTATCTTCTTTTCTTTGGTATACAAGAGTTTTATGGACTCTTAGACTGTAGGAACATTGCTTATCTCCACCTTTATTCAGAAAGAAAATATACTCCTAAGCATGTGTTATTTGCAATGATATATGCAAGGCTTTTAATTAGGTAAGTGTCTGCAAGGAACAGAGGGTTGTGCATTTGACACACCTTTACAAAAGATGCACTGTAAAATAAGGAATCTGCCTTATGCACAGACTTTGAACATGCCACACACAGCAGACATAATTGGTCTTTTTAGCTTGTTTAAAAAAATATTTAGTTAATGAAAATAATTTAACTCTGAAAAAGTTACCTTCCAAAATATTTTTAAAATTGGGTTCTGCAACTTACAAAGACGAGTTATGCTGAACTACACAACTACAATTTCTTTCAGCTGCCAAAGCAAAAAAAACATTTGTTGACAGAAATAGGCGACAGTGTTTTGCTGGAGAGATTATACCTAGAATAATGGTGTTAATCTCTTTTGTATAAAGTAGATTTCAGGGCAGTAGTCGTCTCCAAAGACTCGGTGCTTTACATAACATTTTCAAATACTGTTTGTTTTGATGTGTTAAAGGTCTGAATGTGTTATTTCTGCTGCACACAGATGAGGTTATGAAAAAACGCAGACTTAGAGCACATATAGTTATTAGCCACTGAAAAGAACTGAAACAATCAGAATAGGAACATATCCCTCACGTAAATAATAGCAAAAATCACCTTTCAGCGAGACTGCACCAGACAACTGGGGAAGCTTAATCTTGCCTGGGAGACAAAAAAAGTTGATTCCAAGCAAGGGAATCTTGGCAGATGTAGTTATATTGATTTATACCACAACTGAAGAATGATTAGTGTAATTAAAAGTGAATGCAAACCAAAAAGAGTACAATGCAACGCTTAAACTGACAGCAACCTGACAAAACAACGATTCACAAGGGCATGTTGCTCCTGATTCACTTTTGCCTTCCATATCACACTAGAGATTGCAAAGCCACCTGCAGCCTGATGCTGCGGTATCTCACATAACTCGATAGGTAGTATCGAGCAGCAACTGACAAGAAACTGAGGACAGCATCTGGACCTAAAAGTGCTGCAATATGCCTTTTTGAAGCGCCTAAAAGTACTTAAAATGCCTTTTTAAGTAGCACAAAGTACTGATGCTTAAAAGGACAAGTTCAGAGTGAACTTTCTTATCTAGTCTACTGTAATAAGCACACATGTAAATGGTAAAATTTATATGCATTTATAGTACTTTAAGATTTATTTTAGACAATAAAAGCATACATTCTAATACTTCTTTTAAAATAGGATATTAGCTGAAACAGGAAACTCCATATACTAATACACTGGTATTCCAGCAAAAGTATAACATAGTTTTGATAGATTTTTACCTCCTTTTATTTTTTAAAGACAATTTAATGGTAAGCAAAAAGAAAATTAAAAAATATTTGCAACACAACATTTTCCAGAAGACTAAAGAAGAAAAACATGTCCTCCAACTAAAAAACTAAAATAAGCATTAAAGTAAAGATTCAATTCAGGTAGAACTCCATCCTTGTAGTTTTACAGCCAAGTCCATATTTGGAAAATAAATCGAAACAAAATAGATTTTTCAGCTCTTAATAACATATGCAATAAATCATCAATGCTTTACTTTAGAAAAAGCTCAGTTGTGCTTCTAGTAATTCAAAATGGTATCTGTGAGTTAACTTATTGATAACCTTCAGGCAATAAAACTTTCTTACAGCAACAAGAGACATATTTGGTTAAGATATTCTTTAAAAATAACTGTATGAACAAGTAACTCATGCTGCCCTTGAAACTATTCCACATTTTTCGCATATAATCTTTTCTTCTGTTTAAACATCATAACTGCAAATTGCACTATATCCTTTTCTCCACTGCAATACTGTAGGTTTACTATGTAAAAGTGACAGAAAACTAAACACCGTAGCCATTCGTAGCCCTACAGTTTCTGACAGATATTTCCCTAAAACGAAGCTGCGGTTCATGGGTGCTGCTATACTGGAAATTTTAGATATAGTTCATAAAAATATTTGTTCTGATTTCTTAAGCTTACGTGTGTCTCTTCCTGTGTACTTTAGTATTTTTTTTCATTCCCTTTTCATACTTTTTCTGCCTCGGGCATTTAGCTTAGAACCTGGGGGCATGTTATCATTTTGCCAAACATCAGGCAGCTGCTTAGCAAATAGGAAACCCAGAAACTGGAATTAAGAACGGACCAAAGATTCCCATTATTACAGTCAGGGTTAATATCTCCAGCTGTATTATAATAATAAAGAATATGTGTACCCAAAAAGTTCATTTAACAGCCATGAAAAAGCATGCTTATCGCTACCAGACTATAAAAACAACAGAAAATAGGCCCGAATGGGGCTTTAATAATTCAGTGCACTGCTTCTGACCAGCATCTGTACAAACTCTTGCTAAAAACATCCATTGATATATTCCGAATAATCAAAAGCAAACTCTCTGAAATATACAGAGGGCTGCCGACAGCCCATGCTCAGCATTCCCGCGACACAAAGCCTTCATCTGCTGCACATTTTTAAAGCAATTTTTAATGCCCATAAACCAGAACAGTATGTTAACAAGTAATAACTCTTCAGCCTTGAATATCACTTAAATATCTCCCTTAGAAACACAAAGGTTTTACAGAACATACAGGCCTAAACACAATTAATAACATCACAGGAAATGCCGCTATTTCCAACTTTGTTCTGTTCCAAGAAAAAATTCATTAGAATGAATACATTCTGATGGTGATTGTTCATTTTGACACTGCAGGTTTTTCAGAAGAAAGCCTTCATTAATATTGACCAAATTAAGCTAACAGCGATCTCTTAGAAATCGTAAACAAGGACTGTTCCAATCATTTTTACATGTATTTATTCCACAAGAGTGTAATTCAAATATCTCTAGCATGGAATACAATAGCAGTCTGCTATGAAAAATGTGCTTTGGGCAGAAAGAAAGGAATACGTAAACTGAACTTGGGTGGAAGGGAGGGAGGCTGAAAGAAGAAACATAGTTAATAGATTGCGAATTTGTGCAGAACAGAAGAATCAGACATTAATGCACAGTCAGTGAATATTCAAGTTTTATGCCTTCCAAGATGGCACTCCAGCACCACACTTCAGAGCATTTACTTAACATAATTTAAAAAAGAGCTAATGTTGATAGTCACATTATTTTCCAAGGGATCACAGGTTTTCTCAGGTTTATCTCATTCAGGTTATGACCATACCAACATTGATTAGCCCATGACATTTTAAGACCACTGCTAAAGTACAAATGCAGAATAGATGAAGAAACGGAGTTTTTTCCTCTAAAAATACTGCCTACCTAGAGCGAGCACTTCTCACTGGACAGTTTGTTTTAAGGATGTTGTGGGGCCAGTTTTTTTTTTAGTAGAAGATTAAAGAATATTCTCCTATTACTCCTTACTATTACACCTTGAAAATTAATATTATTTTTAGAAGTGGAAATAAATTTCCTAATGAAATTTCTACTACTAAATTACTTCTCCCCAATATACTTATCTGAAAAATTGGTCATCTAATTAATCTCAAAATACTGCCCAATATTATTCTTTTAGCCACAAACAAAAAAGCCATTTTGGCCAACATTATTTTCAACATTTATCCCTTGATATAGTTCACTGTAAGAGAATCAGTCACTTAATTATGCTCTGAACAATGCTAAGCTGCTAACCACTTGATCTTAAAAGATGTTCTAACAAACAACAGTCAACTGAGATCTGCAGAAATGTCGACAATTAGACCAATCTATAAAAACAGATCTGCCACTGATCTAGCATTTAAAGTCCAGTCATGCAAACTCATACAGATTTCTAAGACAATACAGCATAATTACTGAGCTTGTTTTAATTTTCAAAAATAATTCCTGCAATGCAAAAATAGAAATGATTCACACCAGGGTGCACTTTCAATTCCCCATTTTTCATTCATAATTATCTAGTCTGAGCAAGCATTACAGGTACAAAGATATTTGGACAGTGTTCTGAAGGCCAGCTCCGGAAAAGCAATACAGCTTTCCAGTCTAAGCTAACTTTAAACAAATTACCTGTTTCTCAGCACTGTGTTTGCCAGAGATTCCATTTCTGAGAAGGCTTACTTGCTTGTGCACGCTTATTGCTCAGAGCACTACAGAATCTAGTTACAGTGCTTCCTTCATAAACTTCCTCTCTGTGCTCTCATAAAGCTCAGACATGTCTGCAGAGAAATTCGCTACAAAATTTGGTTAAGAGGACAGCAAGAAATCAGATTCTGTACAGATGGATGTTTGCAACATCAAGGGAAACAAAACCATCTTTAATAAAAGAAAGCTTTAAAAACTACAGCAAAAATGGTTGTATTGTATTTTCTATTACTACTGCTTACGACATCAATTGAAATTTTGAAAAATGTTTTACTGAAATTGCAAGAAAACATAGATGAAGACATGCCTAAAAGAAAAAATATTTAATATTGAAAAGCAAGTTAATGAACATCTGTATGCAACTTCATTATGACTCAAACTTCTGCTGCAAAAAGTCAGATCTTTGGCAAAACTGCAAATACATTCAAACATTTTAAAAAAATATAAATTTACTTTTTTTTTTTTAAACAATTCTAGTAGTTAATCTGGTTCAGGACAGAAGCTTCATGTTGTTATGTTTTAAGTGTGGAAATACCAAGGGTTTTAGCTACAAAATTACATTTGAAAAAAATAAAGGAAATAACAGAAGGAGAGAGTGGAGTGACTCAGTGCTTCTGAGTTCACATGTGTATCACTGCAAATGTTCTGCACTCAAAAGATTGACCATCCCTATGTGACTTTCACAGAAGAAAAAGAATGAGGCACCACAACTTTAACATGTATACTTCTCTGATTTTCAAGAAGGAAATTCTTAATTCACAGACTTTCTAAAATACGAATCTTTTGTAACAATTTCTGATTACGAATCAATGATGAGAACTGAAATACATTAAACACTGAATGCATTTTCCATTATGTAAAAAATAGTTTATATTGCTGTCTTCCTTTCCATAACATATTTCATACCAGACCCTCAAGAAGACATGCCAGAGCCTTATATCTCAAACAGTCATGCAGGTTGTTCAAAGCTAAAGGATGTTACTGTGCTTGACAGAGATGGTATTGTGAACAGCTGAAAGGTCTGCCCCGTCAGGACTATTTCTTAGGTCTGTTCACTGCTAGCAATCAAACAGGTGAGGCCTCCAGAAATTTAACTGATTTGAGCTTTTTCGTAAGTATCTTCAGTGTTTGGGGTACAAAAGCTAGATATGTAGACTGCTAGAACATTATCTTCTTGGTTTCACTCAGTGGCCTGTGGCCAAACAAGCACACACCAGAAAAGCTCATCACATTTTTGGCTACATGTCTTACTAAGTTCTGATATTTTATAAGACAGGTAGGGCAAGCGATAAAAATCTATGGTCAATTCATCCCTAACTTACTATTCAAGATGAATGGGATGATGACAAATGGTCATCCACAAGCTTTAGAAAATTGTACTGTCACTCAAATTTGTGTGAGATTCACTACCTATCCCAAGGTTCTCTGACTTCTTGTTTGCCATGACAGTTCGTTGCAGTTTCTCCCTAGGTGCACTATGGTAAATACAGAAATAGCTATCTGGAAGCAACTGCAGTTCTGCAAGTTGGGGTCAAACTCAAAAATTCCTGTGGATCCTCACAGCATCTCACAATCCATCTTTTTTGGCTAAAAGGCAACCTTGCTCAAGTATTAACAACCACCACAGATTAAAAAAAAAAAACAACCAAACCAAATCCAAAAAACAGGTTACACCTCATTATGCCCTTCTTCATACTCAACAGTTTTTGGAGATGCAATAAAATTTCACCCTTCAGTCGGCTCTGCAAGCCAATGAATGCCCTGCAAAGCCAAACTGATAGCAGTTTCACCAATGGCACTTGTGATCAACTCTGCCTGCTGCTTTACCAGCAAGAGGAAAAGAACTGTCATCACCTGAAGGAACTTTTGCTGAAACACAGCCACTTGGTGCAGGTTTGCATTTAAATTCAAGAGAGAGCAGTGAAGGACTGTTTTGGCATAGTGTGACATGGTCACTCCCCACTACAGCATGTCAGGATGACAAAGAATAGCCTTGCAGATCTGTATGTAAGTAATGTCAGATCTGCTATAGCAAGTCATCAGCAAGAAAGCTGGAGCTACAAACACACATTTCTAGTGAAGTATATACAATTGTGCAAAGACTGTCCAAAACATCAGGCATTAACACCATTCTCTATGTCTTAATTTGCTCATATCTTGCTCTTTCTATGTATTTTCACACAGTGTTTAAACAGGATGTCTTGACTACCAAGATGCTAATTTTCATAACGGAAAAAATCCTCTTTTTTTCCATTTCCTGTTGAAATGCTGGTTTGTATTTGAAAAAAATGCCTAGAAAATAAGAAAACACAGTGTCACAGTACAATCTGAAATTTACCTCATAACATATGAGGAATACTGTTGTCTTCAGGAAGGCAGGAGAAAACATAGCTCAAAATACATACACACACAGTAATCAATACCACTACAATTTTGCCCAGTACTTGACAAATAGACTATTTACTATAGGGTGTTCGGGCATGTTCAGGGTGGTGTGGTTCACAGGTGGTGTTCATTGTTTCTCTGGGGCACTGTAAATAAGAAAACCAGTAACTACTTTAAGAACACAAGAAATGGAAAGATTTGTTCACTGCAGCAGCAAACCAGCGTGGAAGCATCAGGAAGGACGAAGGGGAAGATTTCTGAGTAGAAACCTGAGCTAGAAAGAACTTCAGTGCTACTGCATTTAGGATGCTTTGAATGTAGTCAGCAGGAGCAGCAGGTAAAAGAGGATAGGAAATGCAGTAAAATGAAGTAAGGTGGGTTTGGTCTTTTTCCATTGTGTGCGTTTTTTCAACGCATTTAACAAGACTGTGATTTTTAAAAAAGATCTCTGCTTGCATAATTTTCAATTCCAGGTAGTGAGTAAAAGCATGTGTCTTATGCCCTCACTGCCCAGAAACGTAACCGGGCAACATGGCACGGAGCAGCAGAGGACACGCAGGAAAACCAATGAGTTCTCCCTAGTAACACAGGGAGCAGTTTTGATGGCAGGTGGAAGGTTGCCAAAAGAATAAACAAACACAGATGTGCCCAAATATTAATATTCATTAACTGATGTTCTGTGAACTTTCTGCAACTTCAATTGCAATTACAAAATGTGCACTATCTCATCAGCCAATATTTCTATGAATTGCATCCTGTTAAGGATGAGATCATTTCAAGGAGCAGAAACTGAATTTAATAAGGATCAAACTGTCCTGTACAGGCAATCCTTAAAAGTAACTCTACATTCTTCAGAAATAATATCAGACATCCTCATTCATTTCTGGTGTATGACCATTGCCTTTAGCAGGGAAATGTTTTCATTTGTGATCAAAAGAAAATTATGATGCTGTTTTAAAAAAACGAATACATTTGAGAGTTGGATTTACTTATGGTCAGAAACAGTAACAGCAGGCCAGAAATTCCAACAAGTCATCATTTTAACTTTTGATAAAACTTAATTGCTATTACTTACTAATTTTCCATTTCTGTGAAGTAACAGTACTAATTGGGAGACAGTCCTGAAGGGCAAAGGAATCCAGGAAGCCTGGACATTCTTCAAGAAAGAAGTCTTAAAGGCATAGGAGCAGGCTGTCTCCACGTGCTGTAAGATGAATCGTTAGGGAAGAAAACCAGCCTGGCTGAGCAGGGAGCTTTTACTGGGACTCAAAAAAAGGAGAGTTTACCACTTTTGGAAGAAGGGGCAGGCAATCCAAGAAGAGTACAGGGATCTCATTAGGTCAGGCAGAGGGAAAATTAGAAAGGCAAAAGCCCAGCTCAAACTTAATTTAGCCACTGTTACAAGAGATCACAAGAAATATTTTTACAAACACATGAACAACAAAAAGGGAGAATCTCCATCCTTTACTGGATATGGAGGGGGACGCTACTAGCGAGGATGAGAAAAAGGCTGAGATGCTTAATGTCCCCTTCGCCAGCATGGGTTCATGAAAGGCTGAACCAACCTAATCTCCTTCTATAACAAGGTGATCTACTTCGTGCATGAGGGAAAGGCTGTGGGTGTTATTTACCTTGACTTTAGTAAGGTCTTTGACACTGTTTCCCACAGCACTCTCCTAGAGAAGCTTGCAGCTCATGGCTTAGACAGGTGTACTATTTGCAGGGTGAAATACTGCCTGGATGGCCGAGCCCAGATAGTTGTGGTGAATGGAGCTAAATCCAGTTGGTGACACTCTATTCAAACATCTGTGTTATTTCAATTTTATTCTAAAAGTAACTACTTATTCTAAACGTAACTAATAAGCTAATGCACACCTTTACATATTTACTAGTCTGATGTGGGTCACATCTTTGAATACCTGATCACATGGACCAGAATGCCTTCAGTTATCAACTTTCAAAAGTGTCTACTGAGTTTTTAACATAAAAACCCTTTTGTTCTAAAATCATATTACTTTTTAAAAAATATATTTTAATAATGACATTCGATACCTCTTACTGATGAAAAACAAAGACATTCCATTCATATAAAACTTCTCAAGTGTGCTATAAAAAGTATTTTTTTTGAGAAAAAAGAAACTACCAGGTCGACTTTTCAATAGGGAATAGTTTTACTGCAGCTAAGTACATTATCTAAAATAGACAGTAATTATGATTAAAACTCCATGTCAAAAAGCAGACTGAAATAATTCATAGTCAAACCACTTAGATGTTAGAATAGTAAATGTGACACGATCAAGTAATTTTAATTCGAGATGCACATTTTCATTGTAAATTCCATCTTTTCTTGTATGTCTTTGGAACGTCAAATAGTCTATTCCATTCCTGTGTCTCTGATATTAAAAGTCAAAAGATAATCAATAGTAAGTGTTAAAGTTCACATCACTGGCTAATTCAGTTTTTACATTAGTGTGATGTTGCATCCCTGCAAAAAAGGAACTGCTTAGAATTGCTTATGAACGTCTGAAGCTCAGAGTAAGGGTATCAGAACTCAAAGACAAAGTACGTGTAATAAAACTGTCTTTGTATTTATACAATCTTTATTATCTGTATCAAAGAAAAACTCACACAGGAATTTTATTGTACTGTAGATTGTGGATTTATATTGAAAGATACATCTTTCCAAATCTATCAGAAACCGCCTAGGGTTCAGGTCAACAGTCAAACCCATAAATATTACATAAATGTAACGTGCAACAAAACCTTGCTCTACCTTTAAATATTTTATCTATCTGTTTTCATTTGTAACCAACTGTAATTGATATTGCTGCAAAAGATTAGCAGGCATGTTACTACAGCTGTAAAATTTATGCATCCTACACATGGCAAATAGCTAATAAAAAAGCAACTTGGAGCATTTTGCTTAGCACAGGAAATCTAGTTCTCATTTTCTAATTTTGTAGACAGTGACATGACTATTTGTTTGTTTGTACTTCAGCTGTTGCGTTCATAGGGTCACATGAATAATTATAAGCTTGGTTCAAATAGTATTTAGGGGCCAGGGAATTCTCAGAGTTTTCATGACTGAATTGTTTAATATACTTTTAGGTCAGGCTACAGAACATGATTTCATGAAATAAAATAACTGTTCTATAAAGAGACATTTTCCACTTAAAGGGTTTTTTTTTATTACCTAGAAATAGAAAAGGCACTACTCCTTGCCCAAAGGAACAACAGAATATTGATACTTTGAACTTAATTTTTAAATTACACATTTAATCTTAATTTACTGATAAAAAGTCGGTCTTCTTTCATCGTCACTGCTCACAATGAATATTTAATAATAATCCTAAAAAAAAAAAAAAAGGCTATCTTGTAATTTTTTGGCTAAAACTAAGCAATCACAATAATGCAGCATGGTACAGTGAAGTCATTTTAATCATGTTGATATCTTGAATCAGTAATGTAGTACCTTCTACACTATTCCTCTTCCCCAGTCATTAGCTGCTAAGGAAGTCCATGCTGCATCTATAGAAAGTATTTAAAATTTGGGATGATTTAAGATAAACAGCATAAACAGGTAATATAGAAGGCAGCGACCTAACAAAATCATTTCCTCTTTTCCTCATTTCCAGATGATATGTTCAAATGCTGCTTTGAACTAAATAGCTGTCCTGCAGAACAAGGTACACTCAATTTTCACATAATATTTTTATTATCTGACACAACTTTGATGATGGATACCTAATGCACACTAAGAGCCATTCTGACATTAAGAAAACTGTATTTACCGAATTAATTGCTACTGGAAAAGTTTTTTTGTTTTATCTAAATCTGCTATAAAGATGAAATTGTGGTTAACACTGTGATTACCTTAAAAATGATGAGTTTATTTTGCCATCTCCAAATGGAGATTTGGAAGCAAATTCCCAGATCTAAACATGGGACAATGTTTCATTAGCTGTATTTCCAGTTCAGTTCTACCTGCCTGAAATGCACAAAATAGATATTCTAATGCTTTGCAACTTTCAAAAGTTCTAATTCTTTCATAAAAGTTATAGGACGATTTTTAAAGTAAATACACTTGTTTTAAGAGAGAGAATGACAGTGAATGAGAAAGAAAGAGTGGAAGAAATAAGGGACTGAGAATGAGAGAGCATTAGTTCAGCACTTAAATTACACTTATTTATTTATAAATATGATTCTGCAAGACCAGCATATATGTTCTCTTTTCTTTTCCCACTGGAGTGGAATGTCACTTGAGCCTTGATTTTCAGAATTTAAGGCATCTGGCTTACGACCAGAAGAACAAAAATATTTTAAATTAACTTTCCTTATTCTCCGGGGATTGTTACAGACCTAGAGCCTACAGTTTAGTCATCCATGAGATTTATTTTGCTTTAGCGTTAGGTTCAACTAAACTTTGTATGTAAAACAGCATCTGCTCAATGCAATCATTTTTATAACTTGCAATTAGATTACACTGAATTACAGAGCATGTGACCTATGTATATGCTTAACCATTCAAAATGAAGAATATAGCTTACATTCCTATTATAAACTTCTCTTTCATACCATCACACCAGTTTTGAAAAACCTTTGACTCATTTATGTATAATTACACGTGCCCAATTTAGGATTTTTAAATTTTTTCAAAAGCTTCATCTTAAGTGAGAAATAGTGCCCTTTGATAGCTTTCGGAGAGCCCAGTACAGATTTGGTCTGAATTAACTGCACCAAGTTTTCACGTATATAATAAAGTATTCATATACTTGAGGGAGGAAAATGTTTAGTGGATATTTCAGTTAACTGGCAAGCAAAAATGTTTGTTTGTTCTCTTGTTTTTAATACTTATCACAGAAGGTCAGGAAAACCTTGAAAGCACTGCATGTTTCCACAAAACTCTAGTAGCAGCATAACATTTTACTGAAGTCTCAAACACTCTAAACTTGAGGAGTACACTGTTAAGATCTTTAGAGGGCATTTTTGTCACAGTATCATCATTCTGAGAATAAGCAGGGAATCTTTTTGTTCAAGTAGTGCTACGATAAGAACTTGAGGTGGCATCAGGGACAAAAAACAGAAAAAAAGTACTTTATAAAGGTCACATAGATCTAATGGATCTTTACTGTAGTACAGTGTAAACAAGCAGAGACCATTTCCAGACTCTCATCCTCTCAGCAGCGTATCAAGGACAATCTATTCCTATGGAAGGTAAAGTTTTCATATGCTTTTAATAACAGAGGTCTAAACAAACCCCAAATCTACGTGAAATACGTAGACCTATTCTAATACTAGCATTTAAAAGGGCACTGCAATGGTCAGAAAAAGTTATTTCCATCTGAGACATGTACTTCTAAAATCTATTCTAAAATAGAGTCATCGTATTGCAACAGTTACTCTACAAGCTCTACTAACATTCTTCTACAAGGAAAATTGTCTATGAAGATTTATCTATCAAAGACCATATGAAAACATAAAATGAAGCAATGATGGAAGCTGGGTTGCTTATTAAAATTTAAGAGGGAAAGTCTGGCACTAGTTTAGTATTATTAAAGTAACTGATGCAAAAATGACACTTCTTAAGAGTCACAGCCTCTCTAAAAATTAATAAAGAAGTAAGAAGGAGTAAAGAAGGCAACAAATACTATTCCATAAATTAAGTAAAGGTGGTTTTGATAACTCTGCAGACTCAAATATGTACTTGACAACTGTGTGGCTCCAATTTTACATTTTAGTCTAGTTATTCTTTTTTTACCTCCTGGCTGGCTATCTGTGTATTTACTTTCTTCACAAGGTGCTACTCCTCTGGACTTACTGTAGTACATCAGTGAATGCCCATATTCACATACATGCTACTTACTGATATTGTCATTTAATAACATGTTATATCTGTATATTCCATTACCCACCTTTTTTATCACTGCGTGCACACTTTAGAACAGTTTTATCTTCCTATGCATTTATTTGCTCCTTAGAAAATAAATCCCACAGACTAATGCTGCCAGACATTATCACAGCATATGTGACTTTTAACACTCTTCATAATGTACCAGTCTTCAGTTACCTTTAGTTTTATCATTTCATAGCAGCACAAAGAAAAAAAGCAGATATTTTGGCTCTTTACTGAAGACCACAAAGCACTAGTATAATGTTCCCATCCTGTTTGCTTTAAAAATAGCAAAGCCACAACACTGTACTACAAAAGCATCAGAGAGGTAAAACTCCTCCTGCTGTATAAGCGAAGATAAGACAAGTTGTCACAGCGGTACTGAGTTCATGTTAACATTAAATATAACCATCGCAACTTACTCTTACTAGTCATCAAAGCTCACACGCTAAAAAAACCCCACATTATTACGTTATTTTTGCAGGTAGGTACTGGGGTTCCTCATCAACCAACCTACATTATAAGTTACTTGAGCCAAGACAAAAGCACTGTTCACAGTTTAAATTCCTGAAACACAGAATTTTACTGGAAGACTAGTCCGGTACACTTGAACATTACACAGTTTTCCAATTTTTTTTAACTAATTAGAAGTATAACATATCCTTGAGCAAAGAAAACAATTCTCCATCACTAGTGTGAAGTGAGCTGCCTGTAATTTTAGTTTCACATGCACAAGATGGGAGACTAAGACAAAACAATGTTTTCACTGTTTATAAAAACTTACATAATAATGAAATATCATCTCAATGGTAACATTTTTCTATTGATTACCTGGGTGAAGCGACACATACAGAATTTGCTTTCATTTATATTCCCAGTGAATATTCAAAAAAACAAATCTTATATATTTGCTTCACAATGTCAATATACTTTACTAAAAAATAGCAAGCATGTTCTATAGATCCTTGCCCTATATGCAGTATTTCTTCATCAATTTACAGTAACAGTGAGGTACTCATTGGGGAGTTTAATGCTGACTTCACTAAGTGTGTCTAAGCATTTTATCAAAACAACAAAGTAAAAAAAGAAAATATTGCAATTATCTTACTTTATTTATAGAGTTAGAACCCAATACTAAGTAAACAAGTAGACAGAAGTTCATCCAAATTTTATAACTTTAAGTACTAAAATTCCACAAGTGACTTTACAATCAATTAAACACAGTAAGCTAGTAAACATTCACATGCAGAATGCCTAATTTAAATAGAAAGGAAACAACACAGACTTTTAGAAATTCCTAACTGTTTATATCTGCAGGGTAAGTACTTGACTGAAAAAGAAGCGTTTTCCAGTAAAAAATATCCTGCTTAATATACCGAGAATATATTTTTCTTTAGCACTATATTCTTCGTCCTGAAGAAGGATTGCCTTCCTGTTATTCATGCAGTAATAAAAACTTTTTTATCTTTTATATAACATGAATCATACCTTTTCCCCCTGCGTTTCACCATATCCATATCTTATCAACTGGTAGGAAAAATGACAAAATTATAAAGGAATTGAAACAAGCAGACAGAAGCAGAAATCCCAAGTTAGTTTTCAGCAATACCAGATGACAGTCTGTTCTCGTCTACAGAGACTGCCTAAGAGCCTGGAGAGAAAAGAAGTGCATTGCCAAATCTTAATCCCGTCGTGGCATTTCACATGGTGCTGCCTCACCTCTTCAGCTCCTACAAGTCTACTTTTCCAACAGTCAGTGGAAATCTATTGATTGTAAAAATTCCATTACGTACTTTAGTTTAAGCAGAGACAGATAATAAAATCTGAAACATTTAATATTTCATTGTGCTGGAACACTGGAGTTTGTGTTTACAGTACTGCAAATGAAATGATGCAATGCTAAATTTATTTGAAAGCACTGCCTTAAACTCATGGTATTGTATGAATTTATAGAAAAAATATTTTACACTGTTAGCAACTAAGAAACTTCTAAAATGTATTTATAAGTACAGAAAAATAATGTTACTGGCATGATGTAAACTAGTAATTAAAAGTAAAATAATTCTTCCCACCTTCGATTTCTCATCTCTAAGCTACTAATACAACTTGATTATTACAGAAAATATACAGATTAATAAGAATAAAACTTTCAGCCAAATTATATAAACACAATAAGATTATTTCTCATTACTATGCTCTTGAAACAGCATAAGCATACTGTGAGGCTGCTGCAGATCACTCTCCTGTAACGCTGCCAATGTCCTTTTCTATTGAACCACCACATTTCCTCACAAGAGGGCAGAATTTATAAAGGAAGGCCCTGTTTCACAAGTAGTTTTTGCAAACCTAAAAATGCCAAGGGTGACTGTATGCCACCTTACGAGGGTCGCAGATGAACACAAAGTGCAAGAAAGAGAATTTTTCCTAGTGCAGGAAATGAAATAAGCAGCCTTAAGAATCTATTTTCTTTTAAATTAAAGTAGAGGTGAAGGAGCCAACAGGAAAGTACTGCGGCACACTGGGTGTTTTGTGGCTTCAAGGCCTTTCACTCCTCAGGAAGACTCCTTAAAGTGGGTCACACTTCTAATAAACTTGAACAAATCTGTATCTGGTAACCTGGGCAACTTTATCTCAGAAGTGGGCTTCGTTACTCTTTAGTTTATCCTCAAATATCGCTCTTGGAGAACTTCACCTGTGCACAAACACTGACTCAAACGCAACCACTGATGAGAATTACAAGTCACAGAAAAAAAAAAGAAGTGTGATAAAGGTAATGATGATAAAGGTAAAAGTAGCAAAGCCACTGAGAAGCCGAAACCGTGCCAGAGACATGACAGCTGCATTATCTTCTGAGAAGATATTTTAAATAACAAGACTCACGCCTTATTGTCTTTAAAGTACCTTCTCTTACAGTTGTGGAAACACTAAGAAGAAAAACTACGAAAAGATATGAAACAGTTGCATACTAGAGTGCCAGGAAAGCAAACAACATGCAAAAGATCCCACTATCAGGAAAACCTGATAGCTTCCTTCAGCATTATCTTACAATAATTAACAGACAGCAACAAATACTGAAAAAGGGTGCATGGCAGAGACCATTGTTCACGACTTCTCCTATCTACAGCAAACAGATACAACGATTTCTGAAAATACTGTAACAAATGTTTTAATATTATTGTACTAATAGTATTTATCGGGACTATCATTATTAAATACAATGTCATCTAGTAAGTAATGTAAATGTAGCAGGAAACAGCTGAGTTCTATTAAAATTTTTCAGAAAAAAACCCACAAAACCATTGCCATTTAATGTTCCAAAGATCATTACATTACAGACATTTTAAGTACTGGCACTACAATCTAGTTTTCTGACTGTTCCAGAACGGAAGCAAAACCAATTTCAGGTGCATGTTTTTTTGTTGAATAAGACTTTCTGGAATACATTGTATCTATTTTTGTACAGAATAATTACTTTTACTAAAAATACTAAAATATCATACAACAACTACCTGTAAAGAACTCGTTTTAGCAAAAATAATTTGTCTATCTCTTATCACTGATTTTCTGGTATTGCTTTGACACTATAACACCTGCTTTGGTATACGAAATTTCTTAATATCAGTTTGTGGTTTACTTCCTGAAGTGTTGGAAGCCAGAAGAAATTTCTTACCTGTTATTGTCAGGGAAAATGTACTTTTGCTTGACAAGGCAAAACTACAGGATATTCTAATATTTGGCTTTTTTTCTCTGTAAGGATTTGTGTCCAGAAGATAACCCCTTCTCATAGCATCAATACTGATAGAAGCCTTTTCCAGGAATGAAAAAGCAGGGTAAACATCTCTTCCACATACATCCAATTTCATTACATTATGTGGAAACAGGGGTCAATCAATGATATTTGAGCAAAAGGGCAGCAGAAAAAGTATAGTGGAAGGAGAATCCATGTGGGTAATCAGTGAGAAGGACAGCAGTAGGCTCTTCTCTGCCAACTTTATGCCCAACAATGAGTGTGTTCCTATGTAGAATGACAACATAGTAGGTGCATACTCTCTGTTTTTTAGCTGATTAACTCTTGTTGAAGAGCATCTGCCAGAAGTGATAATCTTTCACAGAGACATAACATATAAATATTTAAAGATACCTCTCCCACAGAAAACATGTTGGATACACTTTCTGACCACACTGAGGTTTGCAGCACAATTAACTCCTCAAAGAAATCCCCCATCTTGCAACTACAAGTTACAGAAACCAGCTATCTTCCTTAGCTAGCCTGCCAAACAGAAACATCTACATGTGTTCTTCTTGCTAGTATTTAGAAAATGCACATCCTGCACGACAAACGTGTTCCTTCATTTTATTGAAACCACTTTCTTCATTAGAGGTGGCCCCGCTTTTACATGATAGGTATTAATGAAAAGATGCCCAACTTTAATATGTAATCATTCCAGTCCCAGTGGCAGCTTCTACTTCCACAGTAAAGTCAGGCAACAATTGTTCTGAATTAAGCAAACTTAAGGGAAATATAATAAAGTTTGCATAAGTAGTTTTAGTTGCTTTTCTTAACTACAAGATAATTTATTCGAAGATAAATTTGAAGTTTGTTGGCAAATATCTAAACATCTATGGACATTCAGTCCACAATGCATTGACATTTTCAAGTCTATGGATGTTTTAAAGGACACACTAATGATTTGTTAGCAAAAGGATTTTGAAAAAAATGTAACTGATAAGAAATGCAACTAAAGTAAAAAAGAATGGCTTAAAAATAAGCAACAGATTTAGCTAAACAGCACTAGAACCTGTAGCATCTATTATATGCTGCTAAGGTTCACATTCTTTCATAGCTACTATGCCACAATTGCTGCAAAAGTGCACTTTCAAAATTTTGAACAAAGAACCTGAACAAAAGATATAATTTGAACTGGAAATTCCTAACTCCTAGAGTCCATAATAAAACCTTCACTCTAAGTGCCTATGACTACAGCATTACCCAAATAGTGTGAACCCTGACACCATCTAGTACAGAAACTGCTTTACTCTTTTAAGCTTCTTTAATGTGCAGCATGATCCCCATCGCAAAGAAATACCCCAAGGCAGCCAATCTGTTCTTGGCAGTCCCAACAAAACAAAAATGGAACAGATTTATTCAAATACAATTTAAGTGCATTTCTGGCAGATAAACAATGAAATTCTCTTTCCTCTTTGGGGACTCAGCATTTGTGCAGAAGAACAAAACACTATCTAAATTCCATCTATACTTTGGTAGTGCTCTATATCAGTTGACCACCATGTCCCCACGGTCCTGAACATATTCTTTTCTACACAGACTCGAATTAACTAAATTCACAGAACCCTAAAGTGCCTCCCAACACGGAGAAAAGGAAAGACTGGGAGAAGGTGGCTGACAAGCAGGCCTGGAATGTTTGTAAGATCTCATCAGGAGCTCTAGAACACTGTATGCAGAACATGAGGTAAACAGAGGTAAACAGTCAAGAGTCAGGCACCAGTAAATACATCCTTGCTCTCTTTGTTTAGTTTTAGCACAGGGTTAGCAAAAAAGACCCAAATGCTTTCCCTATCAAACACACTCTTCATGTATTTTTCATTGCCACAACATATGAACCTAATAGCATGAGAAGATTTGCAAGAGACTCCACTCATTTGTTGAATTGAACAGATGAACAACGTTGTTCCCTCCAACCCACATCAACAGCTTTTTTGTTATGTGTTGTTCTTCCAGTTCAAGGAAGAAAGCTATGTTTTCTCAATACTGTCAAGGAATTTTAGGTAAACAAACAACTGCAAAATGCCTGAGAGATGACTGTTTAGAGCTTTTTTGTGTCAGCACAAGGCAAAAATGGTGCAACCTACTTTAGCAGAAGATGACATTTTCCCCAGCTGCAGGATTTTCTTGATGAAAAAGGTGAAGGTGCCCTATTACTCAGCTTTGTTCTCCTTCCAACAAGAAGAACAAAGTATCTCTGCAGAAGACTGACTATATGGCCTCTTAATTAAGAGCTGGTCAATTCTAAAATAGCTTTAATTTCACATTAACCTTCTTTGACACTGCAAAAAGCAGCACATTTCTGCAATACACAGAAGCAAACTCTGTTTCTTACAAATCATTAAATATATCTCTCATTAGCTTACTGCTTCTCTGCATGAATGGAAATGGAGAAAGCACATATACAGGGGAGTAGAAAAAAAAAGTAAAAAATGGGAAAAAACAAAGGAGAAAAAGACAATTAAGACAACATCCAATACATGCTCTTTGGTCCGCATGCCAAGTCTGTCCCAAAGCTGAAAAAACAGAGGCAGAACTACGCTGTTACGTGTTCTTCCACATACTTTTCATGAAATCTGTCTGTGTAGTTATAGCTATGTCCCAAAGGGTTTTCACTTCTTAGACAATTTGGAACCTGCATTTGTATGAAGACATGTATTTGCAATACATTAAGTACTCCAGTCCTTTCACTGAGAAAGTGTGAGCTACGTTTTGAGCTCCAGTAGCTTATGCTTTTCATCAAAAATACTCTGTATAATTTGATCCAAACCATCCCTGGAAACCTTCTCCTCCGTGAAAGGAGAAAAACATTCCCATGAAAAATTATTTCCTTCAAGAACTTAAATGGGAACTCTCCAGCTCACAAAATTACTGGTAATAACAAAGGAAGACAAAAATTCAGGAGACTATTTTAGAGGAATACAGAAAAACAGGCTGCAACCTATTTTGCACTTTTTAATACTTGACAAAGACCAACTGGAAAGTCTGTGTTAAAGCCTTGCAGAAAAAGTCCATCACTGAAGACCTTAACATTTTCTTTAATGTATATTTCCTAATTTCTAAAATTAATGAAAAGTTTTACTAGTACTAGGTAATTTTTCTCTTACTTTCCAAAATGCTAAGGAGAAGGAAAAATCCTGTTATCTTAATAATTATACATAAAATTAAGAAAGAATCAATACTGTCAAAGCTTTATACACATAATGTAACTGGGAAAGATTCCCTCCTTATGAATGCTTCTGAGACTATAAAGAAAAGAACCTGTGGTGCCAACTTTCTTCATAAAGGTCTGAAAATAAAACTAAATCTAAAAAATTAAAACTATGATCAGAATTATTTTCTAAAATAGTGTCTACAAAGCTCATATGTTCCTATGTTAGTAGCACTTAGTTTTTTGCATCATATAGGTCAGTATTTGTAGTTTGAAGATTTTAATTCTAAATTTCTAAGGGAAAAATAGTTGCCCAGGAGAAACTGCCTACTGGACAGCTATAAATATTAACAAATAACAGGATTTTCTCTCACTTAGACAATGCAAAAGTACCCGAACATGACTATAAGAAGACACTCAGAAGAAAGTGCTACAGTGACAGTGGTAAACATCATATGATAACAGAACATTTTTAATCCATCTAGGAGTACTCTCCAAAAGTGCACATAAGGAACCAGTATCAAAGCCATACTGTTAAGGAGAAATCAACTTAATTTGTATTCTTCCAAGCTAAATGGTTTTTAGAAAACTGATATTATTTGCAAACTTCAAAACCAGAGGTACTCAAATGATTTCTTTTGGCCACATCAGAAAACATATCTACACACAGTGTTTAATAGTGATGATTTTCATCTGATTCCACCTACTGGTTGGAAATTTTTTTTCTATAGCCATGACCACGATACAAACAAGCAAAAAACTTTGCCCACAATTTTACTCAATTAGTAGACAGTAAAACGAAGAATCATTTTTTTCCAACAAGGAATCCGATATGCAACATTTAAAATTCTTCTGGTGAAGACTTTAGGGAGTGAGTTTCCAGCATTTTCTGAAATGTATAGGCTGTATTGAGGCTTGACTTACTTTTTGTAAACATTTTTTACTTTAAAGTCTTAATTTATTAGAAATGCATAGCAGCAAAGATTGAAAAAAATTAAATCAATTTTAAATTTTTCTTTTATACAACCTATCTTATTTAGTGCTTGCACTGCCCTTTATGAAAAAATGTTTCTTTCCATCATCTTGCCAAGAGCAACATTTTCATAGATACAGAGTTTGAAATGTTTCAAAAATATATATGTGAACACAGTGGATACTTTAAGCAACAAAACAGGGCAAACTGAATAAATCTTTTGTATTCCAATGATGTGCTTGGAATTAATCTTCTTTTTGTTTATATTCATATAAACATAATTCTCATAACAAAGGACTAATCCAAGAGAAAATACCGTCTCTGTTCAAGCCATATAAGCATAAGAATCCAAGGAGGGTGGGTCCACGATGAGCAAATTCACCTCAGGGAAAGATTATTTCATCTGGTTTGTAGAACAAAATCAGTATAATATCAAACCCCAACTTTAAACAATTTTGTGAGGATTCCCAAGCTGGGAGGAGGGCAGATCTCAGAAATGTAAGGTTTGACACACACATCATGGATCTTATTCTTCCAAATAAAATTGGGATCTAGACTAATTGACCTACATGACATCATGTAGCCTACAAAGAGATCTAACTCCTCTGCTTGGTCGCATAGGGTGGAAAAAGACCTGCTGCCCTAACTGTGCTCCTAAGTTGTAAATGAAAACAAGAAATTTTCCACACGGCTTTTCAGTAAAATTGGATAAGGGCTTTTTTTTTTTTTTTTGTTTTTTTTTAATCTCTTGGCCTGTTTGGGGCCACAATTCACTTATATTTCTCCTTCGGCTGACCATCATTCAACCTGACTGGGAAAAATGGAATTGGGGTTCTTTTTAATAGAATATGGTAGGAGTTATTCAGTATTTCATGAGAAAAGAACAGCAGCATGTGAAAAATGCTTACAAAACTGACAGGAAGGGATCTTTTCAAAGCAACTTTAGACAACAGCTTTTGTTGAACCTTTGGAGATGCTGTGGGCTTTTCTGAGTGCTAATAATCATACAAAACATCTTAGAGACAATACAATTCATAGCACAAATCAGATAATTTACTCCCAACGTAGCATATACATGTCTCTGAAAGAATACAGGACTATGTGAAAAGTATACACCTGTAGTAATTTTAGCAATGCTCTACTGAACATGTGCTGCCCAACCAGTCAAAGAATTGAAAGAGAGGGGTGAGGTTGTATATGTTGCTTCTTCATGAAATATTTGAGACAGAAAAGTGCCAAAGTAGCTCAGTTTAGAAAGAAGTTCTGGTTTATTATGGGACAAAAACATTTCAACTGTAATTTTTGCAAATAATGTGAACACTTGTTCTTCTGGATTTTTAAGTTTTAACTTTGGATGTTGAGAAATGAATTAGTTAGCAAAAGAACAGAGCCATGAAGTTGGCAGTCACATATAATAAGTCTGTTGAGTCTGCTGTACATAAAGTTACTGTCAAGAAGCATCTTTTTAAATACTTCTAAAGTAGCCCATTACTTCCAGTAATAAAACAAACCATGACTGTTTCCATGTGCAATTACATCTCTATCGTGTTTGTATACTATGACTGAACTAATAAAACTTCCAAGCTGCGAATGTGGCACAGCAAAGTGCAGACACCTGACCTAGCTCTGTGAAATCAGGAGCACGTGGAAGCAATAGTATTACCTGTTTTTTCCATTGTGTTGTATTTCAGCTCACTCCCTGCCATTACTTTAGCTAATGGAACTGTGACATAACATGGTGATGACAATTCCATTTCACATATGCATTGATTACAATGTATTTGAATAATTAATTCTTTTTCAGACAATAAGAACAAACTTGGTTTTATTTATTTGATATAATCAATCACAGTATGAAAGACCTTTTGAAGTACTTTTTCAATTCTTTTCTAATACGCTAAGAGTAAGTTAGAAAAATTTGAATTTAATATATTAGGTTTGATCTGTCTAAAGAAAAAATAAGGAAGCCACACTTCAGTCTTCCAGTAGCTAATTGGATGTTAGATTCCTCCATAGCCACTAAAAAAAACCAAAGAATAGAAACTGTCCACAAACATAACAGAAATTCTTTATCAGAATCAACACACATTGACTGTTTCACTTGTTATCCCACAGTATGTCTACTTATACACTAACCTGAAATGTATATCCTGAAGTCATGCCCTTATGCAACATTGCGTGAAAAGAAAAATATTTAATATTGGCCAGACTCTTTGCTATATAACCTAGATTTTTAAAATATCTAAGACACATCTACAGTCACATCTACTAGCAGTCTAAAATTTTTAAAAGCACAGCTTTCTGCACAAAATTGTACCTGCTGAAAGACTGCCTCAAATGGCTGGCAAAAAGCAATTCCTCCAGGCAGAAACCTGTAATCTACTGCATGAGATGAGCCTGTGGGCTCTGAAAGGCTATTCCAGTCTCACCTGCCACATCGGCACGGATGTAAAGTGATATCCAGTCTTTCTGCAAAGGCCACATCAAACCAAACATAATTTGCAAGAAGGCAGGGGCTTAAGAACAGTGCATCAGAGAAGATCTTTGACTAACTGACTCACATTTTTACACCTTTAGAATTAATATTGGAAGTGAGTGAAAATGGCTACTTTTCCATTTGGGTTTTGGAGTTTTATTTCCAAGCATCCAGTTCAGTAATCATACCCCAAGTCAAATTTGGAATTCCATTTTGTCTTGAATTGTTTTCAGACTTTCTTCCCTTGACTTCTGACTGAAGAAATATTCACCAATGCCATAAAAGTGATAATACAGCATAGAACAGAAATGGATTTAAAGCTTTAATAGAAGCTGCTTAAGAAATACATGATTATCAATAAAACTGTATGAATAATTCTATCCACCAGATGGCATATGCCTCACATTTTGCTTCAAAACCAGTCAAAGTCCAGTAATATGGGTGAAAATCAGACCCTTCCCATTTTTCTTCTACTGTTTAAATTTCAATAATAGTTAAGAATTTATATAGCTTATACAGTTTCAACAAATGAACAAATATGTGCTGTAATCAAAGTACAGAAAAAAATAATAAATTTCACCGTTTACAATACACTTTGTCATCTACGAGCTGATTTGAACCCTTAGCCTTATCTCTCCTAGCAATACAGTTCTACCAGAAGAGTTACTCCTATGAAACTGTTCTTACAGATATATGGGTCAGCATAAATATAGTATAAGGATTCTTCTATCACTATAGTCTGTCTGGGTTCTGTAGTGAATTTCAGTTGTCAAAAGGACTGCAGCAAGACAAAGATTTTATCATTACGAGTATTATACCAAATAGTCACAATTCTTGTGATCTGAATATATATGTATACACACGTGTGGGCATGTATACATGTATGCACAAAGGTCTAAGTGGAAATCAGTGATGACAGTTATGTAAATACTGTAGCCAAACAGAAAAAATCCTTGTCAACATTTTCAGAAAGTCTTACTGTAGAATTTAGGCCCAGATTTTCAAACTGGACTCCTGAAGTCAAACCTGTAAATCCCTTGGACTTATAAATATTGCTCATCCCATTATGGGAAATATGAGACATCCAGCATCTCCAAAATCATGATAGATGATCCAGTAAACTAACCATGAACTCTTGGTGTCTAATTTAAATGCCTATACTTAAAAACTTACCTGTAACTTTTTTAATAGCACTAAAGCGTGAATTTTACCTTCTGAAGAGTATAATGAGAATTACTGTATAAACAAAGCTTTCTCACATTACCTCCCTCCTGTTTTGGGGATCAGCTCTAACAAAAAATAGCTCAAACCTCCACTCTTTCCTTGACTGATGTTGGTCAGATCATTTGCATCTGGTCCATGTCATTCAGCTAAGACAAAGGCATTGTGTTAGACATCATGTCATCAGCTGGTTGACAGTAGCAAATTGCAATAATTATCAAACAGTCCAGCCTTTGAACCAGGGATCTACAAAGTCCCATGGTACTAGAGCCATATTGATCCAAGCAAGTTCTACAATCAAATTGGACTCAGGCAGGAAACATAAAATATAATTTCTTCTGCACCCTTCATTTGTACCTAGGTCTTGTATTAATAAATGCCAAGAACTAATAGCTGGACCATGTATGTTAAGAGACATACTAACAAGGAGATCCTCTAACTACAGAAAACCAGATGAAAATCAGGTAAAGTTGTTCAATAAGCAGATGTGTTGTACTAAAGAAGAGCTGGTATCAGTGACTTGCTTATAGCGCTTGCTTCCTTATACAATAGGTAAGCTAAAAAAAAAAATAAGAGAAGTACAATTAAAACTGCAGAATATTTTGTGGCAACAGCACTTTGCTGTATTACAAAAGCAGTGTTGTTTCAAATTTCCATTTTATAACTTGTCAGTGCCTAAACTATTTTTAATTTTATGGACCTTCCTTTGTGGAAAAAAGATTATACGAAGGCAGATATCTAGAAGAAAACAGAATATGATTGCCACTGCTACACAATAATGATTAATCTATTCTAGACAAATACACCCAAAAAAACTTACTTTCCCACAAATGCAACCTTGACAATTCATTAAGATGTTTCCCAGTCTTAAGGGGTCTTGAAGATTTTAATTTCTTAACATTTTGACTTAATAAAATGACAAAGGTTTTTTCAAAAATAAATACCTGAAAAACTTGAACTTGTTTTACTATCCTGCAGGCATGCTGTGCCATCCTGTCACTGCTCAGAATGTGAAACTGGTTTTTATCAAACTTGAGACTCAGTAACTCTGCTTGCAGCTTTGAATTTTTCAAACCAACAACCATTTTTAAAAGGCATGTTATTTTCATCAGATACTTTCCATGTTTCCAGAAAACATTTCCCCAAAAAAAAACTATAAAACATCATCTAATTAAAAATCCAAGAAGCTACCAAAATAGCCCAAGTACTTAGTTTTGCCACATCAAGCCTCGCCAGAGTGCCTCAGTTCATAATAGTTTAGAAATTGAATGATGACTAACAATCTCCCTCCAAATTCTTTTAATTTTCTTTATATTTCTACTTGTAAGTGCAACTCTTGTACATAACCATCTCGACAGTACTAACACTGGTTTACATATATCCTAGTTTCATAGAAAAATAGTAAAATCTTTAGCTCTGGTTAGGTTTGGAAATAAGATTTTGTTGTTGGGTTTTTTTTCCTCTCTACATTCCTAAAGTTCCAAAACTCAAAGGACTCTTTGTCAACTATCTCTTTTATTTTCCTTCCAAGTTTTTCATAGAACACTGGCTCCTTTTCACTAGTTCTTTCAGTTAACTACCTTTCATATCTCATTAGCAAATTCTGCCCAGTAATGTTAAACCAATTTCCACTTATTTTACTTAATGAAAAAGGGGTTTTTGATTTTTATTGTCTTGGATCCACTGAGTCACAACCACATGGGTTTTCCCTCTGAATCTGCTTTCATCTTGGCTGTTGTTTTCCTTCTGTTTCTTTGCTTTGTTTGTTTCGTTTCAGGAATCTGGTCATTAAGGCATAATATAAATACCAATTAGCAAATAGCTTTTTTCCTGATGAGTACCACAGGAAGAGAGTTACAAATGTACTGTTCTCTATGATAGTTTGAGGAAAAGGACATTTAACTTAAGTCTAAAACACCAGCTCTTTTGGACAGCCAATTTCAGTCCAAAAGCCTAGTACTACAACCACGTGTCTACCAATCATCCAATGTGAAGTTTAAATGCTGTTTACTAACCTTCACTGGAAAAAAAAACCCACAAAACCAACGTGGAAAGGACAGGACCAAAAAAAAATAAAATCTAAAACCTGAAATGTAATAGGTATAAATGGTACACATGCCAAACGTAAATTTGTACAAGCCTAACAAACCCGGGCATAAGGCTAACAGAAGCAGGAGTGCCCTGAAGACCACACAACTGCATGAAGAAGGAGCTTCAGTCTTACTACTAGATTCAGCTGAAAATATGAATACTGTGAAAAAATACTATCTAATAGCAGAGAACTAAAGGGAAACACATGGAGAAGTCTGTTCTTTATATAAGACTGAAGGATAAAGGAGGCTCCATAAAGACCACCACACTAAGGAACAGTAAGCATGCTGAAGGCAAGTTCAAGAATGGCACTAGGGAACAAGAACAGACAGCTACTGATAGGCTTGAAGTAAAAAGAGTAAAACTAGTTAGAAGGAGTTACAGGAAACCTAGAGTATTCAAGGCAGGGAGAGGAGCACTGATCACAAACACTTGGGTCACAGGGGACTAAAGCACATCAAGGGACAGGTGATGCTCTATTCCACAGAATAGCCTGCTACACTAGGATTAAAAAGAAGAGGCAACAAGCGACCCTTCCACAGTCCTACACAATAAACAAAAATAAACACAGTGTCCTGCACAAGCCCGTCCTACTAGACAGGTAACACACCAACTCTTCCCCATCTTTCCTGGTAAACCTGCCTTGCTTGATTCTGCAGAAAATAAATACACAAATTCAGTTCTAAAATCCCAAAGAAGTTCGTGTGACCACAGAAATGAGCATATCCTCTATTCAAATCAGTCCAAAAAATGGGGGGAGGGCAGGTTAAATAGGACAAATATGATGTAATGGTCAGGCCACTATGTAGATCATAGATCAGATAAATCAAAATATTCTCATATGAACACAAAAACTTGGAACGGCTTGAAAAATTCCACCACACACACCCAAATTCCCCACACAAAGCTTCACTCTGGTGTTTCCGATGCTGGATTAATTTTCTTGTATCAAATAACCCCCTATGTAATAAAAACTTTGTACTCTATGAAAGATTTACATATAGCAAACAATACTTCATCTTCTGAGTTTCACCATAACTTTACTTGTAATGGTAGCCAACTTATTTGTTTCAATCTTCCTTCAGTTTATAAAGGTAACATAAATTCTCAATCAAACAACTGTTGCATTTATCTACTCAGTAGCTAAACCACTGGGAGGAAAAACAGGAAACAGCTGGTCAAAGCTGAAGTGTGATGAGAAATGTGTTCAATAAAAAAAAAAAAAAGAAAAAGACTCAAAACTGATCACCATTTACAAAGGCTGGATTTGCATTTTTTCACCTGCTAAAGGTGAAAGAATAAAGAACTTTGTTGCTTCAAGGAAGCATTCACATTATTATAAAAGTTCATCTCCAACCTGTTGGCTAAAAGAAATGAAAGAAACAAAAAAATCCTCTATTTCTGTACTGCTAGAGAATAAGAAAATTAATAAGCTGCTGCTTCAAATACAATCCATGTTGTATTGCCTACTTGTTGATAACTTCTATGTCTTTTTACAGCCTACTTTTTTTATAGCCTCAACCTGCTGAGTTACTTGAAGTTCATGGACCAAAGCCTTCTCTCTGCTCATAGCAAATCACTAGATGATAATGGAATCTTCACATAACAAAAGATACTCCTGTAGTTCTCCCTGACTGTATTTTAAGTAAAGTAAGTTTCAAAAGGACATGTAGGTGAAGCAGAACATAAATTAATTTTATAAAAGGGAAATATTCTGAATGTTCATGAAATATTTTTTCTCTTTAAAACGGATACATTTACACACACAAGCCACTTCGTGCAGTCCCAAGATTGTACACAACAGAGGGGAAGTCCAATGCTATGGTTCCCACGACAACTGTAATGTGCTTATATAAAAGTAAAATATATTACATAGGCACAGGGTCAGAGCTATAACAGCCTCAAGTTTATAGTGTGATACTCTAAGTCTGAAAAGTTCAAGATAATTTTCTAATTTAAAACAAAGAAGATTGATGACAGTTTTCCTCAGGGGTCTTTTTCTTGATCCAACTCACAATCACACTTAGAACATTTCTTCATGGCTCAGATAGATTCTTATGTTTTGCTGAAAGAAATACTGTTCAGAATAATAATTCAGACCTTAATTCAGCCTAGAAGCACTTCAGTGTTGACTGGTAACATACATTAAAAAACAATTTTCTTTGCGCTTATGCATATAACTAAAACTACCACAGATATTCATGAACTGGTGGGAAAATGTTTTTCTTTTTTTTTCCCACTGGAAACATAGGATAGGATAGCACACAGCTACTAGGCCTGCTGAGACAAAAGAAAACTTAGCCACAGCATGTGGAGAGTGTTTGGGAGAAGCTGATCTTCTCCAAACCTGAGTGAGCTCACTAATATCTAACTGTCTCTATGTTTGTAGAACAGATGAGATCATTACTTTTTTGTAAAACAGTTAGGACAATAGATTCAAGGCCAGAAGTGGGGCTTCCAAGCAGTGTGGGGACATGAACAGTAAATAACAGCATATGCAACTGAAGGGTACCAAAGAAGTTTTATAAATCAAGTAAATGATCCTACCTGAACTATAGGCATTGTAAGTATTGATACAGACAATATTTCCAGTTTAAAACTATAATTTTAAAACTGCTTAGTATGTACGCATATGTTTCTTTATTAAAATATTTGCAGTAAAATTATGGTTCCCATGAAGCCAATAGCTCCATTTTGCACGCTGCTTCTTCTTCTCCCTTCAAGTAACATTATCCCAACAGGCGATTTTAAATAGATTCCAATATGACCAGGATTTCACCCATGCTCTCTAATTAAAGGGAATTCCTAAACGTTTCAATAACTAAGACTGTTGTAACACGAAACTAGAGCAGCTAATAAGACATCCTTTGCTTTGCCCGCACTTCACTAATGAAGACTTGACCTGTGTGATTTCTTGAAAATAATTTTTACAGTGTCAGGAGAAAAACTAAAAACAATTATTACAAGTATGTAAGAATCGCTTTTAACCATTTTAAAAGAAACTCACATTATTTTACCGTGGATTCAAAATCCAACTGTTGCCAGTAGTGAGCAGACATTACAGCTACTGGAAAAGCTAAGGAAGAGAAAAAAGCAGAAAAATCTTCTGTTTTCACAAGAGTTAATTAGATTATTCGGAATCCTGCAATAAGTGCATTTGCCGATTTCAAGATAAAACCAAACTATTTCATTACTGTTGCATATTCCCATGCTATGACAACAAACTTATCTGTAGACATCTATCTCTGAGTACTTGGTATACTAAGGAAATCTTAAGTGTTTACAGTAAGAGTTATAGTTCCAGAAATTAAAAGACTCTTCTGAACTTCATACAAACGGGAAGACAAGAACATTACCTGTAAGTTAAAATGACCACAAGCCAATCCAATACATTTTTCTCTCTCATACTCAGCTAGGTGATTGATGAGTACATCTCAAAGTAAGTCTTAAATCTCCAAAATTATCATATCTGTTTACAGTTCAAAACATTAAAAAAATGAAGACCTTCACACAATGTGCATGACAATATGAACACTGCCTGATACATGTGTTTTGAAGGTAAGGAACAGCTTCTGACTATATAATTTTCTGGTGAAATTATTAGGAGAATTATAAAGAAGAAAATAGTTACAAATGCCAGGACTGAATGTTTATGTTTCCAGTGCTGCCTTACTTCCGACATTCCTGATGAAAGCTGTATGCTGTCACATTGCCCCGAGTCACGCTGGTTCCAACTGCTGCACTGATGTAATGAGCTTTGCTTGGTGTGGGAGCACCCTCAGAGCTCTCCTGTCCCTTGATACTCCAGCTCATATGTACTTGGACAGTACCTAACAGCTGTATTATGTTCAATTGTTATTCGGTTTTTTTAAGCTGTCACCAGTCTGTATTTTCAAGCAAACCTTTTCTTGGCCAGAGGCTTATATTCATAGTACATCAAATCACTTTTCACAAACAGAGAAACCAAATACCCTCATATCTCATGAAGGTTGTCTCAGATATCATGGCAGTCTAAGATACTGTTGACGTCTACCAATTATTGTCAACCCAAACTTACTCCATGTTAGAAAAATTCCTACAAAATTCTGGAAGACTATAGAAAAGCAAGACGAATTAAAACCTATCTGAAATTTCATCAATTCACGTTTTAATTATTCACTCACCAACAGACTGATCTTTATACAGCACAGTTATCATTCACCCATACCAGAGCAAACAACCCAAACTTTTCAACAGTTCATACAGGTAATGGAGATATAACTTAGTTTCTCAACTGAGAAAGAATTTATAAGTGTCCAACCTTAACACTCCAAAATGAAGTCTTTAACGTGCTGCAGGGAGATTTTTATAAAATATATCTTCCTGCTTCTTTACAGTTAATGAACAGTCACTAGAAGGAAAGTCACAAAATGTGGAAAAAGTGAATGCATAATATAGTGCTCTTGCCAAGACTCCCACACTGCTGGCTCTAAATACCTAAGCGTGCTCACAGCTAAAACTTATTGTTCACAAATTGGTCCAAAATTGTTAAAGTTATAAGGCAAATGCAAAATAATAAAAATAATATGAGATTTATCTCTAACTGTATCACACATTATGGTAATAAAATGGACTACTTCTACAAACAGGGGGTAAATTTTCTATTTTTAAAGCTAGACTTTAAATCTGGAGTAATTCAAGCCAAAGCAAATAAGAGTATAGAGCTTCATTTAACGAAGTTCAACTTATTTTTACAGGACTTACTGAAGGGAAAACATAATTTCATGCCTATTTCACTTTTCTTTTGCTTCTCTGATTTTTTTTTCCAAATTGTCTATTTTGCTCACGAACTTTTTTCTTTAAACAAGACTGAAACTCTTATGCAAAAAACTAAGAAACACAGGGTCCAGGCAGAACAAAACCCAGCTCATCCATACCCACCAACTACTTTAACATATGTACATAAACCTTTATGTCTAAAAAATTACAAACATCAGTAACAGGCAAAATAGCCACACAGAGTTAGATAAAAAAAATTGTTAAGAGTGGAGAGGAACCCAAACCACTTGCAGACTATTTGCTTTATGTCATTTTTTCCTGCAGAATCCTTTCAACATGTTGGACTAGAAATTTTATTTCAGGGAGCAAAATCAAAAAATATCAAATCCCAAATCTGTCTGTAATCCACAATACAGACTCCAAAAATATCTTTTTTTTAAAGAAAAGAAAATTAAAAAATAAAGTACAAGTATAGCATAAACTTTAGTATCAAGAACAGTGCTATTTTTTAGGTACGCATGCAAAACAGGGAGGTAAGGGAGTAAAAGTCCAATTAAATAATGACATTTATTTAAATATGGGGCAAGAAAGAAAAACCTGTGGGAACACCACATCATCCTAACAGAAAGATGATATCACAAAAAATCTAGACCTGAAATTTCTACAGAAACAATTAAAAAGAACAGAGAATTGAAAGCTTGTGAGAATTTAATTTTTTAGGCTGCTTTGTGGGTTGTGACTCTCACAGTTTGCCCAAATAACTTCACTAATAAAAGTCTTATTGCGAGGTGATATCATGTGGCCACTCCAACAAGGTTTGTGCCTATTCTACTAAATCAGATCAGTCACCTGAGTGAAGCACAGCACATTTACAAGGACTCTCATGCTTCTTATTACCATTATCACAGAGTAAATCAGATGCTTTCAAGTTTTTGTTTCACTTCTTAAGAGTCAACATATGCCTCCTCATTATACAAATTATCCTTTGAATACACTGGAAAAGTATATCTTCCAAGATACTACTAGATAAAAAAGGGGGTTATACTTTTCAATCTTACAAAGTTATGATAATAAAAGGTTATAATTAACCCAACATCTGAGAAAAGCAACCAAAATATGTTCATAAACATATGAACATACATGAACGTACAGTATTACTAACCCTTCCAACTGGTTGCCAAAATAGGCAAAGCAGATGTTATTTCCATAACTGATAAAGAAATACTCCATCTATCTATATTTTCAGAAATGCCACAAAAACATGTAACATAAATATGAACTGAGCAGAGCTGCTGATGCACCTCTGGCAAGGGAGGGGTACTGGAAGTGGGAGGTGTCCCTGCCCAGAGCAGGGGAGGTGGAACAGGATGATCTTTAAAGTCCCTTCCAACCCAAACCATTCTGAGATTATAAGAGATGGAGTCTTCTATAGGCTCATAACTGAAATTACCATTTCTATTCATTACAAAATATTAACTTTAATTCTGAATCTATACAGAATTAATAATCAATAATCAATAATCTAATAATCTAATAATCAATAATCTAAACCACAAAAAAGATGCAGACAAATACCATCTATTAAAGACAACTACTTGTGCCTGGCTCTGTTTCTTTAAAAATGTTATCCAAGATTACTATTTTAGATATCACATTAATAAAGCAGGATAGTAAAAATTTTTAACGCCAAATCTTTTTTCTCTCCTTAACTGTTTGTTAACAGACGCCATCAACTGAATATAGCTCAACTTTATGGAAAATAAGAAATCTTAATATAAAGACCCCTTACACTAGCTATGCATAATCAAAACCTCTTGCATTACATTCATTTTACACATGAATCATAAAGACACTAAGGACACTACATGGAAAAAATACCTGTTGCTAATAGATGCTAAACTACCATACCAAATCATTATATTAACTATGAAACACTCCTACAAGGGAAATCTATAACGAAATTATTATTCTATCTGGAAATAGATGTGGAGGCAATTAAGAGTTGGTTTTTTTAATTGTTGCCGTATTAGTTTCTGGCATTTCGGTAGACCTTGGCAGCTACAAAAAGTGGAAGATACATTAGTGTGCAAACTTACACCTGAGCAGAGTTAAACCAGCAGAATTCTTGCTTCTTAAAGCTCAAACTACCAGGATCAGGAATGTAATGAGACAGCAAAGATGGTACTGACGCCTACAAAACAAGCTTAACTAAAGAATTCAGCTATTATGCATTACAACTATGTTGTTGCAGCTGTCATCTGGAGATCCTGAGGTCACTTACCTAGTATGAGAGAATTACTCTGCCGCACTCTAGTGAGCTGCTGAAATTTAATATCTTAGCCAACGACCTGGCAACTTTTTTCACATTAAACTACCGCTACCACAGAAAACCCACCACATCAGGGGGAAAAAAAAAAAAAGCATACCCTAATGACTCCAGAAACTCTGACTTTTGCAATTAGTCAGATTGCTAATATGACACAGCTGAGCTGAACCCAAGTAGTGGATACACTGTGCCAGCTCAAGCAAAGCTAACACCAAAGCTCACACTGTCATTATCTGTTTGTGTGGCAAATTCTTTGCATTTGTGAAATCTTTAATATGTACCAATGTGAGGGGCTTGCACTGTTCCAACACGGACAAGCAAATTTCTCAACTACATCAGCCATGTTGCACGCATCCATCTGATAAGGACAAGTACTGTACTTTATATAGCTGCAAAAACTACCCGCAAAATTAGAAAATATATTCAACATTAAAATCTTCTCTCTTCATACAACACATATTAACTCCAGAGCAGAGGAGTCTAAAACTGCATATGAAATATCTATAAACAGTAATCACAGGCTACATTAAAACAAACATAATTTCATGTATTTTCTATAGAATCCAAAGCCTCAGTCCCACCTTCCTATGCAGGGAAAGAATAAAGAAAAAATATCCAGCAAGACAACAGTTCAGTGCCTTTCCTTTATTAGCACTAGAATTTTTATGTAAGGGCTATGCACAAATGAGACCCACATTTTCCTACTTAAAACATAAAGGTCTCTATTGTTCCATGTTGTACCAGTACTGCTATGAAAACTTAATTTCTCCAGCTTTTTTTTCCCTTGAAGAACAGAACTACTGTTCATTTAGCTGTTCCAAACAGAATGCATGCTCAAAGGGTGAGATAAGGGGAAAGAAAGAACAAATTACCACATTCATTTACTACTTTCTCCTTCTTCCTTTGATTATTAGCATGAAAGCTTCCTACAACTGCTCATAATTCATTATTTTAACCCAGTGCGCAAGTTCAACAGGTCCATATACTTGTCACTTCCATGAGTTAATTTCTGCTTGTGTAAAAAACATCTATAATGCTAATAATAAAACCCATAAACACATAGGAATATTATTGCAGAAATAATATTTGACACTAAAATAACAGAAGAATAATGCTAAGAATGACTGGTGCGTATTATATATGAAGATATTAAATACAGAGGCTGACAAAAAGAAAAATATTTGTAGTCACCACGTGGAAGAAGAAAAACTTAGAAATACAATGTTAAGCTTTTTCTGACCAGGAGAAACATTCCATGCATTGTAATAACGCACAGTAATTTCCTATTTAAATGATTATTCAGTATTTATTAAATTTACTTCTGATTTTCTATATGTGCTACAAAAAAATTTCAAATTAAAGCCTTCACATCCAAAATGCTATACATTCAGTATCATGCAGCAGCGGCGAAAAGCAGTGAAACAGGCACCCATGTTAAAAGCCAAGGAACTTAAGTCAAATTGGAAATGCCCAATGAAGAAACCTAATTCTAAATTAAAAGAATAGAAATTAGGGCAACATCAGCACATTGATACACACTGTTCAACTCTAATATTTTTTTCATTATTTGCAAGTGTAGAAGCATTATAAATATTTTTAACTTTGGGAAAATATTATGCTTACTTTTTTAGAGCAACAAAAATTTTCACTCTGATCTACTGCTGCCACTTATCATTCTATACAATTTATTCCACGGAATTATTGCATCATTAATGTACCCAGCAAACATTTATATATGCATATATGCCACATACATTCAACTATGTGTATGTATAATATATATTAATACATCTATTTTCACATATATACACATATCATAACCATTTTCTATTTAAAATACATTTTTAAAGCGTGTTTGTATTTTTACATCTATAAACAGGTATATTACATTCTTAGATAAAAATAATATATATCAAGATGTAAACTTATACATACATCTATGTGTAAATACGTACCTGTATACATTTTATATAGATACATGTGTATGCACAAGTGTATGCATGTATAAGTTTTATACAGGTATAAAGTTAACACTTTTATCCCATGCCTTTTTTAAACCAAAATGTGTTTTAAAGGATAAAAATACATCCTTCTAAAAGCAGTGTTCAACTTAAGGTTCAACAGGGTTAAGTGAAATATCCTACTCACTTTTACTAAGAGTCAAAGGCTTTTGTTTTTTAATGAAAAAAGTCGTCAGGTTATCAAAACTTTTTAAAAAAAAAAAAAAAAACAAACCAAAACCAATACCACTGCTATGAAGAGCTTACCTCATACCATAAAGACTTCTCAAGAAAGGAATTAAATTCCCATTTTATTAAGGAATGAATTACAGTGAGCTGTTCTGTTGTAATCCTAGAAATCTTCAAGCCACTGTTGTTTCTCCTTTGCTCAACGTAATTCCAAGCAATGGTTCCTATGTGTCCTGAAGGTAAAGTTTTAACAATTGCTCTTGTTCCAGTATAAACTGATTTTTTAACCTCTTTATCATTTTTACAGAAACGTCTTATTAATAAAGTAGAACGTTCTTTTTTGTTTCTAAAAAGATCCTCTTCCATCTCTTCACAGTTATCATTACAGTCTTCAAAATGGCTCAGAAAGGGCTTTGAGGGCATTCTTCCAGTGAAGTTATTTCCACAGAAGTCGGGACCTAAGCATGCCACTTTATCCTTTTGTGGTTCTCTTTCCAGACATAAGTACTTATCCCTTAAAGCACCTTCATACAACTGCTGCCCATTTTCATTCTCACAATTATTTGTCAACTCCATCAGTCTGCAAGCGCAGGCCAGGGAACCAGTGGTGTTACCGTCGCCAACACTTACTGGCTGCAAGCAGTCATCCAAAATGAACCCATTGTGTAAACTGCACAAGGCCTTTGAGATATTCTTTTCACTAGCACAATGAAAGTGAAAAAAGGCCACTTTATCAATATCATTGCTGTCGTTCTTATTTACTGCTGTCTGGCTTCTTAACGAAGGTCCGTTCATTTTCAACTGAATTTCAGCAAGCATGGCTCTTTCCAGTGAAACAGGATTTCCAGTTTCCAGGCATGCCTCTCCCCCTGTGGAAGGATCACATGATTTATACAACTGGCTGCATGGGATATTCCTCTCACAGTTTTTCTGTACAACGTTACAGTTAATGTTAAGAAATTCCACTGAATCAGGGATAGAGCTTTCCCTCTCCCAAAAGTTTTCATGAGTACTGTCATTAGTCATTTGGTCTTTCGCCAGAGAGAATATTTCAGGCACTGAGTCCTGAAGACTTTCTTCTTCAAGTCTGTGTAAGTATGAGAAAGCACGTGTGGGCTGCCTTCCCGGACTGGCAGTATGTCTTTTTATAACACTGGTGTCCGAAGCATTTTCAGTATTCTCATTTCCAGCTGACTGAGCAGGTATCACTTTACTCTGTACCACAGAGACGAGAACAGACGCTGTGATATCCTCAGAGGTCATTTTGACACAGTCTTTAGTTGATGGATATCTATCGTGGATGGCAGGGGTGTTGTCTACCAATTCTCACACCATGACTTCAGTGTAATAGAAGATTCAGTGTAAAATAACCAGGGAACACATAGTAAAATATACATTGACTACTTACTCTTTTTTAATTGGGTTTTTTAAAAAAGTAATTTTTTTGACTGTTGGACTACTAGGCTTTTCCAGCACTGAATTACTGGTATGAAATACGAACATTTTTAAGCCAGCTTCTTGTTGTGATCCAGCCATTTAATTTGTTCCTTCCCGAAATTAATTCTTCTATCACAGGTAGAACAAACACTGTTGCTTCAGGTTGTAGAAGATGACCAAACACATAATCCATGTCGAAGACGCATCTCCCCACAGGGCATCCAAAAAGTTGGCTTTCTGCATAGAAAAGAAAAAAATATATATTTTGAACAGAATCCATGGCACAAAATCCACCATCATAAGTATAATAGAAAGAACATTTTTTTTATGTAAAGAGAAAGAGCACAAAACAGTGGAGGTTTATTATACCAAGACTCAGAGAATTCCAAATTACACATTTAAATCTGTTTTAAAAGTCTCACTTCACTATCTGGGGAAATCATGGTCATGTTTTACATACTTAAATAGATGTCTTCACTATGGAAAGCTACATGACTGCAGAAAACTGATTTTACCAAAGCTGTAACACTGAAATTGAACATAAAAGACATAAAAAGAGAAAAATGGAAATATCTTTACAATAATTTTTCTGACTCATAGCCAGGATAAGTTAAAACATTTTGAAGAAGAAAATAATTTTTAAACCTACACTGTCTTTTAAAACTAATCTTTCTCCAGTTCAGAACAGAACTCTATCACAACTATAATTGTTTTGGTGTTATGCGGGTTTTGTTTTCATTAAATTTTATGTTGTTGCTGTGAAAACATGAAGAAAACACAGTAGTTTTGCCAGAAGTTTGACTGAAAAAGCAGGAAGGCAAAGTAGGGTAAAAGCCTGACTATTACCAGTTAATTTTTTGACCCCTTCAACATTGCGATTAATTCTCTACTTGTTTCCTGCAAACAGCACGGTAGAAGCAAGTCTTGAAATTGGAAAATAAGAGGTTACACACAGTTCAACAAAGAAAACAGAAAAATAAAAGAGACACACCGAGATAAAACATAGTGAATTAAAATTAAACAAATACAAGCTTATATTTCAATGGATCATATTTAAAGTTTATGAACATTAAGTTTATTAAGAAAAATGAGGAAAATGCAAAAAGTAATATTGAGGTCTAAGTTTACCAAACAGCCTAAGTTCAAAAGAAACAAGAAAAAAAATATGACTTTGCAACTTTAGTAGCAAAACAGATCACAAAACTGAGGCAAACCACTGGCTAGATACAACAACTTGACTACTGAACTGATTAATCAGATATTGACGCAAGCACTATCTTCATAAGTAGAAGAGACTACCTTCTTAATTCAGCTCATGTACTTTAGCCAAGCATAACAAGTAAATCATCTGCAGTTGATAAAACTGCTAGGAATGATGGGAGCAATAAAATCAGAAAAGCTTAATAATGAAAGTAATTTGAAGTTTAAAAGTCTATTTTGGTATTCTTCTCAAGCAACTACAACTAACAATTTTATTTTAAACAATTTAGAGTGTTGGCTTTCATTTTTATTGATCACTGTTCTCTATCCAAAAGCACTCTGGTATAAATCAAAAGGTGAAACATACTCTTTAGTTAATGGGATATTTTGCACGCCATTTTCTCACTATAAAATGCAGAAGTGTAACTAAAAGTATCAATTTTTTGGAGGGAGAAGGGGGGCTGTGCATGAAAAAGGAAAAACAAATTCAGGTTACATTTCGGACAGTAACTACTGTAAATGCATAAGGGGGAATGCAATTTAATATTTCAATCAAGATTTCATTTTTACTGATTTAACAAAAGAAGAAAGATCAAGGAGGATCACAAGAGAAAGTGATAAGAGACACAACAAAAAAGCCACAATTTTTACATTCTCCATGCATTACAAAACGCATGTGCATGCCAGAGCAGCCAGAGGGGAGTCAAGATGGGAAACTCAGATCCTATACAAGAGAGAGATTTAGCATCTGAAAGGAAAATAAAAGCTACAGTTCATAGAAAAGTTGTGTAGAAAGAAATAGCAGTATAGAGTGACAGGACAAGACTTAAACTGGAGACATGTTGCCAACGCAGTTCACAGAGCACCCAATAAAATACTGTAACAGCACAACTGTAGAGAAGATACAATGAGAAACCAACATCCAAGCAATTCTCTAAGTCTTTATTTCCTGAGAATCCCTATATCAGTAAATTAATTTTAGTTCACTTTCTTCAATCACACATAAACCCCCAACACTTACGCACAAACAAAAAAGGAAAGTCAAACTTCCCTGTCCTCCTTCCTCTTCAAATCCCCAGATTAAAGCTTACATAACTTTTTGCCACTACACACTTGAAGAAAACTGCAAGCAACCCCTTCCAGAAATGCTCCCATCTTATCTCTTCTGCCAACCACTCCATGCTTTCGAGTCCGAATCTACATATGATGATGCTGATCAAAGAAGAAAGATCTAGGAGGAGCTAGAAGAAGCAGCTGAGGTTTTTCCCCTGATCTCTTAAATTTCTTTCTTGCTATATCAAGTAACGATACTCCATTAAAGGTATAAAGCATGTATACGTATTAGTAATAGTCTCCAGTACTCATTTTTTAAGGATTTCTTTCATCGAACAAAATATCCCAGTCTACTGATTCAGCTTTCCTGTTTGCATCAGAAAAAATCCAGGTGATCAAAAGAAAATACAAGCCAGCAAAATATACTCATAAATGTATTCACTGTAATATTTCTAGGCCAGGAACAAAAATTAAAGGAATGAATTGTCACTGCAAATAATGCACCTGTTATTACACTGGTTGCCAAATGAAATTCTTACAAACAACTTTACAAGGCAAAAAAGACAATATTGTTATGTAACTTTAATATTACACAATGAATTTGAGATCACAAAACTGACCGTGCATGTTAACTTGAACTTTTTAATACTGTTCTTTCTGGAGAAACTTCTTTTAAAAAACTTTTTATTTGATTCTATAAATAGAAACCTGCTAAAACCAGAGGTCCTTTTACATCCCAGACTCTGTCCATGAAGGCCAGGACCGGGTTTCCGTGGTCCATCAATTAACATTATTCTCACACCTTTCTCTTAAGCCAAAATGTCTCCACACGTGTCTTCCCCAAACTGCTTCTCTCAAATTTTTTCTTTTCTCCAGAAACTTAACCTCAAATCTTCCCCAACAGTGGTTTTGTTGGTCATCTCTCTCCTCAAAACCAGAGTCTACACGACTATTTCTATCTACCAGCATCACTCTACCCGTGCCTATGTTTGAAATCCATCTCAAAGAATAACGTCTGCTTAAGAAGCTCCCTGCCTATGTCCAACTGTTCCCATCCTCTTACGACTATTGCAACATGATACGGAACTGATCCATCTCTAGAATTTTTTGCTCAAGTTACTTCACAGCTAGATCATTTTCTCAATTCAGTTCATACATGGCTGTACTGACACATCCTATTACAGCACAAGGGAGAAAATGAGCAGCACAGGGAAGGGAGAAAAATGTTGCTTAAGCTGATTTACACATTTCTGCAATCTGAAAATGTAATTTGATGTTTCAGCTATGTCAACCTAGCAGGTAGCTGCCACCAAAGCTGGCAGACTCTCTCCTCCCCTCACTCTTGACCTTCAATCCCCATTTCCCCCTTCTCGTGCATCTGGACATCATGAGTCCACAGAGTTAAGTTAATCCATCTGGCTGATTAGTCAGGAAGCTATTCTTTTCATCCAAATGAATTGACTCACCTTGTGGTCATATGATCACAATATTCTACAAAATGGAAACATTAAGAATGCCTGATAGAGAACACATGTCTTAGTAGTAGCTTCAGTTTAGATCACATTTGCTATGATGTCTAAATGCACCCTGAACATAACAGACTAAGAGACAAGTTACCTAGTGAACAAGTGTGCTAAAATCCCATGAAACAGCAAGCAAAAACCGTGATGGTAGAGCCTCTGACCTGTGGGCAACTGCTAAAACATCGGAAGCTGCGGCTCTGCAGAACAGATGACAAGGGTTTCATGTGTCCCCCATTACACTCTTCTCAGTCTGCAAAACATCCACTGTAATCAACAGATTTCAATTCACTGTGCACAGCAAATTCCTTAAACTGTTGGAATTCATTAGACATGTTACGAAGTGTTACACAGTGTTATAAATGCTATCAAGAGCAAAACTCACAAGCTCAACCAATACAACAGTATACTTTAACATAGTGTAGAATTACAGAATTATCACTCCCTGTGGCTTTCCTTAACTGCCAATCCCCATATGTGTGGCCAAGGCCTAGATCCTCATAGATCTTCATGAAAATCTATGCATGTCTTAGCATATAAAAACAATGCTGAAATTCTTCAAATCAATATTCTTTCCATTGCACATTCAACTCAAAACACGCTGATCCAGTTAAATATAAAAGCTGAATGAATCCGAATATAAATACATGAAGTAGACAGCTAAGCCTGCACTGTATTCAACGCATGCTGACATTTTCTAAAGCCGCTAGATTAGCTGAAGAAATCCATTAATAACTACACTGGTTCATTTTACAAGGCTTATGTTATGTCAGAAATGTAATGTGCTTCTATCAGTAAAGGAAAGTAAAAATATAAGAAACTAGACTAGTGAATCATCCTAGATGCAGAGGTCAGTCAATAAAGACAAGAGAATAATAAAAACAAACCATCTGGTAACCTTTCAGCACACACATTCACAAAATGTACTAAGTCTGAAAACATGTGACACAAAATCAATCTTTTTTTTTTTTTCACACTGCCACATATGCTTTAAGACTTAAAGTTCAAGCTCATTCTAATTAATATTAGCAATAATTAATAATAATATTTAATAACTCCCTATTCCTCAGCTATCTGGAATTAAAGCCTGCAACAGTCTAGGTAAAACAACCAACATAATCAAAGACTACAAAACTGTATTGATTTACTATCAATTTAACCTATAATTCATTATTCAACCTAATTGCCTTCTGAAGTCAGCAGGAATTATGCTTCAGAGAAAAAAACAGTATGTAAAGACTTCACTGTTATTTAGTCTAAGGAAAGGCATATGAAGGATCAGAATTGTCACTCAATGTGTTAAGTAAAGCCTTTCAACTCTAGGCTGTTAAGGAAAAGATGCATAGATAAATATTTGAAGATGCTGGTTGTACTGTGGGAAGAAGCAGCAGCTGTATGACGGGGAAGTAGGGGATGGTTCTCATGGTAAAGTTGCACGCTGCCAGAGATGCCAAGTGCAATTCAGTACGTATAATGCTGTGGGAGCTTCATGGGGAAGTTGGTGAATGCCTGGTAGGGGCAAAGATTACATGTGCAGAGAATGAGAGGGGCTGACAAACAGATATGTGACATTACAAAATACACGCTGGTGGTTTCCATGGGCAAACTGTAATTGGACTGGGACAGAAGGTAATTCAAGAAAGCTAAAGGGCAAATGAAGGCAGCCTAAGAAACCTCCCTTCTGCTCTCGCTACCTGGACAGCTATAGCTATTTCTCCAATTTTCATCCTCCATGCTATGTATACCTGGTGACTATCTCAAAAAAAAAAAAAAAAAAAAGGTTTCAGCACAGAAAAAAAAAAAACACCAACAAACAAATAATTATATTAATTAATTCAAATTAATAATTATTTATACAGCATCAAAGGCATAAGCAATCAACTAGTAAGAGTTTCTTGGGAAACAGCAAACTACCAAAATAACTTGGCACAGTAAGTAGATAGAAAACTATCGATCATCTGACACGCGTCACCCCAACAACTGTATTTAAACACTGCAATCACAATTCAAGCTCTTCTGGAGTGAACTGATTCATGAGGAAAGTTGTTTATATACTATAACTATTCACTTACAATAAAAAGGAGCATTTTTTTAGTAAATAAGCTACAGTGCATTCCAGACCTTGAAGAGAATAAAAAATCCACATTTATTAACTCCTCTAATTTATCCTGTACTGTGCATACTATTAGTTTTTCCTTACAGTGCCTTAACTCAGAAACAAGTAAAGATGCTGGTACAAGAACAGGGCACCAATGTGTTATCATCAGTTTTCTAAACACTTCTTCTGCCCAGGGAACCACAGACAAACAGTAAGGAGGAAATAGCCAGACTCTTAGGAATCACTCAAGATGTGCACAAACCCTATTTGAACAGTTGGAAGCAAGTTGTAACAACATTTTATTTGGCACAGAGCATCATGCAGAACTGCAGGTTTACCACCACTGTCTGTGTTTTAACAACAAAAAAATCACTAAGAACTACAGTATTTATAGATCCTGTCAAGTTAGAAAGTCTTTTTACTAATTTCTAGAACACTTATGTAAACATGATCAAGTATTAGATGTCTTAAACTATGGAAATGGCTGCCAGATGGTGAATCCTCTCCTCTGCCTCATCATTCACCCCTGCATCAGGCAGAATCTGAAGCTACTGCCAGATATCAGCTTCACTCTTAAATTCTTTACAGAAATTCCGTTTCTGTATGAGGAGGTGCAGAGAGAACCCAAGACTGAATTTATCTTACTGTCAGGGTCAGCTCTTCATTTCTTTCTAGATCTAATCTGCAACATGCTGTTTAAATAAACTTTCTGTTTAGTGGTTACCTGAATTTCACACTAAGTGACCTTATCTGAGAGCTGTAATTTCACCATCAACACTCAGATGAACAAATCCTTCTATCTCAGATACATGACAACTCAAACCATTAAAGGTGGAACTATAGTGCTCCATCTTTGAACAAGTGCTCCAACTTTACAAGAGGTTAAGGCGACAAGCTACAACTTGGGATGGAGACTCCACCGCTTCCCTGAACAGCCTGTTCCAAAGCTTGACCACTCTTTTGGTAAAGAAAATTTTTCTTGTACCCAATCTAAACCTCTCCTGGCACAACTTGAGGCCATTTCTTTGCTACTTGGAAGAAGAGACAAACACCCACCTTGCTACAACCTCCTTTCAGGCAGAGAGCCATAAGGTCCCCCCTCAGCTTCCTCTTCTCCAGACTAAATAACCCCAGTTCCCTCAGCCACTCCTCCTAACACTTGTGCTCCAGACTCTTCGCCAGCTTCATTGCCCTTCTCTGGAAACACAGCAGCACGTCGATGTCCTTCTTGTACCGAGAGGCCCAAAACTGAACACAGGAGTCAAGGTGCAGCCTCACCAGTGCCAAGTACTGGGGAACAATCACTTCCCTACTCTTGTGGGTCACACCATTTGGGATACAAGCCAAGATGTCGCTGGCCTTCTCGGCCACCTGAGCACACTGCTGAATCTCATTCAGCCAGCTGTCAACCAACATCCTCAGTTCCTTTTCCAGTGGGCAGCTTTCCAGTCACACTTCCCCAAGCCTGTTCACAGCAACTTCCATGTTCCTTAAGCTCCACTTGCATTTCTTTAACAACTTAGTCTATTTGAAGGAGAAACATGCCTGAAGATCAACATAGCATATCTCCATATATGATCATGAGATGTTTAGGTGATCCTTTATTTGACAATCTTTAAAATAATTACAATGAATGTCTACATCCTTGTTGAGCAAATACAGATCTATTTGCTTTTCCTGGTTATCTTTCAGATGCTCTATGAAAGTAATCTATTAAGTATTTCTGACTATTTGTGAGATTCCTGCTTACAATTTGTGGCTTGTAACTGTGCATCTAGACTTCACCGCTTCTTTTGTGATAAAATATAAACTTCAGCAAGTGTTCACCTTAGGTGCCGTCATCATAAAACAACTCACTTTTCAGTAGTACAGTCAGGTTCCTTGCTTCAGGAATAGTAAGAATTTGGAATTCTAAACATGAAAATCTGGTCCCATGATAAGATCATATTTTATCCCAGATTTTTATAGTCTACTTCAGTCTTCACAATATAGGTAATTGGTATAAGAATGCATGGCAAAAGTTGTGTATGCTTATCTGATGCAAACAATCACTTGTTCAAAGTTTGTTATATTTTGTAAAAGTTCTTGCACTTTCAGTGGAATAGATGGAATGCTATTTTAACACAGTGAAGTTGTTTGCAAAAGTAATGGACAAGTATTTCAGATGATATTTAATGTCCATGTAGAGTATTCAATAGTTAAAAGGTACACTGAAATACAACAGAACACATAATAACCAAGCACTACATATCTTAGTTAATTCTAGAAGTAATGAATTCTGAATAATTGTGATAGATACCTAATGAAATGCCAGTTCCAACTGAAGCTTTTTTTATAGTTGGGATGTTACTAAAGACTTCCTCCTATATGGACCTGAGTAACACCTGAATGAAATTTTTTGAGTCTCTAGCATCTTTCAGATCTGCACTGTTGTAATACGCCCGACTGCTAAGGGCCAAGTTGAAAGTTGGAAGAAAAGACGTACAGACACACAGTGTGACTTTGCAAAGCTGTTTCCATAAGAAACCAGGCTGAAAAAATGTAGTCATAACTTGGACATGGACACTTCATTCTCTGGAACACCCTTTTTTATTTTGACATAAGCAGCAATACATGCCAGAGACTCTGCTAGTATGAAAAACAAGACTGCTTCATTAAAATCTGAAAATGCTACCAGGAAATCTTGGGGTTTTTTTACCCTAACCTAGGCACCTGTACCTTCCAGTATTCATATGCCTCAGTAATAATATATTACGTAAAAAATGTGTTACATATACAGGCTACACTTACTCAGTCCAGCAGAAAGATTAGTTTGCATCCATTTGGTTGTGCATCCCTGCATCTACATGTTTACTTAATATCCTTGTATTTACCTCAGAAAGTTCCTAGAGGGGAGAAGGCATCTACATAATGTTTGATATATACCCTAACATTGACCAGAGCAGAAGGCGAAGCACCAGAGACGAAACAGTCAATGTCGTAGTTAAACAAGCCAAAGAACCCAAACACAAAAGGACTGTAAAAGATAATAAACTAGTGAACGCATGCTGGAACACTCAAGGTTATTTCTGCCGCAACAGTTAAAGAAGATGAAACTACTGTTTTCAGTAATGTACTCAGTCATGATAATGACAAACCCATGCTGCAACTAGCAAAATACGCAATGTTAACCCAGGACGAGATCATCACAGACGTCCATCAGAGGAAGCGTCAGGATCTCAAGGACACCAAATCTTTAAATGCCAAAACCAGCCCCAACTGTGACCCCCACCAATGGGCTCAGGAGCCATTTCAGCTCAGGATTGTTCCCCTAATCCTGGTCTGAGCTATATCACTGTCAGCTCTAGGCCCAGGTCCTGTTCTCTGCTGCTCCTGACCTTTCAACCAGGCTTGTCAGATCAACATGGGACCCAACTCATCTGTTGGTGCTGCTCTCAGGATGACCACATTCTCACCACAAATGATAAAAAGAAGCTGAGGAAATGTAATCAAGTAACACCCAAACAACTCAATGAATACAGACTTTTGCACATTGCCAGCAAGGCCAACTGTAGGGATGAGGAGGTTACTCTGAAATGCTGAATCAAACACTGTCAGGCCAGTAATAAATAAGGCAGCAAACGCAAAGATAAGCAGCCCAAGGTATTGTACTCGGGCTTCTCCTGGGCAAGATGACAACACTGACTTCATCTCAGTGAAGGGAAAAAACTGTAGACTGGATGCAGAACCCTTACCTGCAGAACTGATTGTTCAAACCAACGATGACCTTAGCAGGCAGCTGAGCATGCTATGAAGTCATAACTGGCATGAGAAAATATCCCTGAGGGGAGGCAAGGCAGTAATGAAAACTAATGGTCTGTGCAATCTACACAGTTCTGAACAAAACAACAGCTGATAGTGACAGCGCTCTACAAGCAACATAAAGAAAAACGTAATGTTTCAAAACAGTGTAAAACCAAAAATGTTTCAAGACCCTTTACAAGGCAATGTATATCAGTGATGTGCCATAACTGGTCAAGTTACAGAAGAAGTGTCTTTAAACGGTAACTCAGTGAGGGTATCATCATCTGTACAAGCACTCTCAAGGTGCAACAGGCACTCTGAAACTCTCCATTTCCCAACTAATATCTTGCATACTATATGGAGTTACTTATTTAAACAATAGCAGTTCCTAATCTGGCTGGTATTGCTTTTGCGTATGTCACTTTCTGGTTGTTGGGAAGTCAACAAGGAAGAAGCAGATCATGTGTGAGAAGGAAAAAAATAGAACCTAAGTTCATGGATAACAGTAGATGACCTCTGAATATACAACATATAAAACCAGCATACGTCAACAAAAGCAGACTAACCCGCCCTCTGAGATTTCAAATTAAATATTATTCACCTGTCTTATGAATGCTATTGCCACACCTCAAAACAGTTGCCTCCTGTTCCTACAGATCTTTTTCACTTCCATCCTTTCCAGATCAACTAGCAACCTTTAAGCTCTAGGGCTTTTTTATTTTAATCAGTAGTCCCCTGCTTCTGTTAATTTAGCAGAGACTACGCCACACTCAGACCTCCTATATATTCAAGACATTTTTTTTATGACTTCCAAAGCTACCAAAAATTATTTACTGAATTTACCGCTTTCCCTTTTTACCTACCTTTAAGAAAAATAAAATCAGTAGAATAAAATTTAATTTAGGAAAGGCAAGCTCTACCTTCAAAACCAAAATCTACCACAGACCTCTCAAAGTATTTGACCAACATAGAAGAGTTCCAGAGAGTAATCTGAAAACAGGTTAAATTAGAAACACACACTGTACTTTTCACACTAAGGTCTTCATGGATTCTGTACAGTTTTCTGGCTGTCTGTTTTTATTTAAGCATTCTAATGCTGTCAGAAAAGCAGGAACAGCTATGGAAGTAATAACACTAATAGTACTGTAACATTTCAACATATTTTTGAAAATACAATGCATACATTTCATCACTTCTTATTTTACATGTGACTATTTCCCACTACAGAAAATATGCCATAACTACAGAGGAAAAGCCAGTGGTTGACTGTGAATTATTTATACAACTGTAAAATAGTCATACATAATTCAGGTGTGCGTAATTATCACCTATAACCACCATAAAAAACCAAAACACTTCTTTGGTTTTCATGATTCGTTCACCAGAAAAAAACTACACAGCAACCTCTATATAGTCTTAGATACAGTTACGGTAGAAAGAATGTGCAAGAGCTATTATCACTGTACTAATTTTAAAATCAAGATTCTGATTTTTAATGCTTGAAATTCTAACATCTAACAACAATGAATCAAGTGTTTTTAAACTGTACCCATACACATTAAAAATATGCCTAAGCTATGGATTATTTCCTTCATAACAGTCTTACTTTATTTTATATAGTCACACATCATTCAATGGACTGTTAGCTTATCCAAACCCTGAAAATTTTAAAGCTCTCTATCAGAGAGGACCAGCTACTAGAATTGCCTACAATCAAACACACAATAAATATCAGCATACTAGATGATGACAACATCTATGCTTTTATAATTATACGCTCTTATGTACATCAAACAATGTAAAAAAAAAAAAAAGCAGGTGTTTAGCTTTAGTAGAAAAAAATAACAGAGACAAGCCACACACATAAAAAACATTCTGCTATACATATTTTTTGTTGTTGTTGTTGATATTTAAGACTGTAACTAGGAAAAAGAAAAGTACATTCAAACTGAAAATCAGAAAAAAAAAAGCCCGAGCTGATCTATAGAAGTTCAATGCAGATTAAAAGGTCTTTTCCAGGGGCTTTGCCACATCTAGCAAGCAAGAGACAGAGAAGTCCTACCAAGAATAGGTCAGGGACTCAATACTTGCAAAAATCTGTATGCAGAAAGATTAGAGCTTCCCTTTATCTTCGACAGAGGAAGGGCCCCAGCTTTCATGCTTTTCTGGCAAGTAGAGGGAACATGGCCAACTTTCTTTGCATTTGCTGGCCAAGAGTTGAGACAGTCTCTGTCTCAATTCAAACTTTAAAGCCTTTACTGGGATGAATATGGTTCATAATAGAATAGAGCCTTACTGAAAGCAAGATGGCTATGGAAACAACAGGAGACAGCAGCTATGGTGATGGTTTAGATTATCCATTGATTTCATTGAATCAAATGCAGCAGAAATGTTTGGGAGAATTTTGGTAACTGTAAATTTAAGCAACAACAGCAAGTGAAGGGTGTTTTGGGTTTTTTTTTTTTTTTTTTGTCGGGGCTTTCTGCTTTTCTCTATCTTGTCCTCAGAGCCCAATGGAACGGAAAAAAGCTGATAAAAAAAAAACCAACTTAGAATGGTAATACGAAGGAAAAGAAAAATAATCAGAGCATTATGTCAAGTCAGAAGAAGGCACGTGAGTTTAGAGCAGTGATTCATGTACAGATTAGATATTTTATTGGCCATTACAGCTCCAATACTGTCATACCAAGCAATTTTGCCTTGCTTTACATCTGCGCGCACACCTTCCACAAATATTTTTACAGCTCTTCCACTAACTCATAAGTCAACTCCATGCATTTTTCTATAAAGCACATGGTTGAGATGAAATTCAGGGGTGCACAGGAACTGTTATACAGGATAATATTGGGCTGTAGTATTTTAACTGTGGTATATCACCTTTTGTCCTCAGAAATTATAGCCTCAATAACAGCTTTATGTACCTAGACAACAGGACAACTGACTTAAGTATAAACATTTTCATTATCAACTTGCATAACAGAATAAAGAGTACATGGAACAAAATGAGGGGACGACACAAACATAGAGGTAAGCTCCGGGCAAAGTAGAACGACATTCACTAATTTTAAGAGAACACATAAACTTGCCTCTTCTGGACAGGTGGACATGTAGCCCGCCTGAAAACCCTTTACTGTCTACGCATCTCTACCATTTTTATGCCAATCAGGTAATAAATCAGGTAATAAAGCTGCAAACAGATGTTATCATCTAAATCTTGAAAGAGAATCCAGGCAGGCACAGTGGTCTAATACTATACAGACATTTGAAAGATGTTTCTGCATATTTTAACACGGATCTCTTTTATAGTTTGCTGTCTAGGGAATTGCTTATTTCTACAAGCCACTACAGAACCTGGCTTGCAAATCTAGAATCACAGCTCAGATAGTATGGAGAATTAATTTCTAAACAGACTCCACAGTACTCCTAATTATCTTAGAGTCATGCACTCAGAATAGGCACTGTTTTTCTAGAAGCCCATAGTGACACCATTATATAATTACTCATGATCTCAGCTTTAAATCCAGACCATTTAGTTATAAAAACAAGAGGAAAATGGGAACAATAAAGGCTTAAGAATTTTAAGACAAACAAAGAAGGCTGCATGTTTATTACTTTTAGGCCAAACTAATCATAGAAGGGGAATGATAATGAAAATTTGGAACTTGATGAACTGAACAGCTGGTGCTGACAACACAGTTTTCATAATAAAATCAGCTTGTTGGTGTCACCCCAGAATGGATTTGATTGGCGTGACTAGAAAAACCTGTGAAAATAGATTTCAGTTACAGGTATTATCTGTTTATTAATATCACAAATTACCCATTCTTTTTTCTGATTCTATCAAACAAATCTAAAATTTTAGTATTTCCTCATCTTGGAAAACTAGGAAGGAATATTTATATCCAAATTGTTGCTCATTTCCAAGAAACTCCAATTCCTTTATACAAATGAATCCACAAAAGTGCAATGAACTCTATTTCCCCAATCTCCTCAAGTCACTGTATCCCCTATTACGCACAAAAAATAAGTTTTAAGACAGATTTTCAGAATTTGCTGCATGAGCATAATCACAAGCAGCAAAACATTCTTCCAAAAATGTTCTTAACTGACAGACACAGAAATTCAGTTAAAAATAATACATTTGCCATAACTCAGAATTTGCTGGAACAAGAAAAATTTCAGCTGACTTCTGAAAAAAAAAAAAAAGCATCTTATAATTTAAGAGACTCATAAACCCCTCTTACTCATGGCCCTACACTAACACTTTGAAAGGATATTCCTTCTTCATAAAGAGTACAAAATGTTTTCATAACTATATACAAACAAATTTAATCTGTGCAACTAAACTGGTATTGACAAAATCTGCTTAACACAATGAACAGTATTAACATTACACTCTTTCTCTACAGAAAAACTGGCCAGATTTTTAACGACCACAACATTCTGATAGCAGGGTACTGTGATAGCAGGTTACTATCTGTATACTAAATGCTCATTTTATTTCTGGAAAGCTAGATGAGAATGGAAAAAACTGAATACCGCATTTTGGGATTTAACCATCTTGCCAAACAAGTGAGACTCCAGATCTTCCTCAACAAATGTTTTCTGGTTAAGTACCAAGAAGGGTAGTTTACTTAGGTAAAATAATTAAAAAAAAAAAAAAAATTAAACAAATAGCAACCTTCTCTTCCACTTCACACATCTGAAAAACTTTTTTTTTAAATAAACATACATTTCTGTTTCATACTGCAAGTCAGTTCGACCACGTAATGGAATCTTGTAAAACAGTTCCTGAAATCTCTTTTAGTAGGGGACCAAAAGGCAATTGGATAGCAAAAACTGTATTTTTACACACATCATATTTCTGCCAACATGGAATAAGTAATGCAATAAAAACAAGAGCATCCAATGTTACACAGATTTGGGCTAAGCTAATATAACTTTCAATAGAGGCAAGAAGAATCTATCCAGAAATATCCTAATGGATAAACTACAGATCGGAGGTTTACTATTCCTTTTAAATGAGAAGAATTACGTAAAGACAACATCACAACTTCTCCAAAGTTAGGAAACCTCTTAACCTTCCAAATATGAACTAACACTATACATGCAGCCAGTATTTTTAAATCTCTGCTTAATTAGTTGTATGGTAACATCTTTATGTTGCGTATTCCTTAATTTTATCTGTAACAAAGGCATATTACATAAAATATACACCCAAGACCTAGGAAGGGCAGACAGGTTTCTATAACATGGTATACTCTGAAGTTCCTTTATTTTCAAAGGTAGAGAAGGCAAAGAATTGCTTTTAGATATGAGTCAAAGAGCACAGACAGAGCAGTTTTAATGCTGAGGAAAGAAAAAGCCGTTCACTTATCCCTTCTCAGCAAATTATAATAATTCTCCCCTCTCTGAAATGCTGCAGGCTTCATCTAATACTGGGGGGAAAGCATGACTGAGCTGTTCTGCTAGACTGCAGCTCACGGACGGAGTGGTCTTGTGGGAAGAAAGGGAACAGTGTTGTTATATGATATGCTGGTTGGATAAGTAGACTTTGATGTGTGTAAACAGTCAACCTTTTATTTTGTTTGACTCCTTCAGCTGATACATAGCTTTTGCAGGTGTCCAGTCTGCAGCAATACAAGGGTATGCTCACCGAGACAGGCACCTCTGATACGAACACACCCTGACAATACAGGTGCTCCTTGTTTCCATACACACAAACTCGTACTGCAGGAAACTGAAAGCATGCAACCATGGAATTCTCTCTTGTGGAAAACAATCTGTATCTCCACATAATACAGTACCAAGTAACAACGGACAATATGCTAATACCATAATGCGGTTATGTCAAACCAAAGGTACCAAAAATGTAGAATGGTATCACCCTCCCCGAGTATCAACCACTCCCTCTTACAACCCAGCTCTGGGTAACAGGACACAAGATTTGACACAATAGAGAAGGAGGGGAAACTGGAAAACCTCCAGAGCAAGAGCAAAATTCAAGACTAGATGAATCACCGGTGAGCAGAGAGCACGAAGCAGTAATAATCACCCTCCAACAGTGCCCTCAAACAGCCAAATCTTACAAGATTAAAAGATCATTTTGAAAACAAATAAAACTAAATACATAGAACTGAACCATTAAGTTCACCTATTGCATACTGGTAGACGTATCAAGACTATTCAAAGGAATAGTATATATAATTTGGAAGGCATTACTTGTCAGAATTGTTATACAATGACAGATGATGAAACAGTGACAACTACTTTCTAAGTTTCTCCTACAAAAATAAAGTAAGTAAAGAAAAAAGCCTCATAATCAGACTTGCACATTTAAATTACCCAGGCTAATGATATTGGGAAAGCCTCTAAATGGGATAGCCATGGAGGTTTTAATTAATGACATGTATGAAACTATCTATTTTTATAAGTTTCTCCATATTTCATTTATATGCCTACTGAGTGAACACTACCACCAAAGTGGAATTTCCTGTTTCTATTTTGCTGAATTAAAGCACAGAATAAAAGCAGATGTATATTCAAATCAATAATAACAGCAGCAATTTGAGTGGTTACTAAGATTAAAATATTTCCAACATAAGCAGCTGTCCAATTGCTTGATTTTATTGTTTCTATTTCTGTTGTCTCTTCCATAAATTCACTATTAAGAAAAGCAAAAAACCAAACAAAAATGGTCTAATCTCAACAAAGCTAAGGTAATTATGCAACTCCCCTTGTTGTATGTCCTCTTTGTTCTTCAAGGGGAAAATGCAAACAACAGACTATTCACAAAAATAACAGCTACACTGAAAACCTGCAAGGGCTCTAAAGGAGCCACCTTTAGAAACATTTTTATTCTAAAAAATGCGTAAGTACCAAAATAATGCAGAAGTACCACAACACGAAGACTTTAAGAAGCATTATCTACCTGGTACTCTGACACCTTTGCCACTCAAGATGTTACAGAGAAGCAGCAGACAGTGTAGCTAAAGAGCAAATGTGAATTACAGAACCAAATAGAGAGGCAGCCTGTTTGCCACCCTCTCTTGTGATCAGAAATCTGGGGGGCTACAGCCTTGGGTAGATATTCCTCTACTCTTACTGCTCCCCATAAGCCTGTTGAACTAAAGCGGGTGCACAGACAGCGCAGAAACTTCAAGCTTTCACAAGAAATACCTACAGTTAGATTATTTTCTCACAGCTTTCAGTAGAAACAATGCATATGCTCACAGAACATCTGATATATTTGAAAGTCATCAAAAGCATCAATGTTTCTAGTAAAAGTTGGAAAAATACTAACCGGGTCATAGAAATTTCTGCTCACCAATGAAACAATACGAATATACACGCATTTTAACACACTCATCCAAACTGAACAATACCTAACTGATTGAAAATACACCTTTGAAAAATGTCAGAGCATGAAAATTAACTAAAATTAGACTAGAGGCAGAATACTGTCTTCAGAAGGCAATTCAGCCTGGAAACTAAAATGCTAAACTAAAACATAAAAACCTAAAACTAAAATAAATAAATTAAATAAATAAATAAACTAAAACTAAAACATAGCTGTAATCAACAATTGTAGCAACCCTGAAGAATTAAAAATGAGGCATTCACATCAAGAAAGTTCCTCAAGAGGAAGTGTAGAGGTTGTTCTTTAATGTGAAATGTTGATAGTGCACAAAGGAGTAGCTACTCTGCTTAACAACACCTTTTTGTCTTGCTAAATTCTAAAGGGAAACCAAGTTGGGTTTCCCCAAATGCTGCTGGAAGATATGTGCACTGCTACAGAAAGAATCAACCTAATCCAAGCAACAGAGTTTTCTACTTGGAGTAAAGGAATGCATTATGAAAATGTTAGAAAGAAGATGCAGTGTAATAAAAACCTCAAATACCAGAGATCACTGCAACAGCATTCCTGCTGTATGCTGTAGCACAGACAGAGAAAAATACTGTGGGAGGAGAGGTCTCACATCAGAGCATTGTCTGAAACAGCAGACAGCAAGGTCCTGCTACACAAGGCAAGGTCAATGCAACTGGAGAGTCATCTGTTTAAGAAAACACACTATTATTAGATGCAAGTTATGCAGCACTTGTGCATACTAATAGAATAAAACCATTACACCCAAAATAAATCTTTTCAAATGGTAGCTTTGACTTTGTATTCGTTTCCACTTTATCCCATTTAAAACATTCAAATGAGTAACATAAAGAATATTGAAAATACGTATTTAGCTTTTAATTATTTATTAAATACTACAACAATTGAAAAATACAACAACATATATTTTAATGAGGTGGTTACACTGAAAATGTCATAACAAATTATTAAGTATTACTTACTGATAGCACTGTAGAATAAAGGGTATCCCAGAACTGGCAGCTTATTTAAACTATTACGATATGCCTCAGACTACTGTGAGTAAAATATTGTAGTAAATATACTGGCCTACAGAATACTTCCTTGCACAAGCCTCAAGCCTGCGCTGTCTCCATACTTGAAAGTTATACTGGAGTACATAAGAGTTTTGGATGTAAAGAACGCAGAAGGCAAGTCCCTGGAGGATGTCACATACTCCACAAGGTGTGTGCCCTTGCTACCTTAAATCATTCACTAAAAGAGCAAATACCACCTGCAGCACCATCATCTACACTTGATAAATTGGAGAAATACAGCAGGCTCTGGAATAAGGATAATTCTGGTGGACAGCTGAGCACATTCCTTCTAGGTCATGTAGTCCACCAGTTTTCAGTAACTGATGGCACATCTAGCTTTGTTTGAACACGTTGGATTACTTATGAATGACTGGACAGTTAAGAGAGTATTCGGATGGCCTGGTTTAAAATCAGTGACATTACCTAAAGTCTTGCACAGAGATGTCAGCACGACACAAGTATATGAAACCACCAAGGTTTCACTTGATTCCAGTGACATATTTACAATTTAACTGCACTGTATCAGGTAAGATCAAAATTTTGTGCCTCAAAACCAGAAAAAAAAGTATTAGAGAGCACCCGATATAGGAAATGCAAAGAAAAACTGTCACCACTTTATCCTCAGCTTTTGAACACGATTATCCTCTCAGATGGACGTTTTACTCAAAAAAAAGCAGAGTGAAATATGACCAATATCTGGCAGAACCATAACTATGGAAACCCCACCCACAAGCAGATATACATATACATTTGCCAAGACAAACAAAGCAGTATGCAGAGTAAGCTGGGCTGCTCTCATATAGTATGTACTCAGGCATGTAGAGGGTAGATTCAAACTAGATACAAGGAAGAAATTTTTTACAATGAGGGTGGTAAAACACTGGCACAGGCTGCCCAGAGAGGTGGCAGATGCCCCACCCCCTGGAAACATTCAAGGCCAGGCTGGGCACAGCTCTGAGCAACCCGATCCAGTTGAAGATGTCCCTGCTCACTGCAGAGGGGCTGGACTAGATGACCTTTATAGGTTCCTTCCAACCCAAACCATTCTATGATACTATACAGGCCCTCAAGTACACGTGCAACAACTCTCTTCTAAATGAGATTGAGAAGACACAAGAAGGTCAGAATTAACCTAAGGAAAGAACATGGACCTCAGTTTAGCATGTTAATAGCTTTCTAAAACAGCGCCATGATGAAAAGTATTATTTAAAAACTAATCAGACTGCATACCGAAGGTACAGACGGCTGTTAACCTCCCGTCTGCATAATCAACTGATAGCCATTACTCAAATGAAACCATCAATGGCTGCATTGTGAACAGGCTTGAGAGTAAGCCTGTCCCGCACTCGAGCTGCACGATTCATTCCAGTGCTTGTTACTGATACTTGTCGAAAACTATACAAAAATAAACAAACCAAAAAGATGTGAATTACTGCTAATAACATTATTATTGTCATTTATAAACTTTAGGGCTCACAGTCATGAGCCAAAATTCTTTTTGCCATAGGTGTCGTACAAACAGAAAACAAAACAAAAACCCTTGTTCCAAAGTGTGGTCTTTATTATTTTAAAAAAAAAGAAAATACTGAGTACCTACTTTTGTAAATATGCAGGTAGATCAAGCTGATCTCTAAAAAAAAAACCTTAGCTTCAATGTGTAATTAAAAATCACTATGCAAATCATGGACCTCTAATAAAATCATAGATTAATTGCTTTTTGCCCCCTTTATAACTCATAGTCCTTTAACTAACTTCCTTTAACTGTTTCAAATCCAAGAACTATTGTTAAATTACAGCTGCTAATCTGAAGACTAAAAAAGAACAACTGCTAACTTGAGCTAAACATGCCCATTGTTTATAAATTTACCACAGTACTTTATGAACAGTTACAATTGTCACTTCTCAATATGTGCCTTGCTTCTACACTGGATTTCAGTGCAGATTTTAGTCATGGGACCTTGATATTAATATTTCTCCTAAATAGAAAAGTTCTTTGATACAAGAAACACTCTGTTCTATGGGCATTTATAAGTAGTGCTCAAATTGTTTCACCATTTTTAATAACCTAAACATGGAGAATTTCCTTTTCTCATTTTACAAATCTCCACAGCCTCCAATTATCATCTCTTTCGTGAACTCTTTCTATGATTGCCAGCAAATACAGTTTTCAGAAACTTTTACTCCGCAATAGGGCCTTCATATTTTCTTGAACTCGAAGTTTTGGTGGTTTTCTCCTTATTAAATTGTTGGAACTCTGTCCTGAATGCCACACTTTTATTGTTTAAAATGCATCACATTAAGTTAATGTGAACTGAGAGGGCAGGAACTGCACTGTCTGGTCTGCAGTCACAAGAGTCTCAGTAATAAACTCCTTACCACGTGTGAAAAAAGGAATCAACTCAATACAGCATACTAAATTAATACCTCAGTATGGCAGAACATGAATAAATTCTATTTAAATGACTAAGAAAGAAAGATTTTAGTAATCCTTTGCAAAATTATGCAGAGATTGGACATGCTCTTTTGTGACTTGTGCATTTCTCTCTGAGGCATTTCCTAATCCACAAAGCATTGTGTCTGTTTCTGGTTTCGCCTCGTTTGTTTCGTTGCTCCCAGATTTATTTAGGTTTTGTCATTTTGTTTTTGTACCGATAACAAACATCAGATGTTTGCCACTGACTTTTCACAGGTTGGATACCACAGATCAAAGCTGATTATCAGTAGTTGGAAATGCATGACATAATGGTCACTACTTCGCAATAATTGCTTAAAATGGCTTTTTCATAACTGGAAGGTTTGGTGATCTTCTTTCAAATACACAAATACATAAAACACACAGGATCGAAATATTTAGCAAACTTTTGTCAAATAAACCCAATTAAGCTACTCACACAACCGCCTTACTATGAAACACGAGATGTTTGACTGTTCCCTTGAAGTACAGCTGATCTTTTCTGCATTTCTCTACCACCGTACCCAGCTCTTATACCGCCTCTCTCAGAAGCCCAGCTCACAGCCTGCACAAGCTCTTCTCCCTATCACCTGTACCGGTGGCATCCCAAGAGCGTGCAGCAGAAACCCATACGCATCGCACCCAGCCACTTTGGCCCTGATCCTACAAACACTTCAGTGAAACTACTTCTGTCACTGTTTGCAGACTTAAGAGACTTTCTAACTCAACCACACTTCACCAAGCAGGCCAAAGAGAAGTCTGGAGCTGGAAGGAATGCATTCGCCCTTCATGCCCGGCGCCAGGTCCCGCAGCGCCCACCAAGAGCGCTTCCAGCCCGCAAGTGGGGCTCGCAAAGCCCATACCATCCCTGCCAGATGCACCCAGGGCTCCTTCCCACGCCAGAACTCCCACGAGTTACATTGCTTTTGTTGGATTACAATTAGCCCAACTTTCTTGTAAAAACATAAGTCTGAACAATCACAACGGGTGAGAAAAGAGGTCAGGGAAAGTGATGGATTCACGTGGGACATCTCCCATGGCAGGGGGGTTAGAACTGGATGATCTTTAAGGTCCCTTCCAAACCAAACCGTTCTATGATTCCATGGTAAGGGCAACCGTCCCCAGCACGCTTTTGCATTCAGAAAAGTGATGGATGAATTTATAGCAATTCATGTGGGACACGTCCCATGATAGGGGGTTTGGAACTGGATGATCTTTAAGGTCTCTTCCAACCCAAACCATTCTATGACTCCATGCTCAGGGCAACCCTCCCCAACAAACTTTTGCATTCGGAACCTTCTTGCCCCGAGGCCGAGGGCAGGCGGAGCCCCCGGGACCCGCGGGAGCGCGACCCTCGCTCGGGAGTCGGGAGGGACCTGCGAAAGGCGGCGCGGGGGGTGCAGGGGACGTACCTTTCAGCGTCCCCTCAGCATCTTCTTCCTTCTCTTCCTCCTCCTCCTCCTCCTCGCGGCCGGTGACTCGGAGAGCTCTGCGCGACGAGGCCGCCGCTGCCCGGCGCGAGCGAGGCGCCTTTCCCGGGGGCGGGGGCCGCGGGCGGGGCCGGGACGGAGGCGCCTCCGGCTGACCCGGCCGAGGGCTCCCTCGGGAGCGCCCCTCTCGGCGGCGAGCCGAGGGGGAATCCTCCCGCGGGCACGGGTCGCGCAGGAGACGGGCGGGATGCAGCCCCCTCCTCGCCCCCGGCAGCCCCCCGCCCGCTCCCGGCTGGATTCGCAGCCCCGCACGTGCCGGCGCCCCGGGAGGCTGCCGGGACCCCGCTCCCCTCGCACCGCCGGCAGCGGCGCCCCCGAGCTGCAGCCCCCCCCGCTCCTCCGTGCGAGCCGCGGGTCCCGTCCCGCCGCGAGGCAGCTGCCGCCCGGAGCCGGGATCTCCCTCCTACCTCTCCGCGCAGCGGCGCCGTCCCCGCAGCGGGAGCGTGGCCAGGGAGCGGGGGACGGGGCGGGGGCGGGACGGGGCTGCCTCACCGCATCGGAATGTCGGCCCGCGCCCCCCGCCCGGCGGCAGCAGCGGGGCAGGAGGTGCCCCTCAGCCCCCAGGAGCAGCGGGGCACAAGGCGCTCCCCCCATCCCAACCAGCGGCGGGGCAGAAGGTGCCCCCCTATCTCCCCCAGCAGCGGGGCACAAGGTGTGTGCGTCCCCCAACCAGCGGTGGGGCAGAAGTTGTCCCCCCATTCCGCCAACCAGCAGCAGGGCAGAAGGTGCCCCCCCGTCCCAACCGTCAGCACTCGGGAAGAGAGAGCGGAGCCTGTGGGAGGGGAGGGGGCAGCGCTGCACTTTCCACGGGCGCTGCGGGAAAGCGGGGTTTCGGTGGGCATCTCTGTGTGCAATCTCTTCCATCCGCGCAGAGTGCAGCGAGGACAACAGCTTCATAAACTTTCGTTTTCGAGGAAGCACTTTTAAACGCGAGAAAGTTTGCCATAGATAATGGGCGTTAATTTCGGACGGTTTTATGTGAAGGGCACCGGTTTTCATTACTCGGGTATGTGGTGTTTGCGTCCCGGTACAGGGCTGTAAAACTTGCAGCTCATTTACTTCATTCTTTTCCAGTGCAAGGAACTTGCCGTACTATTTTCTAAGGGAAGAACAGCTCAAAATGCTTGAAAGACAGATTTATTCCTGTATATTATACCCCATTGCCTCAGCAAACACTCTGGACCTATTGCAATCATTGTCTTGTGAGCATGGGCGCAATGGCATCGATGCCCTGTGCGCAGTAATAGCAGTGGAGAGTCTATTAGCAGCTCAAAAAGTCAAATAAGTTATCTACTCAAAATCTACAAAGTTATGCATTTACAAAAAGTTTATATTTAGGCTTGGTTAGTTGGTTTGGGGTTTTCTTTGTTCGTTTCTTTTTTCAAAACAAATAAGGTCAGATACAGTGGTGGTGTATTTATGTACTTTCTACATCCCGGCTTAATGTTCATTATCTACTCTGACTCTTTCAGGGGTTTACAGGTTCAGATTATTAGAATAGTGAGAGAAAATACATCCACTATAGTAAAACACCTTGATCTTTTTAGCAGTGGACAGTCAAAATAACTTATTGCCTAGGTGACATGAGACATGGTCAGTCTGAACTAATTCAGCTAATTAACTCATAGTATTAATCATTCTATGCTGAAATGCAGTACATACTGGATAAAATCTCAGTCCGACAGAAAACGTAATATTCCCTTTGCCACCTGTGGGGCCCAGATTTCATTCACTGCAAACAGTACCCCCAAAAATGTGATAATACAATATTTTGCAAAAAGTAAAATTTGAGTAGTCAATCTTTTCTTTTCCAATTTGTGTTCTGCCTGATCTATATATTTTTCAGTACTCCTATGTTTTTATATGCTGATTATCGACCCAAAATACATTCAATTAATACTTTAGAGTACTTTACATTTTGTTAGTGTCAGAGGCATAGTAACTACTTCATAACAAATCATGCAATATGATTTCAGCACTACAACAGTGACAATGAACTATCCTTTAAATACACAGGCAACAGGAACTTTTCCATGGAAGCTTTTTCCAGTTTCTCTGTGCTTTTCCAATTGTTTTATAGAGTGCAGGAAAGTTATTATTACATAATTCCAGTGGAAAATATATATAAATTTTCCTTCACAACACTTTTATTTTTTGCCTTCAAAACTCCCAACAATAAAATGTACCCTCTACTGAAAAGAAAGAGATACATTTTACAGAATGGAATATTTGGAGAAATCACCATATCGTTGACTCAACAAAAGACTAAGGCATCTGTCAAACTTGAGGCACGGGTCAATTACATATTTATGGTTGAGACAAGCCATCTTCTTTCCATTCCACCAGAAGTAAATGATCTTCTGAGATGCTGCAAGCAGATTTATTTGGGAAGAATCTTGTTTCCTTGCTGGCACATTGGAAAGCTGCCTGTTAGAACAGTTACCTGGAATAGTCATCTGCCTCCGTTAGTGCGAGATTAATTTGGTTTGGACCTCTCTTCCTGGTTGTACACACAACAGAAGTAAGTCCCATGAACAAAACTGACTGACATTCAATCAAAACCAATTTGTTCCCTAGGTGGAGAACCCTGCAGACACTCATTAGCATCTAGGACTTCACCTCCTCCTTGGGGGACTCCAATGCCCAAGTGGCACAGAACATAATTTTGACCTGTTGCTGGTTGACTTCAGCACTACACAGAAGAAGCAGCTGGTTTTTGCTGCTTGGACTTGACTTGTGGGTCACAGTTTCCTTTTAATATTCTCTGCCAAGCAGAAAGTGCTTTGGTAATGCTTCAGTTTTCTCTCCCATTGTACATCCTTCTCCACCGTATTTTCATGAGAACTGTTAGTCACACTGTACCCTGCTCCATCAGGCTTAACCATACAGAGAAACAACTCATCCAACTCTAATTCACCATATTGCTAGATTTACTAGCAACATATCAACTCAAGGTGGAGATTCACTATGAAGTTTCACCCATCTAGGATCCTACGTATAATGTTTACATGTAGAGAAAAATATAGGACTTTCAGAAAATATTGATGTGCCTTTTAGTTCCTAAGAGTCTTCTAGCAACCATGTATTTTGGTGGTTGGGTTACAAAACAGATTTAGAGATGAACTTCAAAGTGATGCATAAATATTAAATTCCACACATTCCTGCAAGATGATAAGTATTATTCATATTATACAGATGGGGACACTAAAGCAATATGAGTTTACTTGGGCTATTTTCCCAACATCAGAAAGAAAAAGTAGCTACAGTGGCCAGATCAGTACTCAACAATACTCAGTATTGAGTGCTTCTTTTCTGTGCTCAGTCTGAACTACATATCACTTGCCTAAACCCTGCAGTATAATATATAAAGGAACATTTTGTCTTTAATCATAGTTCTCTATAGCAATATTTTCAAACAATTTATTTAACAAATTACATTAAAAAAAACCCCTTCAGATATGATTTATTTTTAAAAAATAGCCAAAAGGTTTTTCCTTGGGCTTTGCTCCAAAATTCACCCTTCAAGCTAGGACTAAAGAAAAGAATGCACACTCACACACGTGCAAACAGAAATTCTAAAAGAAAATTAGAAACGCATGAAAAGAAGGACTGAGAGTGTTTTCTTAACTGCAGTGTGGTTTCAGTACAGTGAAATTTTCATTGACGTACTAAAGGGTAGCAATATTTCTTGTGAAGGAACACATAGATAATTGCTTATCTGCAATTAATTTCTCCCTTCCATTAGACCAGTTATCATTCTACACGAGTAGAGCCCGTGGAAACAGGGTAGCAACTGCCATCAAGGGCAGCTCAGCTCTCTATAAATCACAATTCCATTTTAATGTGAACAAGGTGATTCTGCCCTATCAGCAGAGCTTTTATGGAAAGACGGTTTCAGATAAGACAGCTGTTATTTTAGTAAAAGCCTGATTTTGAGACTATTTTATTGCAATTGCTAGATAAATAATCAAAACCAGTACAATTTCTATCCTGATTCAAAATAATGAATATATAGGAGACAAAACTTGAATTTCAGAAATTGTTTTTCAATTATTAACTCTAGACTGGAGGTTTCTTACCAAGCCTTCTGATCTATGAATGTTGCAGGGGCTTTGTAACTATATTAAAGATTTAATGTCTCTTTACGTGATGTGAAGTCTGTTTTGCCGATAAATGCCAGCAGTCACAAAGGCGATTCTGAAAGCCTAATGAACACACAGAAAGACTTTCTGACATTTCAATAAGGAAAAAAAAAATAGATAAAATGAATAACTGTCTAAAAAGACTAATAAGCTGAAACAGTTTTGGAGTTGACATCAGCTGCTTGACTTTCAAATCATTAGTAAAGTCATCTCCGAATTAGTCTTTAGAAGAGATACAAAGGGTTTTGGAGTAAACTTAAAAAAAACCCCTATATATGATTTTCAAGTATCTCTAAGATAGAACATTTCTGGTAGGAATAATTAATTATAAATATGGAGTAACTGCATTATGACTTATTTTGGCTATACATGTTTTAGTCTGACAAATTTCATATTTCAGTAGACTAACTCTGGATATAGATCAGATTAAATGAAGCCTTCTATGCCTCAGTTGTATTCCCATTGTATAACTTGGCAAAAATTGATACTAAAAATAGAGCTACACCATTATTTCATGACAGTTTTTTAAAAGTTAGAGACTGCATTAGAATAGAGGTCTTCAAAACACTGGGGGAATAACCCTTGTTTACTTCATATTACAGTTCAGGTACAATGGAAATCAAAAAACCCATCGATGCTAGTAAGTGAATAAAATTAACAAATTTAATAAAACTGAATACTACACCATAATTTTCTGTTAATTCTCCCTAAAAAGCAGAAGATGGAAAATATATATCTATTAATGGATTAATCTATGAGAATATGAGAGTAAAGAATAGTACATAAAAATATTAAAGTGGCAAGTCATAAACACTGACATTCCACATCAAATCATACAGCCATAATCTCAGAATTAAAATTCCTCAAATGCACAGTAAAGTCTTAACACATTTTATCATTATAAGTGTATTAGTTTTCTGAATGAAACTACATGGCCTGACCACGATGGAATATTGTCATAAGCATCTAATCAATAAAGACTGATTTATCAAAGCTCATTAGATGTATCTATCTTTGTATAATCCCATTAGCTGTTCAGGTTCACCTGATTAATCCTTAACAGTATTTTATTTCTAGGCTTGTTTCTCCTGACAGACATTTTCAAGGAAGCTTTACCAAAGGTATTTCTCCTATCACCTCATAATTGTGCCGTTAGTTCAAATACCAAATTATTATTGTACTTGGGGATTCACTTCCTGTGCAAACCAACAAATGAGCTGACTTACCCATGCTCTGTCATCACTTTAAAGAAGCAGCCAGGACAAGGAGTTATTCATGTAATAAATTATAAAATCTGTATTGTCCTTAGTGCCCGTGCCTAAACCACCAGTCTACAGGGTCAATTTAACACTCAGTTCCTTCACAGGCAATCTGCCATAGTACACATCTCACCAAATCCAAGAACGAACACAATAATTTGTTTAGGTAATCAACCACAACTGTTTAAGCCATAAGGTATTTTAAATGTTTTTTTTTTAATTTTTCTTTTAATAACTGAAAAAATCTGGGTGCCAACACAGTGGGAAATAATATTAGAAAATATGTAGTTAGAAAGTATGCCAGTATTTTTTCTTTTCTTAATGTTAAGATACTTTATGTTGAGTGATTCAAATTACCCCCTATGTAAAAGGTTTAACTCAAAATCTCGTAGTGTTTTCCAATGAAGTTTGAAAAAAATGTTCCTTTGCACAGATATATAATACACATACACATCAAGACATCTGATGATTAAAAGGATAGGGGATATAGGGAGGGAATTGCATAAAGTTGCCAAGAATTTTGATGCCTTTTTCCAATAGGCTGCTTTTCTTTTAGGACTTGATTCTGCTATTCAGTGCTACTATAATTTGTCTTTTGTGCTACAGAAAACATGTATTCTTACTATAACCAAATAAGGCTATTTTATGTTACCCATTTACTGCACATACACACAAAGTTTAAAGCCCACAGCCATTTTATTTCTTTTGCTTCTCTAGATAATCTTAAAGGATATGTCTGTAGATGAAAGATTATTAGCTCAAGACTAAGATTACTCTTTAAAAATTTAATGCTTGAAATAAGCAGATTCTACTTTCAAATGCTATACAATCTTAGCATCAAAATATGAGATTTTTACATGTGTATAATACACAACCTTCTTGAAATTGGTCATGTCACCGTAAAAGTACATTTTGAGGAAACTGACATCTGTTTCAAAGCACCAGCCTGGGCATTACCCAATTCTTCCAAGACTACTTGAGAAGAGACGTTATAAACCTTATAAAAAACCCCAAGCACATCTAAGTTAGTTGTAGCTTTCCAATAAAAACTCAAGTTGTTGGAATTACTAACATGTAAAGGCTGCAGAACAGACTGAAGTTTTGTATAATATTGGCATACACAATTCGACTGAAAGTTTGCTCATCCTGGAAGTGGACATTTAGGTACTGCTTTTTACAGTCTAATGCTGGGATGTTAAATTTCATGTGATGAAGTCTAAAGATAAATGAGTTATATAAGCTTTTATATTATTCTTATGAATTAAGTAGAGTTTAAGTAGAGTTCTTTGGAGAACTAATATCCTAGAAAAAGAGGTAATACACATAAATTTGTATGATTGTTAACAAAGCAGTGTTTAGACAGGGAAAAGGAAGCACATTGACAAGATGAGTAGTAAGTGATTAAATTTAAAGGAGATTTGAAAGTGAGAGTGCCATTCTTAAGGCTAAATCAATTTTCAGTCTTTGCTGGGCAGCTTGTGAACTATGTCTTATGAGGAGCGAGGTTGGAAGCCTTGCTCCCAAGTCGCATAACAGAGGCGATTTCATCCCGATCACTCATGCATTTTGCGATCCCTCATTTCTCTTGCAGATGGATGGCTTCCAAATAGAAAGCATAATTTGGACAATGTTCAGGAAATGAAGGCAGTTTTGGTTATACAACACAGGGTTTAAAAGAGCCTGGCACCTCATGTGTCTTTTTCAAATTCAGTTCTTCAATGATGTTTTTCTCATTAAAAGTTATTGAACTGAATTAGATTCCAACATGTATTTAAACTGTTAGTTTACTGAATCTGGCAAAAATAAAACTGAACCCACTTTATAAATGAGACATGATAGGAATATTCAGATATTCCAGTGTGCAACCAACTACTTTTTTTTTTTTTTTTGCCAGCCTTGATTAGCATTGCTAGCGCACATGAATTCTGGACATGTAACAGAGAGCTTTGATTTACCCACTATTTTGACATCTGATACTATAAAAAAATAGCTCAAGAATAAGCATCTGACAGTTAATATGTTGAAGGATCCATCTTTTCCATCAATGATGGCAGACTCCATGCTGTAATTTTACATTTAAAACTAATCCACTTTTTACATCAAATTCCTTTGTAGTTCTGTTAATATATTGACTTTTGCTGTAACTGTGCTTGTGTATGTGCTGTTTTTCATAGCAACATAGTTATACTACCAACAGCATTTGATTGGTACATAATTTCAACATAATTTCTTTGATGCTTAGGGACATAAAAGATGCATGTGGTTTTGCCACATCATCTTTCTCTTCAGAAGTGCTAACAATAGAATGAAAAATAATGAGCATATTGCTCTAAGCAGTAGGTTTAAGAAAAGGAAACAAATCCATTACTTGCTGAAGTTATTCTGAGAGGTCATGAATAGTATTTCACACCAAACAGTAATTCACTGCCATTCTAATGGAGCGTTACACTAACAAAATAATTGAAAAGGAAAATAAAGTGAGAAAAATCTTTTAGCACTGTAATGGTACCCAAGTTTTAGGCTGGTAGACACTTTACTGAAATCTATAAAAGGTAAGTAAATAATTCTGCAAAGTCAGGCTGGCTGATGAGGTGTTGAAAATGTGAGAGTATGGGAATACTGGTGGTTAATCTTAATGGTTATACAGACATGAGTATGTATGACCAGGCCTTTCCATGAAAGAAGCCAGACAATCAGACTGCAAAAAGGGTAATCACTATTTTGCTCTTTGCTCGTGAAATTAAAAACAAAAAAGACATGAACTTTGCAATATCTGTTATAGCCTTCTACCCCAAAAGGAACATTATTAATTTTACTATAAATTCGAAACTTACATATTTTACAACCAAAGTGTAAAGTTCCAGTACTAAATATTTAAAGAAAAAAAAAATTGCCTCATTCCACTGTCACATCAGTGCACAGTTTCACAGCTAGTCCTGAACAACTCAATTTTGTGTAACCTTAAATACAACAGAACGTTAGTAAAGTGTTCTTTCTTTTATAATAAAACCAAAATAAACTTCAGGTTCTGTTTTATATGCCAGTTGAGATTCTTTGCAGTAATTCCTTCCACATCTGCTCTGCAGCTTTTAGGTTTATGAAAGCAGTATCTCCCGATTTCCTTTCATCAAAATACCCATATGCTGTGTTTTATAGACATGTTGGTACACTTTAGCACTGAGGCACTAATTACAACATGCTAAGACTAAGAAAATAAATACAGGTGGTTATGAGGCATCTAAAACTGAAAATCCCAAACAACTCAGCCAAAAATTTGTCCAAGTGTGATAGCATAACAATGTAACTACACCTGAAATTATCACAAAATTTGTAAAACCAAAATTAGGGCAGGTAAAAAAAAAAAAAAAAGTAATAAAACTAAACAAGCACCACCAGATTCTAAACTAATGACCAAAGATGACATGCAGAAAAGCTGCCACCCAGATTATGACAGTAAAACTGATGCTAAAACCCCAAATTGTTAGGAGAAGGGGCTGGTATGGTAAGGGCCTGATAAACTATTTGTCCAAAATATAAATTTGTAGGATTTCTGAAGATAATACAGTGTTGGTTTCTCATCCCAATATCAAGTTTGTAAGTTGCTAGTATGTTGTAAATATCATTGGTTTTCAGGTGAACAGTCTATCAATGGGAGCATTCGAGGGGACAGAGAGCATGAGATGGACGATCTCCAAATCACATTAATCTACACTACATGCAGGATTAGGAGAGCTCTGCATTGTCCTGACTAATCTGTAGTACTGCATTCCCTTTTTTGTGTGCTGTCATCACACACCCTTCCATTCCCTCAAGGTACAAGCACAGCAGCCATCCTCACCTCCCTGTCTGACAGAGGACAGTCGAAGCACAGCTGAGAAAATGAAGGCAACCACTGTTCTTTACAGAAAACTGTATTTAAGCAAGGTATCATCTACATAAAAATTAGAGGGCCTAAAAATATCCATTAATCTCAAGAGAAATAGGTTGTAATTTTAAAACGTGTAGCATAATCCTTCATTATTCTGTCTAGAAGTTCTTCATGCACTAAGACCTTTTCAGTGGGAGAAATGAAATGTGAATAACGCTTTTTCAGCAATTACCTACATGGAATGTATTTGTAAGTGTGCATACCAAAGAGGAAATCTGTCTTCTCACAAAAATTGATCAGTACAGCCTGCAAGTAAATGTTTTCAATCCTGAAATGAAGCTCTATGTATCCAATAAAAAGAAACAAAAGGCAAATTAGAAAACCATGGTATAAAATATCTGTGGACATCACAACCTTGGAAAGACCAGAGAGTCCTCTGGAAAATATAAAAGTGATGAATCAAATTGGCAAGTATATTCCTCTTGAGGAAAACAGTATGTAAGTTTATTGATCAAAACTCTGACATCCAGAGAGCTACAGGCTAACATAAAGTAGCATCCATTAGGTCAAACCCAAGAATTCCAAGTTTCAATAAAGGCATATCGAAGAAAAGAAATTGTGGGTTTAACACTAGTTTTCCTACTTTCTTCCATGCTAACTGCAGGATATGAGCTGTAATCTGAAGCAAGCAACACTGTCAAGGGTATTCTTACATAATCAGCAGAGAACAAACTGTTCCTTCTCTTCCTCAAATCTGTACCCAATCACACAGACAGAGCTCATTGGGACAATTTTGCTACAGAGTACTTGCCAGTGAGAGAACAAAGATTTTTTTCCCCCACACTTTTCTTTTCCCCTTTCTCCCCCCCACTTTCTAATTCAACATAAAATAGAGGACACTTTTGTCTAAAGTTAGGTTACGATGATTTACAATAGACATTTACATTAAAATTTACAAATTTTTCTGATGCAGAAGATGTGGTTGATCTGTAAATTTTAGTTTACATAGCTTCAAAATATTTTTTCACTCATTCCTCCCTTCTTTGAAAACACAACATAGCCTAACTGTGCTGCTAATATCATAAATTGAAATTAACCACCTTTATGACAGATTAAGAACCAACCAGCTGCAAGGGAAATACAGCTACGTGGTTCTGGCAGTAAAGCAGAATTGTGAGATGAATTGCACAAGCAAGTCAGGCTTCTGGGGTAGGAAAGGCTACCTCACTATTTGTAGTCCTCCCATTGGAGATCTCCAATTGTGCTGTTTCTTTATCACTCTCCATTTTCAATAATGAAAATAATGTTTTGCCATATGGCAAGAGTAAAGAATCTCGGCTAAGTGTTTTGGTATTAACTTCCTACATACATTACTACAAATAGTAAAACATAGGGCCTTATTCATACTGTATAAAGATGATGCTCAATGAAGAAACTTTGGTTGGCATGAAATATTTCTGGTAAAGTGAAAAAAAACAACCAATCGTGATGACTTTTTAAAAGCATACAGCATTTGCCTTCACTTCCTGATCAAAACTCAATAGTGACTGAACAGTTTTTTATAGTAATATAAAGGAATATTTGCTTCAATAAATAAAACACAAATGGGAAATTAGAACGTAAATATTAATATCTGATTCACAGTGCACTTCATGTGAAACAAAATGGATTTGCCACATAGCTTTTCCAAGTAATATTAAAATGGTTTTTCTCTCCTTTAATGTTGTTTAGCTTCCCAAACCGTCCAGTATTCATATTAAATAGAACATCTACCAATGCCAGCTAACACCAGCAAAAAAACCTCCAGCCAACCTTCCAGTGGAAAAGAAGCTGACACATTTTTTCTAGCTCACTCTAGTAAATGTGATTTAAATCTTTCTAAGATTTCCCTCCCTTAAATTAAGTGGAAGTAGGAACAACGATTCCCAGGTCTCCCAGGCTCCAAGCGTGGCGTGTCTCTGCTCAAAGGCTTGCACAGCGTCCCCACTGAATCGGCCAGTCAGACTGAAGAGCAGCCAGCACAGCTGGCCCTGTCCATACCCCTGTGCTGTGGTGACCAGAGCAACACAGTGACTGGGAAACCCTGGCACTGGAAATATTTGGCATCACGGCCCTGGAGATGAGGTGCTAGAAGGTGTGCAGGGCCTCCCTGCCTCAGCACTTGCACCAGTAACCGACCGGGGAACTATGCAGGGGTCTCACCCCAGCCCCAAAATAAAAACCAGAGTGGAACACAAAATACCTGTGTAAATCCCCCAGTCAAACCAGGGGAAAGCAGAGGGCAATAGTAATCACCTGCCAACCAACTGCTCAGACACCATATGTGCTCTATTTCTGTGCAAAATTAGAAGTATTGGCCTAAATTCATCCTAACTCAGCACAGAATACCCCAAAGAATTTAATGGCAAGAATTTACTTATCCCCTTCGTTTCTCTTTTTTTTTTTAAAAAAAAAAATAATTCTTAGGACATATGTTAGATATACAGACCATCTTGTACCCAGCAACACCATTATTGACGAGATGTCCGATTGTGTTACAACATCCCTTCCCCATTCACCAGCGTTTACATGAAGAAGTCAGGCCCACTCTCCCCTTACTTTTCCTGCTGAGTGTTTTGGAGCAACATAAATATTACAGAATTCAGAGACAGCAGTGCCAAGTCCCCCTGTACCCTCTAGAATGTTTTGCTCCAAGAAGGGATGCAGAATGCACTTTTAAACATCAAAGAGTTAGAGATTATTCAGGGGTCTGCTAAGCAGCATTCTATACAGTCACTTAAGTGCTTTGGCAGCATGTGGACTCCTGCTTACATTTAGATAAGTACGTTGTGTACATCACACTGTATTGAAACTTTTATTGCCTAAAAAGGTGGATTTGGATCTTTAAGGGGTTAGTTTAATCTTACCCATGAATGAATAAATTAAGAAAGACAGCCCCACCTACTGACAAAACAGTCACAGTACAGAGTAAAGCAACCGCATGCTCAAAAACATTCAAAACACGAGTTTACTTTCCACCTCTTCCACAGAGACTCCAGAATCACTATATACCAGCAGAGCAAAAACTCAAACCTCTCATTTTCCCTTTGCTCATTACCTAAACTCAGATAACAAAGTAGTTTCTCATTGTCCTTTCTAGAATTCAGGGCTACTTGAGGGGGTAACATAGGAACTTCATTCAGTACTGTCAGAAAATAAAAGTTCAATATAAATCTAATAGAAGAATCAAAAGAATCAGCTGAAACCTGTTTGAATGGTTCACCTCCAAATCCTATCTTATGTACCTCTTCCCATTCTAAGGACTGTAAGAATGCTTTAGCAAGCTAGTAACGAGCAGTGCGAATTACCTCCTAATCCTGCAACTTCAGTGACGTTTGTTTTCCAAATCATAATGGGAATGGCTTGTCCTTTGATTTTTTTTCCTTTTTTTTTTTTGTTTCAAGAATTCTGGTATTTAGTAATAGCCCTCATCTCTTTATGTGCTATCTCATTACCCATTTGTAAATAGGGAAGACTTTAATGCCGTCTATGCAAAAAGCTTTTTCCCCTTCCCTTAAAGCTTAAATATCTATATATCATATATTTGTTCCAAAAAGACCTACCAAACTGCCAAGTTGTAAAGCTTCTCCACAAAATTCTTTCACAATTAGTCTTCTCCTGGCTATGTCTGGCACAGTAAGCTCCCTTGGAAGTACTTCACTTTTTCTTTACTTTAGAGGCTGAGAACAGATGGTGTCAAGTCATCCTACAATGAGTTAATTTCTGAGCACATAAGGCAAAAAAGAGGGTGCTGGATAGACTGGTTAACACTGTTAGTAATTCTCCACTATGTAACCTGTCTTCCCTCATCTAATTTTCCCTCTATAATGCCAAGTCAAGTCACACCCAGAAATACTCATTACATGCACAAAGCTCTCAAGTAGGCTAATACCCTTGTCCAGTTCTGTTATCTTCTGCTCTCACAAAAGCAGACAGCACTGCAGGAGGAAACACTGTTATAAGGATAATAAAATTAATACAATCTTTTTGTAGTATTTAGCAATGGTGGTGGTCTTGCAAATGAGGGGGATTTTCTGCTTTTTTCTCTTCGGTGAAAACAATTTTAATTATTAAAACACTAGGTAATGGGAAGCTCTGGAATGAACTAAATAACACCTTGCCATAGAAGGGACAAAACCCAAAACAACAAACAAAAAACCCACAAAACCAAATTGCCACTCAGACATTGGAAATTTTAACTTTACTAATCCGTTAATGCCACAGTGTTTCCAGTTCAGAAAATGCTGTTTGGAAGCTGATGTGGCTTCTTTTGGTCCCTAGCTTGTTGCAAGGCATAAAATGTGATGCAGCATGCTAACAGTAGCAGAATTTCAGGCAGGTGTTCATAATTAACGGGAACTGTTAAACAAGTTCTTTCATAAAGCTTTTGCAATCACTACATTCAATTATGTTCTACTAATCAGTGCAAAACCAGAGATTCATTCTTCAAGTTCATTTTATTAGCAACAATGAATATAAATCTCTTATGAAAATATTCGTAACATTTCAATATATAAGAATTGTCTATAAAAATATACTACTACATAACAAAGCCAGTAACTTCTACAAAACGTATCATTCAACATATATTTAACAATATATAGCACATAGTAAAAATCCTTTAATTAAATGCTGAGGGTATTTTTACCACCTTTTTGTCAAACAATTACATAACATAGGAAATTACTCATTCTGATATACAGAAGTGTTATCACCATAGAAGTTTATGTACGTTCCACCCTGAAGTTACCTGTATCTGCAGGAACATAAAGCCACAAATTTTCTTTGGATGGATAGGCAGTTACGACTGCAAAAACTTTCTGCTGGTAACTGCAACATCCGCTGAAGTCAGTGTCGCACATCTGCTGTCAACACTGCCAACCCTGAATCCACGCAGCGACAGAGATCATGCTTCTACTGTCCTTGTGGGACTGATGCCACAGATGAGCCTCCCATGGTTACCATGGTTAGAGAACTGGAAAACAGACTCTTGCTAGTTAACTGCTGCTAGTTAGCAAGGAAATAACTTTAAGAGGCTGCCTCTCTAGAAAGAAACTAACTTTCAGCTCTTGAGCAAAAGCTCAAGGAAGAGAAAATACTGCAGGGGTGGGAAGTGTTTACACTAACTGATGATCAAGGGTAGTTTTATCCATTTTGTCATTACCAATTACAGGAAGAGCCACCTTAGAACATTTTCTTGGAACTGGGAAAGAGCCTAGTTTCAGGAGAAAAATGACACACTGAACTAGTTTATTTCACCAATGTCATTACACTGAAGTTACTTCATGCCTGGTGTTAGACAAATGCAGGAAATAAATTTTAATTATGTAAACAGCCCTTGCCTACACAATGAGCTTGTCAAATTCTTAGTGCAGATGTATTTAGAGAGCTTTCAGATCATACTTTGACAACCAACTTCACCTGAAAGAAACTGGCTGCTGCACAGTGACAGTAGGTAGCTTTTTCAGCCATCACCTTTACAATAGAACAGTCAGGTACATAAGGCTTTAAGGCTATCAAGTCTCACTGAAGACAACAGATGATTACAGTGTTTTGCATAGTAAAGAACACAAGAAACATGCTTTGATGCATCAGTAACAACTAAATGCTTTTACCCTGTGTTTATGTGCAAAGCAACCAATAATTAATTATTACTCCTGCTATTTAGGTTCCACTGAAATCAGTATGTTGAACATGTTGAAATTCAAGAGAAAATTAACTTTATAACATAGCATTTGCAATGCAACAATATACAAAGGAAGGACTTCCTATTAGAAAAGTACATTTATGAAACTTAGAAATACTGTAAAGATCATGAGAGAACACTACAGGCAATGAACATTAATAATAATATATTTCTGACTCAAAGCTTAGAAAAATAATATTTGACCCTGAGAAACTTACTGTATTAAAAATTTCAAAACTAAAAAATTTTCTAAAATAAAAATCTATCCAAAGAAAGAAAAAATCCCCAAAACCCAGGAAAAAAGGCAAAATCAGAATCTGAAAGAATCAAGGCTCAGCCAGTTTAATTTCAGATTCTCAAACTGTTAAGCTTTGGAAGAAAAAAAAAAGTTTAAACATTTTAACAGGAAATGTAAATACTTTCCGTTTTAAATTTCCCAAACATTTTAGGGTATCTATACTTCTGCACAATTCATTTTCTTCAAGGCTTCCAACTAAAATTTAGTTTTCAACCTGTATTTGATAGGAAGAAAAATTTAAAAATTGAGGTGGTCAAAAAACCTTAAAGCTTAAATGTCTTCTATTCTCCAAATTATCTGGAAAAACAAGTTATAGAAGCTAGCTTGTCATGCTTTATGCTTAGAGAGGCCCTAATCAAGCCCTTCCTTCTCACATCAGTTAAACAATTCTCTAAAATATGGATCAAAATCAAAATAATGTTCAGGAAATACTATGTTCTGCAACACAGGCTTTTGTTTAGATTAGTATTTTAACAACTTAAATATTTAGGAAGGTTTAGAAACAGCAAAAGGAAATAAGTAGATGGGGCCATAATGAAACTCTATAGGTTTAGGCAAAGAAAAAAAAAAAATCATCCGGAGGTGTTGGCACTACATGTATGGTAATAGAAAAGTTTCTGCAAGAACTCGAGTGAAAAATTATCAAACACTCTACCAGCTTGTTGATTTCAGGTCAACCTATTTTTTGCACTTACTAATGTGTTAAGGGCAAGAAAACAGTCCTTTCTTCAGTAGTCTGTTCTTCTCTGCTAAGTGTAAACAAGATTTATTGAAATCATGTGACCTAAAGATTTTTCAATATAAACTTCCAAGTTATTTTTATTCTGTACTGACAAGGCAGCATTCATAGACTGTAATTTAAAATATTATCCAATTCCCCTTCCTCATGTTTTCACACTGTCATCAAGTCCAGGCTGCTCTGACTTTGCCCTCTCCAACAACCTTACAAAACAGTTACGAAGCTGGATCAGCTCCCCAGGCCAGCTTGCCACATAACCACATAAGCGCGAGCACCAAGCCAACGGGAGGGACCAGGACTGACAACCCAAGTTTATACCAGCCTGAACTGCTCTGGAACCAACCACAGCTTTGTAAATGTTTACTGTGTGTGCATTTGAATTGACATTAAGTGAAGCAGTAAAAAATGCAGTCCATCTTCCCTCCCTCCCCTGAAAGCTGTTGCTACATGGCAGCGACGGCTGAGCAGCAGAAGAAATAATCCCAGTTTACAATTTCGAGTGTTAAGTGAAATGGGTGCCAAACTGGAATCTTATTATCATGTCAGGCTTCAAAGAGAAGTGAAAGCAGTCTCATACTATGCCTGACCTTGTCAGCAGTAGCTGAACTTGAGCCTTTGGGAGAAGGAGAATGAGCAGCTATAAGCAGGAAATGCTTCTGTCACTCAAGTGGAATCTGCTCACGTCCATACACATATATGGATTCAGTGTGCTGGTTTATGTATAGAATCTTGCACAGAGATGGCTCCTAACATCCAGATGCATCCCAAAGTGCTACACACATTCCAGTCCTTTGAGACTCCAGTCCCCTAGATCTGCTCTGCCAAGATGCAATACTTATTGGCAAAAGAAAATATATGTGACTAGGCATCTGCAAATCAAATTAAGAAACCTTCTGCCACCTTCAGTAATTTTGAGGCAAAACCCAAAAATTATCAAGCCTACACAACCCAGCATTCTCCTTCAGAAAAATAATGGAGTGGGTAAATAACAGAAAGCCACCTCATGATACAAAGAATGAAATAAAGCTCCAAGGTAAAATCATCATTAAGCACTACTAAGACAAGATCCAAAGTACGTAAGACTCTATTTGTGACAATTCCTTGCCTGATGCTAAAGCTATATTCCTCCTCAAACCTGAAGGAAACCAAGTTCAATAATACCAGCCTTTTTTCTTAGCATTTGTTGCTATCAAGATAGAAGTCTATGAAAGTGACATGATGTGTAGGAGAAGTGACTAAGTGCAGAATTTAAAAGGCCAGCCTGAGAAATGTGTGGATGCCTCCATGTGGTAAATTGTGTGTGCATAGCTCCACTATCCCACCAAGCTCTCCTCAAACCCATTCTGTAGAATCTCTACCATGATCTTGGCCAACCTGCCATTTCTATGGAACTGCAATTACTCTGCATTCTTGTAAATTCTTAGGAAACAGAAGGATTTACTGTAAAGCATTTGCCTAACTGTATGAAGGCCAAGAAAACGTAGTCTCCGAAAGAACTTTCGTACAAAAAAGGGTCATAAGCAGCATTTAAAATAATCTATATTAAATACCTAAAAAAATATATTTTTTTTTGCATAGAATAAAGAAAAGTGCAGCTACAGCATAGCATTCCATACCACAAGAAATGGCTAATTTACAAGTGGTATACTATTAACTGTTGTCTTTCATTACTGAGACTGCAGCAACTAAAGACACGTTTACAGGGAAAATCACATTAAGACAAAGGAATTCAGTTGTTTCATTATGTCTGTGAAGCAAGTGCAAACATTTAAAAAAATTTAGAAGAAAGCAAAGCAGACAGATAATTTTTACAAGTGAATTTTCTCCAGCTATTACTTTGAAAGATGAAATACCCTTTGTTCTTCTAGAATTCCACTTAAATCCCCATTTGGCATCTGTTTTGTAAGGGAAAAAATTGCTTCTAAATGCATAAACTTTTATGTGTTCTATAAAAGTTGGATGTTCACCGAGTATAACTTTTCATTCCCTTCTAACTATTTTGTACTGCAGTCTCTCTGGCAATCAAGCAAAGAACAGCATTAAATAAGCCTGGGAGACTGATTTCCACCGCTCAGAAGAACAGAGAAAGGGTCTAAGAAGTGAAGAATCAAAAATCTTAGGAAAATCCCAAACTACTGTCCACTTTTGACAGGAAGCAAGCAACTTTTAAATATCTTCCTAGTTCTCATATTTGCATGCCTAAATATGAGAAAGAAAAGCATATACCTAACCACCTGTTATAATACTCTTAATTTTGTTTTTTCAAAAAAATCAACTCATTTTATTGAATATAACTTGCTACTACGATTTGGTAAATGAGATCTTTAAAATAAATAAAAATAAATATTTTATATATATATTTCAAGATTGCTTGTTTCTGTAATGAATTAGTGTCTGTATTGTTAGATTTCATTTTGTTTGGCTTTTTTCAAGCTTTGTCGCCACTTACGAATGGCAGTTCCAGAACTACTAGCCACCACACAAAGGGCACCACCCACAGTCCACCAAGTAGGTAGATGATTGAGAAAAATAATTTGTAAAATAAAAGCAAACACCACATCCATCGTTTTCATTATGGCTACAGGTCCTGCTTTCTCTATCTGTAATGCTTTTGTGAGGAATATCTGACCCCCTAACCCTAGCAAGCCTATCAGTATTAGAAGAACCCTATCTTTACCACAGTAAGGCAAACGCCATTCATTCATAACAAACAAGGCTATAACACATCCAATTAAACCAATGACTGCATAATACCAAATTGACAAAAAATAATGCACAGATTTTCCCACCTTTCTTAATATAACAAAAGTCAAAGCTGCAGATACTGTGCTTGTAATTGCTGCTATAGTTCCTTTAAGGTGATCCGTGTAACTTCCTTCGATCCCTGAAACGTGTGACCCAAACAGAAATGGTGGTCTGGCGATAAGAACCACTCCAGTGATTGCGAAGAGGGTAAACACAAAGTCCCAAACACTGTATTTTTCTTTGAGAAAGATCCATGCCAGCAACGATGTAAAAACAGGACTGCTAAAAGTTATAACGGTGGCATCAGCTAGTGGCATGACTTGGAAAGCATAGTAGAGAAGAATCATTGCACTAGAGCCAAGGAATCCTCGGAAGAAAAGAAAAATTCTTTTACCTTTTGGTCCCAAAAACCCTGTTCTGAAAAAAAAGAAATATCACATTAATGTCACTGACTTGCTTGTTTCATGACCAACATCCAAACATATTTACATGTACACGCCCCTCTAGATCATACACACCCTTCTAAATGAGGAACTTGTCTCAAACAACAAATTACTTTAACGGTCTTATTACAGACTCATTAATTCCCATCACCACTCCCAATCACATTCAGAGTCCAGAACTTGTTCTTCTAGCTATAATTTTTTTGCTTGCAAAATAACCCAAGTGTATCTGCAAATTACCTTCTGTTTTTTAAGAACAGCACTTCATGGAAGATCAATAGAAACCTCTACAACTTGGGGAGTCAAAGATTTTCAGTTTTCTGAACTGAATTAAGAAACTATCTACTAATCTAAAACAATGCAATTATGCAAGAAGTCTGAATTAAAATAATACTGCAAGCTGATTTAAGTGAGTGACAATTATAGACCTACTTTTAAGAAATATAATATTAAAATTTAAACACTTGGTACTTACTTGTAGTATATTAAACCAGGAAGAACGAATGCCATTTGGAAAACACATCGAAATGCACTCACTTCCACTGAATGTACATCTTCTATTTTTTTAAGAAATAAAGAGGCCACTGAGAAAAGGAAGGCAGACAGTACAGTATAAAATAGACCAAGTCCTGGACAGGCAGTTTTCTTCTTTGTTCCTGCAACAGATAAACTCCAGTTAATAATCATCTATTAGAAGATTTCTCTAGTCAGGCAGCAATAAATACTGCAGTGCTCCATACATCTGTAGCTCTTCTAGCAGCAGAGGCCAGGGAAGGAAAATAAATGCAAATAATACCTGTATTTACCAGACCTACCTTGAAAGTATGTTTCACTGATCACTATGGCTCTTCTTTTTTTTCTTAAAACAAGAGGTAAGAGATGAACTCTAACACCTTACATAACAAAACTTCTCACAGTCCCACATAAGTTAGTGGGCTTTACTTTTTAGACGCATCAGATTAGTTTGGGCAATTCACTACAGGACTAGTTTTATGATTCTGACCAACACCCAAGGACCAATAAATAAATGGTCCACGGTCATATTCTGAAACACTGAAACTTATTACCTGGGGAACCATCTTATTACTGCATAAATTAATTCAGGCTCCTAAGCAATAATTTAATTATGTTTCTCACAAACACACACATACGTAAAAATTGTGTACAGAATCTCACTTTCGTTACACTTCATGTTTATTTTGCAGCTAAGTCACCCTAAGTTTAACCTAGGCCTAGAGAAGTTTCATAAAATATTTTTATCTTGCTGTAGGAATCCAAGTATTTTCTTCAAATAACCATCAAATATACATTTTCAAGCAGAAGAAATTTAAGCGACTGATTTTAAAGCATCATAGGCTTGCTTAAAGTACTGATATCTGTCATAGTTCCATGAATACCTTTGTTTCATCTTAGTTTATACTTATTCATCAAACTTCCTCTTCGTGAAGTATTTTCCCAAGTCTAATAGTTTCTATTCAAGCGTCCCCATTGCCTGCAGCTGTCTTCAAGGATACTCTTCCTCATTTCACTCATCATCCCCACCCTCAACTACTAAAAAATAAAAAATAATAAAAAAAAAAAAAAAAGAAAGCAAACTGCTGCTGACCCCACATCATCTCCAAAGAAACCAGGTTTTTTTCTTCTTGCTTTGCTGCAGAAAAGGAGCAGTCTTTCCACTGAACATAGAGGTGAGCACCATGGAAAAGAAAATCCATCTAAAAAAATTAGAGTGGGATGTTACCTCACTATCTCCTTTATCTCTGTCTGCATAAAACATTAGGAGCTACCTTCTCTTCCACAACACCCTCTAAAGATAAGAGTGATAACTCCATGTCCCTCAGGCAGTGTTTCGATAAGAGGGTGCCTCATCTCACATTAGTGCGGGAGCCTGCAAACCTTACGGAGCCTCTAAAACATAATAAGCAGGGCACAGCTGTGAGTTGCTTAGCAACTAGATATGCTTTTGAGGGAGTTATTTTGTTTTGGTTTGGGTGTGTGGGTTTCTTTAAAATCAACAGAACTTGTCACAAACCGTTTTGATCCTCCTTGAGATCAGCACTCAAGGCTGAGAATCGGCTTCTTACTACCTAAGAACTGAGACTGTAGGCTGATAGTGTGTATCGCACTGGGTCTGGCTTTAACAACAGCTCAAGAGACCCAGGCATCATAACTGCAACCAGAATTTCAAGTAGGTAGGAGGCCTGCTTCTCAAGAAATCCAGCCACGCTACAGCTGAAAATGAAGAACAGCTTCCACTGGAAATTTATCTATTTAGCAACAGCCTCTTATGAAAAATTAACTATAAAAACTACCACAAAACACACAGTAGACTGGGACATCTACCAACTATGAAACAGAGTGGATTTGAAAAACCTTCACGAGCTACATCGTGTCCTAATCCACACAGTCATGCATCAGAACTACAAAATCAACAACGTCTCTTGATATTAAAGCAAGAGGGATCAGACTGGCCTGTAATTGACGTGAGAAATCCAAACCTAGCCTGGTTTATGGATGAACATGGCACAAACAGAACTATTAACTTTTTTTTCAGGCATGATAGCTTGTCTGATTACTACAGAACAAAGCCAATCTAAATAATGGAAGTATTGAAATGGAAAAGCAATCAAATTAAAGCAAAGCAGGCTGAAAGGATCTTATAACCAGAACTAAGCTTTGGATTTGAGGGAACAAAGAAAAACCAGAAGGAACTGATTTTTACAAGCCACCCAATGTACCAAGCCTATCAGAAAGAGCCTTGTAATACTAGAATTTAAACCATCAACATCTCATATTGCCAAAGCATGTACTTAGTGCAACGAGAAAGTGTTTTATTTCCTTTTAAAAATAAAATGGTGCAAGTTCTTCCACCAAAAACAAGAATTGCAGGTCTGAAGAGTACTTACTTCAAATACTTTCTATGTAGAAGTTAGGTTAAGACAACATTCCCACCCCACAAAATATTAACCCTCCAAAGACTAGCCCAGTGCCATCAAAATACTCAAGCACTCATAATTTTTAGAAAAAGTGTAGGGGCCTGAAAATTTAAAAAAAAAAAAAAAATGAGTAGTACTGAAGTCCTCTTTTCTAAGTGGCTACAGATCTGGAATTTGGTTTTCCAATTTTGTTCCCTGGCCACCTCCACAAGGGCTTTCAAACAATTTTTCACTCCTGTTTTAAGTCCTTGTCAAATTCCTACTATACACCATTTTCTGTGTAAATTGTTTTTGTTTGCATTTCAATCACAGAATTATAGAATGGTTTGGGTTGGAAAGGACCTTCAAGCCCATCCAGTTCCAACCCCTCTGCCATGGGCAGGGACATCTCCCACTACACTAGACTGCTCAAGGCCCCACCCAACCTGGCCTTGAATGCTTTCACGGAGGGAGCATCCACAACTTCCCTGGGCAACCTGTGCCAGTGCCACACCACCCTCATCATGAGGAATTTCTTTCTAATGTCTAATCTACATCTTCCCTCTTCCAATTTCAAGCCATTCCCCTCTCGTCCTATCACTATATGGCCTTGCAAAAAGTTTCTCCCCTTTCTTGTACATCCCCTTCAGGTGCTGCTACAAGGTCTTCTCTGATCCTTCTCTTCTCCAGAATGAAGAACCCCAGCTCTCTCAGTCTGTCCTCATAGCAGAGGTGCTCCATACCTCTGATAATTTTTGTGGTCCTCCTCTGGACCCACTCCAACAGGAGACAGGTCCGTGTCTTTCCTGTGCTAAGGGCTCCAGAGCTGGATGCAGTACTCCAGGTAGGCTCATGAGAGCAGAGTAGAAGGGGTGAATCACCTCCTTTGACCAGCTGGCCACGATTCTTTTGATGAAGCCCAGGATATAGTTAGCCTGCTGGGCTGTGAGCGCACACTGCCAGCTCATGTCAATCTTTCTCATCAACAAGCACCCCCAAGTCCTTCTCCGCAGGGCTGCTCTCAATCACATTGACACCCCAGCCTGTACTGAAATCACAGATTGCCCCAACCCAGATGTAGGACCTTGCACTTGGCCTTGTTGGACTTCATAAGGTTCACACAGGCCCACTCCTCCAGATTGTCCAGATCCCTCTGGATGACCTCTCAGTCTTCTGGTGTGACAACACCACCACTCACCTTGGTGTCATCTGCACACTTGCTGAGAGTGCACTCAAGCCTACTGTCTATATTATCAATGAAAATATTAAACAGCACTAGTCCCAGTACGGACCACTGAGGGACACCCCTTGCCATAATCTCCATCCAGACATCAAACCGTTGATCACTACTCTCTGCATATGACCAGCCAACCAACTCCTTACCCACTGAGCAGTGAACCCATCAAATCTGTATCTCCACATCAATGTCATGCATACTTGCAAAATTCATACAATAAAGAAAATTACACCTTTCATATCCATGCATGTTGAGAAGAAAAGCACAGGGAGAATATTTGCTATAGGGAAAGTGAGAAAATGATTCTCTCGGACTTTCAGGAATGTTAGAAGAGGGTGATCAGTTCTTCTTCTCACCATAAGAAGCAAAAGAACAGCTCTCTCACAGACTTCAGGAAAGTGCCTGGAGCACAACAGCCTGTGCATGAACTAACCGTCATCATGTAGATAAGGTCTAGCCATGATTCATAAAGTTCAGCCATCGACTCAATTAACATTTTGCTAGACGGACTACCACATTTTAAATTTTTTTTGTGAATAAATAGAAGTTTCCAAGTATTGTTCTTTTCCCAAAAGCTTTGCCTCTGAAGTGATGCTAATGTGAATTTCACCAGTGAAGTCTGCTAAATCCTTTGGCTTCTCCACAGCTCACTAGCTAACAGACTGCAGTTTTATCCACTTTCTGCTGGAAAGTCAATTACAGTCCATATTTAATTAGAAACTTTTCCGTGCAGTTACACGTGCTGAAGTTCTTCAAATAACAACTTCAAAAGTTGTTTTCAGGTGGCATTTATGCTTTTAAAGGAAGCCACGTGAAACTGACCAAAAACATTGCGTATTTTGCAGCAAGTTTATGGCTTTAACGGTTCAAAATGACCAAAAAGCAAAGTATGGATTAAGAGAGAATAAAGAGCACGCTGACCCTGAAGGAAGACAAGAATTAGCGAGGGAGTCACAGCCGCCAGGACAGGGACTTACAGAGCGGCACTCGCGCCCCTTCCCGGCACATTCACAGTGCCCGAGTTCACGCTGCCAGAGGGCACCCGGCTTTACCCAAACCGCCGGGTGTTCGGTAGCGGCGGCTCCGTTTCCCGAGGGATCGCGGTGCCGCAGCTCCCCCAGCGCCGCCCGGGACGGGAGCGAGCGGCCCCGAGCCCTGCGCTCCTGCCGCTCCGCCGGGGACCGGCTCCTCCGGCAGCGCGGGGGCGGGCGAGGCCGAGGCCGAACGCGCTGGCAGCGGGCGGCGTGACCGGCTCCGCGCTCAGCTACCGCGCCGGGCGCCGCTCGGGCTCCTCTCGCACCGCAGCCCCGGTGTCTCTCGGGGGGCTCTGGCCCCGCAGTCCGGGGGGGCTCTCGAGGAGCTCTCGCCCCGCAACCCGAGCGCCGCTCCGGGAGCTCTGGCCCCGCAGCCCGGGGGGCTCTCACCGCTCGGGGGAGGGTGTCTCGCCCAGCAGCCCCGGTGTCTCTTGGGGGGGCTCTCGCCCCGCAGCCCGGCGCCGCTCGGAGGGCTCTTCACCCCTTGTGCAGCGTGGCCGGCACAGGCGCCTCCGGGACTGCTCCCCTCGCTCCGCCCCGCCGGCGATGTCACCCCGAGAGCGGGCAGCGCAGCCCCTCTGCCCGATCCTCACCCGCTGCCCCCCAGCAGCGCAGCCGGGAACAGCCCGAGCAGCAGCCGCGGGGCTCCTCGGCGCCCGCACCGTCCTCCCGCCGCAGCGGCGCCTCCGGCTCCTCCACGGCCGGAACGGCGGCGGCCTCGCCGCTCTGGCACAGCACCATGAGGACTCCGCGATGCTACCAGCTACTCCCGACCCGCCGGGCACCTGCCCTGCTGCGCATGCGGCGCCGCCGCCCCGCCCCCCGCAGCGCCGCGCAGCTCGGGTCGGGGCCCCGCCTGGCACCCCCGGGGCCCCGCCTGGTACCCCAGGGCTCCGCCTGGCACCCCAGGGGCCCCGCCTGGCACCCCCGGGGCCCCGCCTGGCACCCCGGGGCTCGGTGAGGTCCCTCCCGCGCCTCCGCGACAGCCCCGCCGTGTTCGCGCATCCCGCGGTGCGGAGCGAGGGCGCCTCGGGAGGGGGAGCTCTGACCCCGCTCTCGGCCCGCGCCCCGCCAGGGGAATTGGAAAACCACCGTGGGAAGTTGTTTTAGGGGCGTCGTGGCGTCGTCTGAGCGCCTGAAATAAAATGATGTGGCTCGGAGCGTACACGAGACCGATGGCTCCGAGCGGGGTCTGCGCCGGGATGATGGCGCTTTGATTACAGCTTCTCCTTATTCCGTGTGTCAGTCTGACATCCCGCTGGTCCGATCTCCGCACCGCTTTAAAGATCTCGGGCCATTAACACTTAATTGCCGTGTCAGCACCTCCATTTGTCCCTGCCCACGGCAGGGGGGGGGTTGGAACTACTGACCTTTAAGGTCCCTTCCAACCCAACTGTTCTATCATTCTATGACCTCTCGGTGCAGAAGCGGCTCCCTGCACCGCCGCGATCCTGGAGGTCGAACTGGAGATGGGAACCCGGGGGTCGATTTCATAGAATCACCAGGTTGGAAAAGACCTCTTGGATCATCGAGTCCAACCATTCCTATCTACCACTAAACCACGTCCCTGAGCGCCTCATCTACCCGTCTTTTAAATACCTCCAGGGGTGGGGACTCCACCCCCTCCCCGGGCAGCCTCTGCCAGGGCCCTTTCCGCAAAAGGTTTTTTTCCTGATGTCCAGCCTGACTCTCCCCTGGCGCAGCTTGAGGCCATTCCCCATTGTCCTGTTCCCTTTTCCCACTTTTCATCACTCTGTGCATATGAAAAGCCTTACAGATTATTAGCTGGACACAAAAATCTTTGAAGCGCCTTCTCTTGGTGCGTTTCCCTTAAAAAACCGAATGCTGCCGATGACTTTCGGTGAGGGAATCGGAGAGGCGAGCTGGTGCGAAAGAAATAGAGTGGCTCCTTTTCCTTACCCATCAAAGAGTACACAGGAAAAGGAGCAGAATAAATTTCAAATGCTAAAATTCTTCCCTTTTGAGCAAGCTGAGCTGTTATCAATAATTAAAACAGGGAGGAATTTCTATTATGAGATTTATGTTCACATTAAGTTTTTACCTAGAAAAATTAGTCAATGTTTATTTATTTATTCTTAACAATAGGAAATGTAGTCTACAGGTTCAGAAAAGGAGAGTACTATATGGTAAATACAAGATATTTCACACAAACTATTCCAAACTTTCCCTCAAGCTATCTCATAAAAGGTATTTCAAGCTTTCCTTGATCCTGATTTAGCACATTTTGTAGCAGCAGAGGCTGTAAGTATTTCGTTATCTTGGTGCTAGCATTTGATTAATGTGACCAGAATTATTTCACAAACTATTCTTTACTAAAAACCACATGTGCTACATCAATTATTTTGAAAGAGAAAATAAATCAGTTAGAAAGTTTGTGTTGAAATCAGGATGCTTTCTGAAGATTTGCACGATCCGAACTCCTCTTGCTGTAAACCAAGACTAGATAGAAATTACCTTTATTACAGCTTCTATCAGCATAGTCCTCTACAAACCCTATATTGAAAGCTTTACTAAGTCTTTCCTCTGTGGAGATGTGATGGCAGCAGTGTGTCCCACAAAAGGAAGAATCAAGCCAGCAAAATTTTCTAGTCAGGCGCCCTTAATTAAGAAGTTACTTTTGCCCAATGTGCTTCCCCATCCTTCAGAGTTTGGTTTAATAGAGAGAGGGAGGTGGAAATACACCTGGCACCCACTGCTTTCCCAAGAAACTTAGACTTCTCTGTACTCCAAGGCAGCTTTACAGGTCACTGCCAGCATGAAGTTAGCATCATCCTTCCCCAGAGAAGTTTTGGTGGAAGACAACTGTGGAGATTCTGCCTCTCGGAATCAGTGCCGGGGACCAGTCCCACCCATCTCCGGGAGGAAGACCTGGCATGTCCCCTGGCCAGCGAGCATGAGGCAGGCGTGCAGAGCCTACACACCCACAGAACGGCCTGTCTCCACAGTCACTGAGTTACCTCCATAGCTAGCAACAGCAAAAGCTGCTGGCTAACTTCAGTCTTCAGTGGAAAAAAACCAGAGCCCAAACACTTACTCCATAGTGCAGACACATAACAAAATTTAGTGAGCTCTTATGATTTCTGGCAATTTGCTTATTAACTTTGTTAAAACAAGCAGAATATATTTTTGTTCTATAATACAGCCACTACGAGACCCAAAGTAAAACATTTAAGTGCCACAATGCCGAATATTGTGCTGTGGAGAGTTTCAGACACTCTACAGCAACCCCCTGCACTCCCCCTCCATGTCTGGTTTTGAAAGGGAACCTCTAAGGGCAGTGTTTGTTTACAACAAGATCCATACCTTGTCACAGCTCCCAAGCTCTGCATGTAAAGTACAGCCCTCTCCTCTGACTGACTTCGAAAATGACTGAGTGGTTGCAGTTGCCAATACTGACTAGTAGACAAATGTAATTTGCAGTCCTTGGTTGGAAAATTAAGTAGCTACAAAAGTGTGACAGGTCAATGTTTAATGCAGCCCTTTCAAGCACGGATTAAGCCTCGTCTGTGTAATACTGTGCTTACAACTAGCTGTTCCTTCCCCAGCACATTGCCAGCTTGCAACCAACAGTAGAGCAGTGAGGACCTCCATCAGCATCTTCTCTGAGTGCTGTCTATAACAAAAAGCTTTAGTGAACTTCGGCAATTTGACCATTGAAAATTAAACTGCAGCACCAGCTAGAGTGGCATTTTATCACGTTTCCATACTATCGTAAGTGCAGAGAAGGAGCCATATTCTCCTGTGTAGCCACCAGCCTCCACACAGAGAATTTTCTTGGGTTACTCTTTTCAAAGAAGCAATATTCTCATCTTCATCCAGAATTTAGGATGACAGGCTTTGTCATTGTAAATGCCAAGAACAAGCCCCTGCTTCATCGCAGGCTGAGATACAGACCTGACAGGTACTTAGTAAAGTACTGCGATGAGTCACTGGTCTGTATCTGTGTGCCTGGTGAGGGATCCTTTGGTGTTCAGTTCCCATCTCCCTGCCTGCAAGTGCTGTCTCTGATTCCTCAGAGTGGCTTTTCAGAAACTAATAGGCACAATAAATCAGTTCTGAGAGTTTTGTGGAGAACTGCAGGAGTTTTCTATGAGATTATAAAAACTGTATCCGCTATCACATAATTCCTTTTATCCACCACTGAGATATCCTAATACACTTTTTGAAATACCACTGCTTCTTGGAGGTTTAGTGAGAACAAAATAATACAAATCCAGGGAGCCCTGGAACTGAACCAGCCCTTCCTGCCTCACCTAAGGGCAGCACGAAGGGCTCTGCAGGGCACCGGCAGAAGGGACGGCAGGGCTGGATTCCTGGGTACCGCATGGGGAACACCCTGGTGACACTTTATCCTAGTTTGATTTTAATATAGCTGTGCCAGCATAGCTATATACTGCTTAAGCTATAAAAATATTACAGTAGAAGATTTAAATCAAATCAGCAATTCATATTGATGGCTTTTATTCTCTAAAAATGCTAATTCTGGAAAACCACTTTTAAGAGCTTAATTTGGGATTTAAGTTGTGTAGCAACAAATTCATTAAAACTAATACACCCTAGCTCAAAGGAAATAGCACAATAAATAATAAACTTGCATTTGCTCCTTTTCTTCTGAAAGGGTTTAAGAAAAAAGTAGATAAGAATTACTTTATCGGTTTCTGAAATGGATCCAACTCTTAAGTGCATTGTAATAACCATTTACCTCTGCACCTGAATGCTATAAAACAGATGGTTATTGCAGCACCAAGGAGTTTCATTGCCCCGGTCATTCATTCAAACTTCTGGTCAACCCAGGATAGTTTGGGAATCATAGAATAGCTGAGGTTGACTTGCACATCTGGTGCCTTGGAAGGCTAGTCCAACCCCCTCTGCTCAAAGCAGGGTCAGCTAGAGTTCAGGACTGTGTCTCTTGAGGTTTTGAATGTCTCCAAGGGTGGAGACTGGACCACCTCCCTGGGCAACATCCTCTGGTGTTCAAGCACCCTCACCATGAAAAAAAAAAAAAAGAAGTTTTAAATGAATGAGCCCTTGTAGTCTCACAGCCCAGGGAAGTTGTGGTCTACATGAGCTGCTGCTGCTCCATCAAAATTCCACTGCATGTCTTCATGGTTTTTATGTCCATATTATGTGCTAGAAGAGAGCCATATTTTTCAGCTTCCATGTTAAAGTGGACAGTGAATCATACTTAGTTTTGTCATCACCGCAAATTGCTTCCACATGTGTATACATGGCTGTTGTAGAAACATTTAATCTTCCGTCAAAGAGTGTTTTCAGAGTATTACTTTTATTCCTCTGGAGTTGGTGGTTATACTGAATAGTACTATAATAGTAGGAGATAGGCTAGGACTTTGTAATAAGAAGGAATCCTGCAATTATGGTCAGTGTAATGGAGAGAGCCTGTGGCTCTTTTTAACTGCCTTTTTCAGTTTATGCTATTAGCAGTTAGTGCTCGGGAGATTGAAAGTATTGAGACAAGTACGTGTAGATAGCATTAAGTAGTATATGTAACAAAAAACCTGTGGTTTTCAGAATGAAAGATGATTTTTTTACTTGTGAAGAATTGAAAAATAGTGGATAAGCAGGACAATATTAAAATTTTGTGTCTATACTTGTTGGTGTACTTTCAATTCAGTAACAAACCTGCGCTCCTGAGCTGATTTTAGTCACATAAAGGTTATGTATGCAGCATTGCCTCTATCCTCAGATGGCTTAACTACACTGCTTGGTAAGCAATCAAGTCTCTGTAGCTAGTATTCATGGGAGTATAAATTAAAACAATTTTCCATGCACACTGAGCTCTGTAAGCTTAGTGTTTTCTTTCTTGTATTTCACATAGATCTCTGAAGAATTTGTGCAAATATATATGGGCATCCTGGAATTAAAAACATTGTTTCTTCTTTTTATTTTTTGTTCCCTTTAAGCATATGGAAAAAGCTGTTACTCAGATACATCTTGGACAAAAAAATATTTTATTTTAATCTCTTAATAAAATGGCTATCAGATTCTTTCTCTTTCTTTCTTTCTCTGTCATTTTGTGTCCACTGAAGAACACAAACATCTAAGCAAACCAATAGAGTGAACTTCAGTAGCTCACTGGTAGGCAAGAAGATTAACAGTAGTACTGGTTTTGTTGATCGTAAATGTATTTGCCACGGGCTGAACCACTGTAAGTTCTGTAGAGCACAGTTGCAGTAGCATTGGGGTATTTGCCCTGGTACTTCAAGGAACAGCAGCGCTTGCTGTCTTACTGCAGAGAAAATCTACAAATTGTTGTTTACCGTGTAACAAGTATCCTGTGCTAAAAAGATGAAAATTTCTGAGTTAATATCAATGGACAGAGTTTTTAACAATCGATGTGTATTTACACACCCCGTGTGCCTCTATGTCAGGTGTATCTCAGGTAAATACACATATATGTGGGTGCACTTGGTTTATACTGTGACATAGTGAAGGTGATGAACAGAACTCCTACATGTTTCCAACTAGCAATGTTTGATAAAACATGCATCGCCAAGGTTATTACTTCTACTTCTTTAGGAGAATCTATATTTTGAATATAAACTTGGCAAAACAACCAATGTGAAAGCCTGTATTTGGAAAAAAAACCTTTCTGGCAAAAGAACCGTAGGTGGTGTTTTATTCAGGCATGTTGTTTCATTTGGTTGGTTGAAGATATCTGAGTCCTCAGTATATGTAAAAATTTTCCAGGAGACTGTATAAAAAGTATTTATTTATTTATTTTATACTAGAGGAATGTGTATTCACTGTAACATGCTAACTCTCATAATTCCTTTTTCAGTTGTTTATTGGGCCTTTTAAGCAGTGAAAAGCTTGCAGCCTTGGCGTGTTCCCTTTTCTCTACTGTACTTGGTGATCTGATGTGTCAGTACTATTGCTAGGAGTGCAGAACATTATGAGACGAGCTATAAAACTAACTAAGGCTCTGTTCCCATTGAATAACTATTTACTCATAAAGAGTAAGATCATCCAGTGCATACAGAAGTGTACAGTAAACAAAAAGAAAATAAAAGAAAATGAACAAGGAATCCAGAAGAAAACAGCAAACATTGATGGCATTTGATGTATAGAAGAGAACAAATGGTCATGCTAGCATTTATGGATGCATTGCCCTGGACAGGTGCTTCTCCTGGTAAGAATCTCCTCCTGGTAGTTACTTAAATGTAGATAATTGCAAAATAAAATGGTTTCTTTTGGAAATATTTAAATTTAATATTTCAAAAGTTTTAGTCCCCAACATATTTTTCATTTAAAATTATTTCCCAAATCATCCTAATTTCTGGATCTTTCAAAAAATTGTGTTTGGCAATCCTGATAACTTTATTTGGGTTCTTCCACCTCTTCTTTGGAGGAGTTCTTGGAGATTGTCTAGAAATATGTCCTGTTATTTAGTGCAAGTTACCACTTCCACATATCAGATTACTATATAAGCTTGTCCATTGCGGCTTCCAAAGCCAAAGGTCTAGGAAGAGGGAAGGGCTGATATTCTTTGGACTATAGCTACAGAAAACAGGAGTAGTCAGCAGGTATCAGTTATCATTCTGGAACATGCTTTACTAGAAATAAAGTAATCATTAAATACATGCTCTTTCTGAATTACTCAGAGAATTAGTAGTGGACAAGGGCAAGTATTTTCTTCCTTCTTCATAGCAGTCAGCACTGTGGAAAGAATAGAAAAAGAAAAAAAAAATACGTATCTGTAAAGTTCATGGTGATTTTCCAGAGATTTCTTTTCTGGCAGGCAGTACAGTACAAAAATCAGATAGTAGAAGTACAGTTTGAGTCCAGTGAGTGTTCGAGCTCCCAAGGAGGAGTGGAGGAAATTGGAAATTGCTCACAGTTGTCACTGATTGTTGTTGCTTGTTTTGTTCTGTTCTATAATGGCATCTGTGGCTGTTAAAAGAAGATAATTTGTTCAATTTTTTTTTTTTTTCACTGTGACCTTAGATGATTTTTTTCAGCAGCAGGAATGACAATGTATGGTTTATCTTCATGGAAGGGAGGGAACTATTTCAATCAGCTGCATTTCTTGGCATTTACGCAGTATGTTTCCTCTTCTGTAAGCTACCTGCCTGGGGCTGCTCTGCAGGGCAGGAAAGGGGAAACTTCCTTTCTTGCAGCTCCTATGAATTATTAAGGATTTGTTTACATGCTTTACTTGAAGGATATTATTCTTCCTTGACTACTACTTTTCCCCAGAACAAAAATTACCTGCAGTGCACATAACCTTGTCACAGGTGATGGATCAGAATTAGTGTACTGGGACTCCATCATACATATGTATATTTATAGTTATATGAATGATCTATTATTTATATAAAATATATTTATGTTCTGTATTTATATAAAAACATGTTATATATAAAACAACAACATTATTCAGCCTGTGCATGTCTTATCTTGTTCTGACATGCTAGTGCAGTGTCTGCCCCTCTCAGTTTGCTTATACTAGTGTGTTCAAAGCAGAATGATCTGAAATGCCACAATTCTTGTAGTTATGGGAGCAAAACCTTGCAACACAAGTTTTTGAACCCTTTCGATTTGTCAGAGACACAGATATAGGATGGTTTGGGTTGGAAGCAACCTTTAAAGGCCATCCAGTCCAATCCCCCTGCAATGAACAGGGACACGTTCAACTGGATCGGGTTGCTCAGAGCACTGTCCAATCTAATCTTGAATGTTTCCAGGGATGGGGCCTCTACTACCTCTCTGGGCAACATGTACCAATGTTTCACCATCCTCATAGTAAAAAATTTCTTGCTAATATCTAGTCTAAATCTACCCTCTTTTAGTTTAAATCCGTTACCCCTTGTCCTATCACAACAGGCCCTGCTATAAAGTTTATCCTCATCATTCTTGTAGGCCCCCTTTAAGTAAAAGGCTGCAGCAGGTTTTCCTGGAGCCTTCTCTTCTTCATGCTGAACAACCTTAACTCTCTCAGCCTTCCCTCACAGGAGAGGTGCTCCATCCCTCTGATAATTTTTGTGGTCCTCCTCTGGACCCACTCCAACAGGTCCATGTCCTTCCTGTGCTGAGGACTCCAGAGCTGGATGCAGTACTTCAGGTGGAATCTCAGCAGAGCAGAGGGGCAGAATCACCTCCCTCGACCAGCTGGCCATGCTGCTTTTGACACAGCCCAGGATATCGTTGGCATTCTGGGCTGTGAGTGCATATTGTTGGCTCATATACAGTTTTTCCTCAACCATCACCCCATGTCCTTCTCCACAGGAGTGCTCTCAGTCCCTTCATCCCCTGGCCTATACTGACACCAGAGGTTGCCCTTACCCAGCTGCAGGACCTTGCACTTGGCCTTGTTGAACCTCATGAGGTTCACATGGCCCCACTTCTCCAGCTTGTCCAGGTCCCTCTGGATGGCATCCCATCCTTCAGCTGTGTCAACCACACCGCACAGCTTGGTGTTGCCTGCAAACTTGCTGAGAGTGCCCTCGATCCCACTGTCTATGTCACTGGTGAAGATATTAAACAGTATTTGTCCCAACACAGACTCATGAGGGACACCATTTGTCACTGATCTCCATCGGGACATTGACCCTCTGGATGCGACTATCTAACCAGTTCCTGATCTACTGAACAGTGCCCCTATCCAACCCATATCTCTCCAATTTAGAGAGAAGGATGTTACGGTGTCTTTTTTTGTTTCATTATTTTTTAAGTGAAGTCAGAGCTCCTTCATTACTCCAGAAGTTGCAATGCAGAACCGCATTCCTCATTATAGAAAAAAACTCTGCTGCTGCCATGCATGCAGAATGTACAAATTCTAGGCATTTTTCTGTCCACAGGAAGAATGTTTTCTACTCCCTCCTTGTTGAAGGCTGAGAGGGTATCCTGTGAAATCATTATGCAGTATTTCCCTACTTTTTAATAACCACCGCTTCTAGCCAAGTAGGCAGGATGCCGGAGCACAAGTACCCTGGTCTAACTCCGAAAGGTTATTTTTATGTCCCTGTAACCTCAGCTAGCTCCGATCCTGCTAACAGTGCCAGTGTGGCAGCCCCTCAGGAATGGGCTGACCAAGCGTTTGCAGAGAGTGCTGATCTATGCAATCTGTTCTTGGCTCCCCTGCAAGTGGACAATAAGTGAGCGTGGGTTTGATGACACATGCAAGCTGATTTCTCCCTCTGAAATACCAAAAAACCTGGAAGTGTTCTGAAATGCAAAGCTGGCATCCTCAAGGCCCTGCTGAGTTGTCCTTGTCCCAGGGAGGGGTGTGTCCGGTCTGTGGCTGTTCTTCAAGGAAATTGTCACTGTTGAGGCACAGATAGAACTTGTTCTCTTCCTCCAAGGGCAGCTTCTGGGCTGTCTGCTCCTTGTGCAGGCACAAGGGCTACGAGGTACTCTCAGACAGGGAAACAGAACTTTGCTATTTACTGGTTTAAGAGAGCTCTTGTTGTATGCAGTTATATCACTGTAGTGTTTATTAGTAATAGTCTTGCCAGGTACGCTTTATGGTTCGTGTCTTTGAATTAACTGATTGTTTTGCAATTTTAGCTACTTACATTTATACATACTTTCAGAAAACCATCACAACCACCCCACTAGTAGGATTTTTGGAGAAGCAGTTGCAATTAGCTTCCTTTTCTCTTATTCTTAGATCCTTTGATAGTGTCACTGCTCTCAAAATAACTTTACAGAAATTCTGAAATGAGTTGTAATTCTGGAACAAACATTCATTTCCTATTTGGTTTAAGCTAATGCAATATGATTATCCTTCTGCTGTTGCAGTTTGATGAAGTCCAGAACCCTGTCTAGAAGGGCAGACCTTTCCTAGTGTCTGCTGTACCAGGTATTATGCCTTAGGCTTAGCCTGGAAGTTAGTTTAGTTTGAAGAAGTTATTGTTATCTTAAATAATGCTAAGGACAAGTTAGAGACAGGGTTTAAGACTGGAATGATGCCAGCAAATATGGATTACTTAAAAGCAGTGGATTTTTAACTGTGTTTGCAGTTTATAATCCCAGTAGGTAATGCCTTCAAATGTAAACATTAAAAGGATGTTCTCTTTTCAGTAGTGTTCTATATAGCAGAAAATGTAGACATCCACAGGTGCAATTAAACTTTCCATAACCAAATAGATTTCCTGACCCCAAACTATTGTTTCTGTTCCAGCTTTGGTTTTTTCCTTCCTTTATTTTGTACTCTGGGGCAACATATTTACTAGAGTTTTTCCTGGATGGGGAGTATCATTCAGTTATTCTATGTGGAGGACAAAAAGGAGCAGGATAGGGTTTTCAAATTTCACAGTTATTTCAAAATTATGAAATTTGGGGTTGTTTGTTTGCTTGCTTGTTTATTTGTTTCCAGAAATGGTGATCTGTTCTTGTATTTTAAAAATTACTCCCTCACAGGGTGATGCTATTAGCTGGTTAATCACAAGATACTTTGCAATGAATATTTCTACAGCTCTAATATTCAGCTCTTAATAATAAATTTATAAAAAAATCTGAGTTCTGTTCTTCCCAAGGGATCTGCGTCTGTCAGGATTTACATAGCTGAAGCCAGCCATAGTTATGCAATTATATTTCTAAGCGCTTGTAAATAATTTGCCAAAATTTTCTAATTGTTGGCACCCTGCAAATATATGTTGCCAATATCTTTTGGAGTTTTTCACTGTCCATATTCTCAGAATTCTAAATGCTTCTGAACAGCTAATTCATATGTACAACTTATAGACTTTATTTTGAGAATGTCAGCAACAAAGTTAAGCTAATTTCTGAGCGGTATGTCTCAAGGAAATGCCACAGTGGAGCACATTCATTATCCAGCTGCTTGCCTGGCCTCTTGTCCAAAATGGCTGCAGACAGATGCTTCTGACAGAAGCGCAAAGAATCTTCTCTTCCCAAATAATTAGAAATTATTTTAAGTGCTAGAAAAAGAAAAATATGATTCTTATGTAATTTGTCCGTGTTTGCCATATTCTTGTTCTCAACAACTGCCGATCGCATGAATACCACAGTTTAATTTGGAGGGGAAAGTATTTTGGGTTATGGCTTTCTGTTAGCTAAAGTATCATCTGGTTCAACACCTTCAATGTGTTTTACCACATCTCTCTGAGTCCTTAATCAGGCTGCAGTGTGTTTTTTGAGATGGCTACATTAGTACTGCACACAGTATCTCAGATAAGACAACACCTTTGATTTGCCATAATATGGAGTGGGGTATTCTCCCTGCTATCCTCCACATGTTGTAACAGTATTTGCATTTTCCTGTAGCCGTGTATTGAGATCATGGTCTTGCTGAGTTGTCACAACAGTGTTAATTTTAAACCTTACAATCACTTCTTTCCTATATATAGTATTTTGCATATCTGGACCCTGAACTTCCCTAGTCTGCCTGCCCCGCCTCGTTAGTTACCTACTTTCTTCTGAATTTTTGCACTTCCATTTTCAATTACCATTTCAGATATTCAACCAGCTATAAATGCGGATCTTACTGGCCTGAAACTCTGCTGATTATCCCATGAACTTTTTATAAAAATAGAGATGATATTTGTTACTTCCAGTTCTTTTGCACATAAGTGGTTTTTAATGAAAGACTATGTATTCTTAGCAGATCAGCCTGTTTATTCTGAAGCGCTTTCAACATTCTTGGATATTCACCATCTGGGCAGGTTGACAACTTGCTAACACGCTGCTGTCGCTATCCAGGCCTTCAAACAGGAAGTGAGAATGGGTCAGAAAGTCCTTTTTCAATGGAAATGATTCAGTAGGAAGCATAAAGTAAGGCTGAGTTGAAAACAACTTCTGAGAATTCAAGAATTGATTTGATGAATGGGAGATTGGGAACACTAACATAATTATTGCCATCATCCACTTCAGTTTACTGGAGAATAAATAAACAATTATATGAATATAAATATGCATATTTGGGGGGAGATTGCTTTCTATTGTAACAAATTTGAAGACAGAAGTATTACAGTAGCATAACTAATTGGGGAAATTCAAAGTCTCAAAGCACAAATACAACACCACTTCTGTATAGCACACTGGAGGTCTTTGTAGCTATAGTTCGCTTCAGGAAAATTCCTGAATAGGAATAGGGTTAGGTTGGCCTCTGAGCACTTTGTTTAAGTGAACTATAAACAGAGACATGGCTGTAACGCCAGCCATTAGAATTCAGAGTCATCAGTAACAAAGAAAAGCTGCCATTTGCAGTAATTCAGGCAATGTACCGCAGCTCAGTCTTGAGGAACCAGACTCTGCAAGACCTCAGCAGTTACCGGTCAGTTCCTGACCACAAAAACAGGTTTAGCCATTCTCATCAACAGGACTCTAAATAACACCTTTATTACTGTGCTCAGAGCTCCAGATGAGCAAGTGTGAGAGCACAAAGCTTGGAGGCATATGAAGGGTGGCTGGGAATGTTTGCAATGCGTATGAACAAATCGGAGAGGAGGACTGCTAGGCAGCAGGAGAGGTGTTAACAACTGAGGGCACTGAGTGTTTGCCTTTGGATTTTCCAGCTGCTGAACCTGGCTTAACTTCTGCCCTGCTTTGGCAGGGCTCTGGCTGTTTTGGTGAGCAGTGGCCTGCTTGCAACTCCATTCATGTCACCACTGCTGAGACTGATGTTGAAAGCAAAAATCGCCACAAGCTTAGAGCATGCATGTAGCTTGTAAGCCTGTTTCTTGCTAAGTTTTCCTATATTTGCTATATTTTGCAAGAACTGGGTAATTGTCTGGATTTTATGGGGTCCCCATTGAAGAGCAACAAATCATTTCTTTCATGGTAAGGAAAATATTTCCTTGAAAGAGAATAATCCCGGATTCTTGAGACTTGCTGTGGGTTTACATTTTATCCCAACTTTTAACAGTTTGGACATGCTGACTTCTCTGCCTCCTTTTGGTGCTATTGTCAGTAGTGTTCAACAACAGTCTGAGGACTGTTTGTTACTTTTATGGTTTAAATATTCTTTATTTTCCATTCCATACTAGCACAATCTATTGTAATGCTCATATACATAAATACAGCTGTTAGACATTTAGCTTCCCACTAGAACACATCAAAGCATATCACGCATATTATTAACTATGCTAATAGTTGTTTCCTGTCCTCAAGAGTACTTTGAATGGCTGTTATCGCCCCTTCAAATAAAGTTTAAAAAAAGGAGGGTATTAAGAGTAAGTCGTAATTAAAATGCAACTCCAAACCAGTAATACAATTTGTCCCTATTTCTTCCGTTATTTTACAGAATGAGTGTTTTCCTTAATGAATTTTCTTCTTAGTAGGCAGAATGCATTTTGGAATATTTCTTCAGCGGAAAACAAGTAGAAACAAAAAAACCTGCAAGTCCTAGACATTACAACAGACAAAGGGAAAAAAAAAAGCTGCACATGGTGTAGTATCAGGTATTCTGAATGTATTTTATATATCCCTTCTTGTGTAGAGAAGTGTATGTTTTTTATATTTGTGCTCCGTTAAAATCATAATGAAGTAGTTGTAGGAATACAATACAATCCCATTAACAGTTTTTTCTGTCTTAGACAACATGACTAAGCAGCATCAAGTATCAGCATTATCCATTAATAACCTTCAATAGTGTCTTCTATAATACCTTTAGGACTTTACATACTGTCAGTCATAAACAAAACGATTAGGGAGTTTAGCAAATCCATTACAACCGCAGGAGACAACCATTCAGCTGCAAGTAAAGTAGACCTTGCTTAAGAAACCTCTAAAGAAAGTATTAACGTATCTATGATAAAAGGTTCTATTTTAGTCTTTGTCTGGGAATTCCACAGAAGGAATTCTGAGCAGAGAACCAGGACGGAATATGGCCTTTTGCTCAGAGGAGCTGTTAAAATGCCCAGTGTCTGAAACTAGGAAGAAACAGCATAGGGAGCCACGTAATGAGCCTTTACACTCTTCTACGTTAAGGATTATGAGTTCTGTTCTAAAAATATCCCCGTTCCTTACGTGGTGCAATGAAATGCTATACTTGCATGATAAGAAACCGACTGTAGTCCCTGTGAATCTTCATCTGATATAAACTGACCAGAGAAGGGGATTTTCAAAAGAGAACAGATTTAGATTGAGAATTAGTTGAACTTCCAAAAGTGACATAGGTATTAAGTACTTCCCAAATTGGTAGTGCTTGACTACCAGTAAAATTTCCTGAGTAAAACCAAATGGCAGATTAATGCAGCAGATTAATCCCTTACCACGCTCCACTATACCATGGCTGGTTTTACCGGTATCGTGACCATAAAATTTTAGTGAGTAAGTAAGTGCAGGCTTTTAAACTCTTCCTTTAAAGACAGGAAAAAAAAAAAAACCCAGTGAATTCCCATAAGTCCATCATATTGTTTCAAAATAAATTAATTCAGGAAAACAATCATAGCACTACTATAGCATAGGGCCTGTAGATGGCTGTAATATAATTCCATGAAACAACCTTCTCAAGGTACAATTGTGAGGCAATATATTGGGGCATAGTGTTTGTAAATAAATATTAGCAAGGTTATCTAACTCCACTTAAAGGCAGCCAGACATCCATAATACGTTCATAATAAGAAGGATACATAGCCATTATCTCGATAATTTGATAGAGAATGCATGTAGGCAAGTATAATGGAAGAAATCAGATCAAAATCAGTGTACGCAATTCAATAAGATTGTAAGTAAAAGACTGAAACAAAAGGCAAGATGAAGTGGAAAACACTTCATGTTTTGCTGCTAGTTTGGGGCTTGGTTCATGACTTTCCATTTCATTCCTCTTCTACGCAATGGGGATTGAAGAAGAGATGGACAAACTGAGTTAGGAATCACAGTTGTGCAGCCAGCATTGAGAAATAATAAAAAAATATTATTTGGATTCATCTGAGGTTTGAAATCATGAGGTTTGAAAGCAAGTAAAGATTTATAAAGGAAATCTCTCAAATGAGTGATGATTTATCAAGACGGTTTTTGAAAATGTATTTGTTAAAAAAAACATCGGTGGCTTCTACTGTGAAACATAGTTTAAAATCTTTCTCATCACCTTGTAAATATTTATGGAAGAGATAATTATTAAGCCAAATACTGACCAGAGCACAGGCAGCTATTGATAAAAAGGCATCAGAAAAATGAACTTCTTAGAGAAGCATTGTTTATGTGGGATTTTTTTCCTTTTCAAATAACATTTAATATAAAAAACTTTATTACAGGAGCATGCTGTTTAGGGTTAACTTCTTAAAATATATATGGCTTTTTTCTTAATGATTACTTTTTTTTCTGTACTAACAGATGCTCTCAGCAGCACCATAACCGAAGGAGAAGTGACTGAGGCTTAAACTGCCCTGTCTTTTTGGGGTCTCTGTGAGTACAGGAAGCAGCCAGCTTGCAGAATCAGCTTGTGTGATTATCTGACGTGCATAGCATGATGAGTCTCATTTGCCAACCAGTGCCTGTGAATTTTAGAAATGTTAGAAATGCGTATAAACATGTACAGTATTGACGTGTATATTTTAAACATGGCACCAAAGCACAAGACTTGGTAACTCCAAGTGCAAAGGTGTCTAAAATCACCTTATATTCTCTTACTTGGCTGCAAAAATGATCTTCAGTAGCAGTACTGGTTTCTCACAATTGATCCACTAGATATATGTAAACAAATGACTATTTAACTTTGAGTTTGTAATAGATTTTCATACCAAATTCAGTCTTGGCATAATTTAACAGATCTAAGTAGCTTCCCTGGAATTGCATATGCCACACCAATGGAATTTGTCCTGATACATTCAAAGTTCCCTGAATTTCAGAAGTATCTGTTACTAAACTTCATTGCAGGATAGTGAAAAAAAATGACTTCACATTCATTAGCTTCATTCAGAATAATGAATAAATTCATTGAAGATTAAATAACTGCAATAACAGTGGAAAGATTTGACAGAACACATGGAATTCATGCAAGTGATGTGTGACAGTTCAGACACAGAAATAATGCTAGCTGAAAAATAAGCTGTGCTTCTAATTTTCAGCATGGTAACAGCCCCAGTGTCATACAGAGATTTATTTTGTGCTGCTTCAGCATGAGGTGAAGAAAGACAGACCTTTACCTGGTCTTTTATTCTGTTGATTTCTTGTAAATATCTAGAAAATCAGGTGCTTGCAGCTATACACAGTGCAAAGCCCTATCCTACAACTGGATCTATGTGAGAATGCTCTTTTCTGGGTGAAGCCCCATTTAAATCAGCGAAGCCTCCCATAAATGCAAAGATATGTCCAGGTGATAATTTATAGGACCAGGGGTCGATGCTGTATTTTTATCAAGAACTTCTTGTTGTATGTAAAACTCACCTGATCTTCAATATTGTGCATCTTCCATGGGCAATATTGTACTGGGCAATATGCCTTCTTGGGTTTATTTTATATGTGTATAATATATACACAAATAAAAAGTATCACCTGCAAATAATATTTGGAATGTGAAAGACACAAAATGTAAACATTTTATTTGGCAGTTGTTTCAAACAGGTGAATAAATAAATGGAAAATTACATCTTAATATTCTTTATGGCAACAGATGCAGTTGCACACATATTTACATATTGTGGATGCAAAGAACAGTTAATTTAATTTCTTTTTGTTAAAAAATGCAACTTCCAACACCACTAGACTTGACAATTAAAGATGAAGATACTAGTAATAATTTGTTGTAGCAATCTCAACTTTTAAAGGCATTCATTTGGAAGTAAGATAAGAGAGTCATCATGCATTTAGTTCATTTTGTCCACTTATGGTAGAAAGTCTGATGTAATCTTAGAGTTATGAGTGTCATGCGCTTAAGTCAACTATGCAATGTTCATAAATCAATGTAGTTCCCTTAAAACTTGAAGCAAAGAGAAAATCTCGTTTATCGATGGAGACATGTATGAACGATCTTGGTGCCTGTACGTTTAATTCTTGAAACTTCACAAATTCTGCCTTTTCAGCATCCCAATAATAAACTTGAGTGAAAGAATAATCACTTCCAAGAATGGCATATTGATAATTTTTTATCTGAAGTGGTTGGAATACCATTGACCCTCGGGATGGCATCCTTTGTAAATCCAGAAATGCTGAACCACCCCACTTCATTACTTTAGAGTCCCCAATAAATCTTGTTAAGCAAATGTATACATCCTCTTTCACTTTGAAATGTTTCACTGCATATGCATCTTCCATATCTTGGATATCAAAACGCTTAACAAATTCATTTGTTCCTTTGTTCCATTGATATATTACAGGTCTTTGGGAACTACTTGACAGAATTAAATGTGGTTTGCCGGATATTTCAAGATACTCTACATCAGTATCTCTGTACCAGGCGTGCAGAGACTGATGGGAATAAAATCCATTCCCATTCCATTTGTAAACAGTGGTGAAACCAGCCTTTGAACTGTCTGCCACAACAAAATACCAGCCTTCAGCAATCCTGAAAGTTTCAATGTCATTGGGTTTTCGGATTTTAAGGATTTCAATATCTTGAATTTTTATAAACTTATTAGCAAAAATATCTCTTTTATATATGTGGGAGCCTCCAAACAGCTGTGCGACAATGACATACAGCTGACTCTCAATAACTATAGGTTTACACACAACAGTTGAAGTACCTATAAAAAGAAAAGTAAAAGACAGGGTTAGCATCACTTTTGGGGGTCAGCTGTTGTTAAGCTATTTATTGAGCAGCGTTGATACCTGTAATGTTGTCGTAATTCCTGAACATCACTTCTACATGGTCCCATTCAAGAAAGATGCATTTTCCAGTAAAGGGCTGAGCAATAACCACATGTTCATCATTCATGTATGAGAAAGTATCTACTGACAGAGATTGGTATGGCAGCGTCTGATAAACTTTGAATTCTGTAAAAGTGCACACAACAGGTGATAATTACAGAGATGCTTTCCATACTGTACTGAAAAAATATCTGCTTAGCAGATACCAGTTTATTAAAAATTACAGTATTTCATCACTAGTCCAATATTCCTCTTGATAAAGGAGTACTGCAACCTGTTGTTCTTGATTAAAACAAGAGCCGTTTTATGTCCTAGTTGTCTAAATCCTTATATAACATAGCAAAGTCTAAGTAGAAGCTGCAATATGAGACCCCACTCCCAAATGTCTCACATGTCAGACTTAGATCTGCAGAGATTTTAGATTGACTTTAGTGGAAGTTCCATCTGGTATACAGACTCTCCACAAAAATTGACCCTACAATAAAAAAAAAAATACAGCTTTGACTTTAATTTAACAAGATTAAATAAATTGAGGCACTTTACCTGTAATAATGCAATCAAATTCTTTCGGAGAGAGGCTATTGATTTTGCGCATCTTATATTCTGGTGGGCTTTCACAGTATATGTCTTCAACCGTCGCATTGGTGCTGCCCAGCCATTCCACTAGCCATTTCAGTTTGCAGTCACAATTAAATGCATTGCCTCTAAGATCTCTACAACAAATAAATCGTGTATTGAAAATAAGTAGTGAGCTGAGGTATTTCTCCTTGCAGTACAACAAACTGGGCTCTTGTTAAATACGTGCCCTCTTGCTTTCTCTCAATTGATGCCTTCCTGGCTTAAGCTGTCCTGACCCACAGTTAAATATATATACCAGAACCCACATAGATTTAATTGTATAATATTAAGGAAATCAACTAGACCTTAACTTGATAACCACTATGAAATTTTTATTGATTGTCCCAAGTTTACAGGCACACAGAAGTCTTCCAAACTATTGGCCCCATATTTTGGGAGGTTGTTTCTTTTGAATCACCCCTTTTCAATAACAGCATACTACATAACAAAACCAGAATTAATGTAACCTGGTGGTTCGCCAGTCAGTATTTGCTGCCTCCTTTAGATATACTCATTTAGGGCTTTAGAATGCACAAGCAAAAGAGCTCTGTTTAAGTCTTTTACAGCTCTCTTGTGTCAGATTTCAGATCATATGTACAGGAATGGACAAGTGGCAGGAGCAGACTGTGTCAGCCATGTCAAGTAATGATACCAGATCCACTGACCACCTCTACATCTTGTTACTCCAGCTCTGCATTAGGAATTCAGCCTACATTGTTAATACAGGGAGCAGGCAAAGTATGTTCTGTGCTCATTATCCCAGATAAGGTGAACCAGAATTTGTTGTGTTGTAAACAGGTCATATTTCAGTGAAGCAACTATAGGACTTATCTGTTTATCTATATTTTGTATTTTTACTGGGTGTTAATTATATATTCAACCAAGTTCATGGTTTGGTTTGATTGCAGTTAGATTCAGTATGGGATATGGTACTTACTGAGACAGATGCTTTTGTGATAAAAACTAGCCTTCCCAGAAATTATTTGCTCATAGAAATGTTACTCCATTAAATATCATCCGCCCTCCCCTCATGCCATGCTCTCTCATGCATCCCTAGGGATACTTCCTCCCTATTCACTAAGCCTTAATGAACATGCAGCTTTCTTACGTGACTGCTAACAACATTACTTATCTTCGTAACTGGTGGAATATTTAAAACTAAAGTAAATTATCAATAACAGTAGACAAAAACCAAGCCTACCAAGTCACTACCCAGGAATAAGTTCTCATTCCTCGCTATTGGTTTCAATCATTACTCAGAATGTCCTTTAAAATAATCTCCTTATATTTTTAGTATAATTAATAGATTAATGAATTGTTTTCTTACACATTTGTTAAAGAATCCAAGCCTTTGAATATGTCTTTTGGAAGCGATTGGAGATTGTTATTTGCAAGACTCCTGTAAAAGAAGACACTTCAGTATCAGTGCTAGTTCATGAAATTACACATTTTTGCAAGGTGTAATACTGTGGGTTTGGGTTTTTTTTGCTTAAGGTAAAGAACCCTGGTACTCTCCAGCACTGAATTCTAAAAGATTGCTTTTAAGAATGGCTCACTTACTTTGTGGCTCTCTCTCTCACTGAACTACCATGCCTCCATCTGATTTCCGACTCCTCAGCAGCCTTGCAGCATTTACGATACTTCACTCAGCAGGGTAAAAAGTGCAATCACCTCTGGTGTTTTGCCAACACCATTATTTTAAAACAATTAGTTGTGTCTGGATCTACTGACGTTTTCCTTATAAAATACCAATACATGGTGGTCATACTACTGCAATTTCCCCACTTTCTTGTTTCTCTTCTGGAATGAAAATTTTAATACTAGGTTTCATTCCATTGGACTTAGACTTAACTTATAGGTTTTGGAAATACGCAGTGATAGACAAGAAACTGCTGATCAATATAACTTTCTTTCCCGAAAGCTGTACACACGTGTGTGAGTATCTGTGCGTGAGACCAGCAAAAACCTGCTGGTAATTCCCAATTCTTAATGTCAGGAAAGCATGTTTAAATTCAGTGAGTGCTCTAGTACTGTACATGGTCCTATACGGTACTCTAGTAAAAGTGACGAGGAAATGTGAGCAGGCTTTGAACAAGCTATATATTATATGTCAGTCAGACATGCCTGTGAGTCCACCAAAGGTCTGGCTTCTCCGAGATGTCACTGAGGCCATGACAGGAAAAGAATAATGTTGTAGGGTAAAGTTTACACTTCTTTTGACTAATAAAATTATTTATTACTTATGGAAAGAAATGAAAATGGCAAGAAATCATTCTAATTTAAGATCCCAGTTATAATCTGTAGCTGGTAAGTCTTGGAACGTGTGCTACTTTCGCTTGTAAATATAAAAGTTATTCATTAACTACAATTTCTCTAGTCAAGCAAAGCCACTTAGGCATATAGTTAAAACTGAAGAACAGGCCCAGACATACTGCTGCCTCATTTAAAATTGAGTGTTTGCCTTACCAGAAATAGTAAATATGGCATGATATTAGTCCATTCTGACTTCACCGCTTTTGAATCTTTTCGAATCACTTTTTTATCTGATTATAGCATTGTTTGGTGTGTGTACCATGTGCTTCACTTCTGCTTAATGTTACACTGAACAGCAACTCTTTAAAAGTCAGGTAACTAAGTCACATGGAGAACGCTAAGTAGACTTGCAAGCTGAGGCAGGTTTAATGCCCTGTATATTCTTATAACCTGGATTATAGCAAACTGAAAGCAATGATGTGCACAGAAGTGCCAGTAGGTCATCATTGCCATGTGAATGATTGACAGAAAAATTTACACAAATGTTATGCATTTGGATTTTTTGAATGTTTGGATGAAAATTGTGGATTTTATATTCCACTGTTAAAAGCAACTTCTTTATTACAAAACATGGGCTTGCCTAGATGGTGCCATACATAGCATTTGGGTTGTAATAAGAGAGTAAAGATTAAATCAAACATGCAGTTAAAGTTATGGATGCAGTCCTGAAAGCAATGCAATCAAAATTATATATTGTAAACAGAAATTATTTTCCAATCCTAGCTGTAAGACTTTGACATTAAATTAGCAAAGTAGTAAAAAAAATGTTATTTTTCTTTAGTTTTCCTTTTCTTAAATCTGCTCTGAGCAGAACATGAATTGTTTTGCATAATGATAACTACTAGAAGACTTTACAATAAGGACACACTGTAATTATCAAAGTTAATCACATTATAAAACTACAAATGTTTGGCTAGCTTACTGCATTGCAAAAATTATGTTGTGAAGCAAACAGAAAAAACAGAACAAAGTTCATGTTCTCTAACTTCATGGAACTTATTTGTATGCGTATTTATTATGGTTCCTTTTAATATATTTTATGTACACAAGTACTCTCTTGTTTCTTAAATGAGAAACGCCTCAGGGTGCCAAATGATTATTCTTAACGTGTATGTACAATTTTTCCCCAAAGGGTGGAGAGTGGTTCTGCAAACAGATCAAACCAGTAACATTCTGTGGTTAATGGACCTGCCTTTGCAGTTATTTTCTGCAAATTTCTCAGTGTCTTCCTGAATAGCACCCCAAACACAATAGCAGCATGATGCACAAATCTATGTCCCAAAAATGCGCATGCAACCACATGCAAACTGCAGTGGTTCCTCAGATGTGTTTCTATATTTGCATGTGTTTTCTCCTACAGAACTGCTGAAGCATCCCCAGAAGCCAATGTAACAGGCAAGGCAAGATGTTACTCTTGGCCTGTATGCCCTGTGCATTCTCCACAACTGTGCCTTCCTCTGTGCTAGAAAGGCAATTCGCTTACTAGCAGCAAAAGCTACTAAATAAGTAAATGAATATGATAAATAATGTACTGGAGCCATTTGTAAATATAAAGCTATTCATGTGCATAAATATTTTGAAGACAGCATCCCAGTTACCAGCCTTATCCAATTATCTGCCTTTTTAAACCATACTATAATTATGCCTATACCTCTAATATGGATTTTTATGGGTTATGCACAGCCTGTTTATATGCCTTTTCTCCTCTTCTCTCTTTCCTCTTCTTCAGACCTAAAGCCTTTCTATAAGTAAACATGTTCACAAGTAGTCACAGTAAGCTCACTTTCAGCCAGCTGTGAGTCTTGTCTATACTGACCGAAAAGGGGTGAGTAAAGAGTTGTATGGTACATTTAATATGTGGTGAAGATGTGGTGAATTGCAATTCAACTATTAGATTTATGCATTAACTATTTTAAATGGAACCTTTGTTTTCTCTCCTGTGTCTAAATATATTAAAGAAAAAGTTAAAATGACCCCATTTTGAAACCCTCTTAGAGGTTTTTATGCAAAGGCCAAAAAGTGAGACTCTAGTCTCCTGCCTTAAGCACACTCCTGCCCAAGACACACACCCTTCAGAATGCAAATACTCAGAGCTGGATATAAACCCATTTTAGCCACAGTCCAGATATTTTAGCCTCCTTCTCTTACAGTATTTCTGGGGGTTTTATGTTTTCTTAGAGTACATACTGTATTTTCAATAAACTTATCACTTGCTAAAATAAAATGATTGCTAAAAGATAAACTTGATGTAGGGTAAGAGACAAAAATCTGTCTTAAAAACTCTCTTGCTGGCTCAGAGCATGAAGATGCTACACTTGTGTTTGCAATTAAATGTTTCAGGTATTTTTTTGCCAGCGTGCATTTCACCTGCTGAGCACAGTGTGAGAAATGCCTCTGCTGTTGTGAGCACGGGAAGCATCGCTCCTAACAGGCACGTTAGCATCCAGAGTGCCTTTGACTCATTTCCCTCTCGGCTAACACAGGGAGGGGGCTGCACTGTGGCAGAGGGCAAGGGTCTGGCCAAGTGCCCGGGGCAGCTGAAGGGCTCAGCAACAAACCAAGGAATGCTAAGCAGACCTTGGTGGCAGTATGTGACAGATCCTGACCGTGCGATGCTCTGGCTTGTGTGGAGAACAGCATGCAGTGCAGGGGTTCAAAGTTGATCCTGCTGAAGTCTAAGGGTCAATATGCCCTACAGTTAAATGGAAGAAGTGAATCAGTAAGTCATAATAAGTGCATTTTATTGCACCTCTTCTATTTTAAAATTGATCTAGGTGAGAATTTTCATATCCAATTGGGTCAAATTCTGCTGGATCCAGGCCAAAATGGACATGGGTACAGACAGTGATAGCTGGTCCTAGGAATGGCTGTAACACTCTCCTGGATCCACGCCAGACTGGGGTGCCTGGGAAGAGGCATGTGTCCCCCCCAACCTCTCATCACCATGGCACCATAGTACTGAGCACAGCTCCCACCTTCCTCTTCTCCAGGTCCCAAACTGGGACTCACCTTGTTAGTGCCAATCTTCCTGACCCATCCTGCTTTCTCCCTGCTCCTACACACTCAGCTGGAACTCCCTAGTACTCTGAGCAGAGAAAGCCAGGGAGCTACTGCCAAATATGCATCACTTGGAAGCTGCTTGGGTCCTGGCCTTCTGCACATACCACAGTTTGGAAGTCTTTGGTGGAAACACAAAGATTAACATTCTAATTAAATAACTATTAATAACACTTAAAATATGAGCAGCTACATATAAAAATGCAAAATTCAACAACACAGTGGTTCAGTCACTATATTAAATATGCTGAGTAATGTATTCAACCACTTTACTTACAGGTGAATTAAAGATTTCAGTCCTCTGAAAGTATTTCTTGAAATTGACTTAATGCTGTTGTTCTCTATGAACCTGTAACGGGTCGTAAAGTCATTCTGGTCAAAGCAATGCCTGGAACTTGGAAGCCCACCCACTCTATTCAATAATTCCAGGAAATATACTTTTGCCCACTCACAAATATTCTAGATGAGGAAGGCCCATGAAAGCATCATCACTAATAACATCAAAAGTGTTGGATGTAAACAACCTGCGTAAAAGAGATGTAAAACAAAAGACCATTAAGTTATTGGCATCTTTAGAAAGCGGTTCAGCAAGCCATGACAGGCCAAATTTCCACTGCCTGATCTCATGGTTTTCTTTGTGCAAGCACTACAGGATTGTAAGGCTGATAGATTGCACCATAATCTTGTGCAAAGGGCAGGACCCAGCAAGTCAGTGCTTTGCCTACTGGAGCCATCTGATAAAATTCCATTGACTTCTGTGGAAGGTAAATGTGGGCTTATCATGCCAGTAAAACAATGGGATTGTACAGGCGCCACTGGAGAAATACTTGGACAACAATGAAATGGTCAAGTACTACAGAGGTCTAAATTGTATTGAAGAACTTACTTTTGACAACATAAGAAAAGTATCAAGCTGGTTAGTCAAATACAGCCCAAATTTGCACTGACATGCAGGAAAATCCCTTTACTTATGAGTTAAACTTCTGAGCATATTTGACCTGAGGGTACTGAGAAATTACATAGCAAAAAAAATGGAAAATCTCTTAATTTAGTCACTATTGAAATCAGAACTATTTTTAAGACCACATTATATCTATTAGTGATAGCTCTTAGAGTGTGCCTGTATTTTTCATCCATCTAGCAGTAAAAATACTAGCAGTACATTTAATTTTACATAATTTTGTAGGCATTAAAAGTGGACTAGCATTGATTTTTCCCGCTTTATTTATGCTTATCAGCATGCTTGCATTTGTCCATTTTAATTCAGCTCTGGACTGCCACACCCTTAATATGGTGAGGAATTGTCAAGCACAATGAACTTTACCCCTGTGGAATACTAGATGCAAAATTATATTTTATTCAATTGGACCTGATGGATAAACAGATTTACATCTTTAGGCATTCAGGAATTCAGGATTTCCAAGTATGAATTAATACAGTTCACAAGTTAATCGCTTGTTTTGAAGTTTGCATTAAAAGTAAATTGCAGATGATTTATTTTCTCACTTGGCTTTTGCAGACTCTGCTTCTTCCACTTTCAGTATGTCACTATATATGTAAAAAAAAAAAAAAAAAGAAGAGCAGGAAGAGCACTTCCCTTTTTGTTAGAAACAATGAATACTTCTTTTTTTTTTTTTTTGAGAAAATAAATATTTTTGTAAAATCTATGAATCCCGAGACCAATTTAATAAATCTGCTGCCTGCAACTGATTTTACTTTTCTGACGTGATTTCACTGGATAATTTTTCCTTTTTGCACTCTACCTTCATGATTTAAAGAACAGGGTGGTATGTCTTTAAATAGTATAGCTATGTTAGAGATTGCAAGGGTTATAGCATAGGTCTTGCACTTGATGAGCTCATTTGCCTCCCCATCTCATACGTCCCTCCAATGGCTGTATTGTGCGTGTTTGATGCACAGTGTCTTTTCTCCCACTCTCTGACCTCAAAGACCAGATTTGATAGATCTGTGACCCACCAGCTAGCGCTTTCAATGGAGGCTGAAGATGCTGCATTGTGGCTGTGACTAGGAACTATATTGCTTAGCAGAACTGTGCAGTGCCAGCAGGTATGGATCCTGGTGCCATGATCGCCCCCCTTCTTTCTATGAGCTTTCATGTCGCTGGTTTTGTACGGGCAGCACATTGCTGATACAGAGTTATGAGTGCTGTAGGTCAGAGTAGGAAGACTTTCTCAACATTTAGGGAACACTCCTGCTGGCACTTTGCTGTAGCTCTGTCACGCTTTCGTTGTCACACGAAGAGCACAGAGCATGCCACCCATACTGTTCAAGAAGAAAAGCTGTCCTAGCCTGGGACTTATGAGTAGTGTTTAGCACAATGAGATCATGATTTTTCCAGAGACCATTGCCACTACTACGGTAAAAACAGTAGTAAATAATAATAACGGCAGATGTATTCCACACTCAGAAATGTGTGACTGGCATACTGGAAATATCAAGTTACATTTGGACTTCAAAAATGTAATGCTGGAGACTATTACATAAAAATACATATAGGCTGCTAAATTTTGCCATCGGCTATATTAAACCTACCAGCTATAATCATGCAAGGCTAAAACATACTGTAATTTTTAATTAACCTGAGTTTTCCATATCCTTATTTCCCTTACTATCTTCTGCCAAAGATGAAAATTTTTCATTCCCACGTACAAGCTGGAGTACTGGCCCCACAGATACAATCCTGCTTCTGTGGTCTGTGTTTAAGGAGTCATTTGCCTCAGATCAGCAGCTTGACTCTCCAAAGATGGCAAGTTGTTCAGCTCCATGTTAGAAATATATCTAGAAAACAAATTACTTGTCAGAGCCCACAACAGAATAAAACCTGCTTTTCTGGGGTCAGAGCTTTTGTTGCAGCATGTATGGCACACCACCCAAATTACTACCATTATCAAAACGCCATCAGTGATTGCCAGACCCTGTCGTGCTATAATCACTCAAAATAAGACGACTGTGTCTGTCCCACTCCACCCTACCTCATTCTGCCTTCCTGGCACTGGGACTGCTAAGTGTAGGTGGTGCATCGTAGCCAAGAGAGATGATGTCCTACTCACTGTCTTCAGATACAAGCTCCACCAATGCAGCTATTTCTTTTTTCTTTCCTTTGAAAGGCCCATTGCAGGAATTATATGTCCCTTTTGTGATCTGTGACCACCTGGGAAAAGCTTCTCAGGAATAAAGCAGCATGGAAAAGCATTTAGGTTTCCATAGTAACTGCATTTACCTATTTACCCTGTATCCAAAATTGTACAGTATGTCTGCACCTCCTTATCAGCTCCACTTGAGGAAGCAGAGTACAGCTAGGGTCAGGGCTTCAGCTATCTGCACCAGCAGTTTAATCTAACAGTTGTAGGGCTCCAATACATCAACACTGCACCTCTGATCGTGTTGAGAGTGCAGGGGAAGTCCGTCTGGGAGAGATGTCCAATTTGGATTTTAATCACATCAGGAAGTGTTTCTCGCCAGATTTTTGAGACAAATCTGTGTGTGTGTCAGGCTGGCAGCACATCCACTATAAACAGTTCAGGTTACACCCCCTCTACCTCCGTATAGCTCGCAATTATATAATCGCATTCCCATGTTTCTAGGAAAGCCTGTGAGCCTGTAAAAATCCTATACAGAAATTAACGTAATACTTAGACATCCCAAAATATTCTCTTTCTGCATCTACCCCATTGCAGTATTTGATTTTAAAATAACTGCTAATTTTATTTAAAATTGGAAGAAAATCTTCATTACTTTTTCTGGCTTGTTGTTTGTTTGGTTTTTTTTTTTTTCCAAAGAACAGGAAATAACAAATAGGGTCAATTCCAAGTGCTATGAAGGCAAAACTCCCACTAAAGTGACAAAACTTCCATAGAAGTCAATGGCAATTTTATGTGGAAAGGGACTTCAGGACCTGTCCCACTGCAATGAAGTGCCTGATCTGACAGGTTCTGAGCTCACAGTCGATGGGAGTTGCAAATGGGCAGCTTTATGCTGGGATCAGGCCCCAAGACTGCAGAAAAGAAACTAGAATAGTTGTTGCAATGCTCAAATCCATACTGTAATGTTAATTAAAGTCTAATAAAGATACCATACATTCTGTCAACAAAAGCTTCAGCATGAAATCATTCAAAGTAGCACTGACAACAGATAGCCTTGCAAAACACTAACCAGATACACTTTAAAAAAAAATTAAACATGCACTGTCTTTCAGATTGCTAAGAAGTCCTGTATTTTGTCATCTAATGAATCTTCCCTTGCTGTTTCTAATAAAATTAATACTGAAACCCTTGCTATAATATTTACAGATACATATACATATCATAACAAAAATTGTATCACATAAATATTTCTCACAGAAGCTGCAGAGATGGTGTGAGCAAAAAACTCCCTTCTGGGATTTTAGTAAAAGCAGATCTCACAAAGGATCTGGAAAGAAGAAGAAAACAACCTCATATTAATGTAGTCTCATATATCCATGGTTATAATACTGATCTGGTCATCACAGAGAAATTTATTTATATAAGTAAAAAAAACAGAAACAAAAAATATGTTACAGGTTTCATGTAGTATAGAAGAAGGTATAAAATGGAATGTGTGCACATACACAGACAGACAGATGAAAGAGATGTAAAAATCAGGATTCAAGGATGCAGCACAATTTTAACACATTAGCTGATGATTCTGAATGCTGAAGGTACTCCCTGCAGCAAGCATCCTGCTGTATGCACTGAAAACACCACACATTCTAGTTCATTTTAAATCATAAATTAAATAACCAAATGCTTACAGCCCTTACAGTGAGATAACATCAGGCGGAACGCTGCGAGGAATAGATCTGGCATTTTCACATAAAGCATTATCTTTGGTACAAGTACACCAGGCAGGACATTTTGGCTTCACTGGTTTCTTCCCTTCAGTCAGCAAAAGCACAGATAAAAGGCATAAGAAACAAGCAATTCTTCTAAAGGGTCTGCTGGCATTTCCCATTCTTTTGATCCGCTCTCGTTCCAGCCAGTTGAAAGAATATCCCAAAACATGAACAGGGGTTCTTTATTCAGCCATTGGATGTCTTTCTGTAAGTCCAGGTCAATATTTGTCTCTGCTTTCCCAACCCTTTTCTTTCTCTTTCACTCTGTTGTAGACAGAAACCTGCAGCTGATCTGTATGTTTCCACTCACTCAGGCAACGGTACTGCTCAGAGAAGAGACCTGCGAGGTGCTGTAAGATGGGGAAAATCCAACCGGCTGAAGGAGGAAAAAAAAAAAAAAAGAAATAAAAAAGACTTGCATCACCACAAAAACACTGAGCACAACACAGCATTAGATTGCAAAGTGATGTAACTGAGAAATACACTGCTTTCTGTTTTCACAGGGAGGCCCTTTCCCTGTTACCAAAAATAGTGCAGCGTTATGTTTTGCTGGTGGGTGGGTGAGTGGGTGTGGGGTGGAGTGTATGCGTGTGGGGGAGAAATCAGTCATCTCCTACTGGATCCCTACAACCTTGTGAACCTTAGAGAATTATGCTTCACATACTGCAAGCAGCAGAACCAACGGCAGTATCCACAGGAAAATTAAACCAAGTGAAACCATCAAAAGCATTGCTGCAAAAGCTGTTAAGATTAATTTTTATCCTTAGCCCTTATTACGCATATTTGCACCACTGAAAAACAAGCTGCCACACATGGAAAATATTACAATGTATGAGAGAACGTGTACAACTGTCATTCCTAAACAAAATATTTTCTCATGCAAAATAGACTCCAACTGCTTTTGTTTGTTTTAAAAAAACCCATTCTTATTTGTTACATGGTCCACGTTTTTCTGAGCTAGTTAAACCAATGCACCATTCAAAAGGGACAACATTAATTAAAAATTCAAGTTAAAATATTTATTTGCTTGGAGACTGGTTTGGTACTTTTAGATGGAAAAAAAAATGTTATTTAAAGACCAGCTATGTTAAACCTGTAGTTAAGAATGGACCTTCTTGAGAAGTGACAGGTAGGGGCGGACCTTGATGGCAATAATGAATCTTTCCAATACCACCTTGAGGCCACAATTGAAATTAGTGCTAGGTGCAGTACGAATATTCTGTAAGAAACAGTCTGTAGCCTGAGGACTTTACAGTAAACCGCATTAAATATTTTATAGGGAACTGAAGCAGCTAAGAGTTATTATATAAAGAATGGCAAGACAAAGCTAATGAATGCCAAATAGTTAGAAAGCCATATGCGATGATTTTATTTTTTTTATATAGGATTGCTATTAGAAGAGTTTTCAAACTGTAATAGGTCTTGACACTTCCCCATCAGACTGGCAGCATTGTTTGCATTACACAGATCACAAAGTCTACTAGGGTTGACGCAGTGGTGCAGAAGTTTAACACAGTCATGCTCACTATTGGGTCCTCCACGCAGGTGCTGTCTCCTCACCAGGAGACATCCGTAAGCTGGAAGCTCTCTCTTCACTGCTGGTTACTCCTGCTTTGATTCCATTTGGCCACCTGGCTCCAGCCCATTGCTCCTGCTCTACAGGCCACGAAATATCAAGACCAACACCGGTCCATGTGTGTCTCCCTCAGGAATTATACCAGCAAGGCCAAGCGCAAACCCAGATATGGGTGCCCAGCGGGAATTTCAGATGCTATGTGTGGAAGACAGCAAAGGGGGACAACAGCTGGCAAAATGGCAAGAAACTCAAGTGTATAGAAACCAGGTAGGACCCCAGCATTGCTGAGTTGTTGAGTGGGCACTGGCTGAGGTCTGTCGCCTAGGGCTGAGAAAAGACCCAGGGAGCTTGCATCAGTGGTAGGGTCGCATCATGTGAGGGACTGGGGATGGCCAGAAATGCCCAGAAAGCTTTCAGAAGCAGAGGGCTGCCACTGAAGGCCCTGCTGGGAAAGGAGTCTCGTGCCTGTGCATCAGCACACTCCCCACCTGGCGCCCGTGCCTGCAGAAAAGGGCAGCTCATGCTTTCTCAGCTCCCTTGCTCCCTGCAATGCGTTTCTTTTTAAAGCTCTTTATTAATTTAGGTGCGGGACCATGTTTTTGCTCATAAGGAAATTTTCCCTGTCGGCAGTCTCTCCTGAAGCAGGATTGACTTCAAGTAGGAATGAGACAGAGCTGTGTCACTTCTGAGCCCTTCCACCTTCTGTAAGAAAATGGTGCAGAATTACAGTCACCAAAGCACTGAAATTATTATAAAGCAAAAGCCGACGCCTTTCCCTGGGTATCAAGGTTACATCTTGCTCTGGAAATTATTTAATTGTATGACTTGAGAAGGGAGCTGGAATTGTGAGACTAGCGTAAGTAGGGTACACTATCTTCTCTCCTCCAAGATGTCCAAAAGCACAGTGAGATGAGAACAGAAAATTCTCTAATTTTTTGCTAAAAGAGGCCTGTTGTTGTTTGTTTGTTTATTCCTGGCAAAGCTACCCATTGCCATGGCAATATTTTGCCATTGATGGTGTAACCCCGTGTTTCATTTCCTTTGGCTCATTCACTGAAACCCACCATCAATTACTTAGGCATTTCTTTTTAGTTAATACTCCAGCCACATTGTGAACCCCCTGAAAACTTCGCAGTGTGGTGGTTTTTCAGTAACAAAAGCACATTCTGCAGCAGGGCAGTAACCTGGCTCAGCTTTGTCTGTGCAGAGAACTGCCTGGAACTTAGTTTTCTATTCCAAACTGCACGCCAAAACAACAGCTTTTTTCCAAAATTGCAAATATTATGAATATTTATAACAGCTCTGTCAAAAGAGAGGTATAAATCACATTTTCCAGGGTCCTTTTGTGCCAAGCTCAGTATCACGTTCCTTGCTCTGTGGTTTAAAAAACAAATCGGTTGGTGGATTTTCAGCAGCATAGCTGCTCCCTAGCCACTGCAACGCTCAGCTCACCCTCTCCCTATGCCATCCCTGTTTGTACGCTGGCTGACAGAGGGGCAATTGCCCTCTCCCTAAGCCATCCCTGTCTGTTCCCTGGTTAACAGAGCAGGCGATTGCTTGCTGTGTGCACATCCGTGCATCTGCCTCTGCATCCTTGCTACCTTGTTTTCACGGGTGTTTCAAGTACTGATTAGGCACAACATTATTCAAATTTCATTTATTTTTCTTTCAGCCAGGTTGCAGCAAGAGGGATGTGGGAGCTGCTTCCCGTCACTTGACCACACTTTGGTTGTGGATCCTCACCTTGCAGTGCCTGCAGACATGTTCCAGGGTGGGCAGGGAGGAGCCGCGCCTCTGGCTACCACTGGGTGCTCGGTTTTGGTACCTGCACCCATACCCGACAGGGACCCGAGTGGGACCAGCCAGAGCACCGTCTGTGGGGGACTGGGCTCCTGCATCCCTTGCCCAGACTCAACTGATCCTTGAGTGTTTCCCACATGCCCACTCTATGTGGCAAGAATCAAACAGCCTATTTCTTCCAATGCATCCACATTGTTCAGTAGCAAAAATAATCAACCGTCTAATAACAATTGTGGTGCGGGTGGATGACACGTGTACTCATTGCCATCGGAGGTATCCACTACCAGCATCACTCGGGTTCTTTGGTCAGGCTTAGCACAACTTCTGGGCTGTGGTTTCTAATGCAAACATATGCATTTATTAATATGTACTAAAAATAAATTCTTAGCAAGTATTCTTGAATCTATGGTTACAAGGTACTTCCATGAGTAAACCTGTTTGCTAAAAGATCTGAGAAAAACAAACACAGAACACAAAGCCAAAAATTATTTTAAAAAATATTTAATACTTCTTTCGAGGAATTAACGCTGCTCTGACAGTAATATTTGCGTATTTGCATTAGCCCAATGTTTTCACTATCAACATATGACGAACTTTTAATAAGCTTCCTGTGGCTTCACGCTGACTATGCTTCGCTTTGAAGACCCATGTACTGCTACCGCCATCCTCTATTGCATCCTGATTATAGAAAATGAAGTTAACTTTTCTATGCTCAGGAGGAGCTGCCTGCACACATGTGGCCCAATCCAAAACGGTGAGGGTGAGACTTGAGTGAACTTTACTATGCTCGGTGTAAGGCCCATAATATTTTACCACACAGATATGCAACAGTAGAAACCCCCCAATACTCACGACTCTCCTAAAGAACAAAACATTGCCATTGCTATGTTATCACTGTGTTTGGAGCAGAAGGATTTTGAGATCAAAGACTTGTACAAATGTCTCATGAGTCTGCATTTTGCTCTCCCAATGCCACACTTTTAACATATTCTGCAGCAAATGGCAAATTTAAAGCAGCTGAGATCGAGGCGGTGCTTCCAAAAAACAAAACTAAGTCTTGTGAATTCTAAACAGTTCTGAAAAGGCTATGCTTCCTGGTGGATCTGGCACTGAGAGCCATTGCCAAGAAGAGGCCTTCTGCAGGTTAGGCATAATAAAACTCGAAATGCCTTTCCAACAGCTCACAGCACAGGCTAGCTTGGGAACGATCACAGGGCTGCCCGTAACTTTTTATTTGGAAAGTTCTTCTGACTTTGCCCTGTCCTGTCTATACAGGCCCGTATTACGGATATCCTTCTTTATTACAACACAAGAATTTAATTAAACGCGGACCAACCAGGCCAGTCCCTGTGTCAAAAAGCTGAGGAAATGGCTACTTAATTGCTGCCATTGCTGCCAACTTGAGAGGAAAGAAAAACTTGGAGGGTGGCCTCCTTCCCCTTGCATAAAGTAGCCAGTTCACAGTTCACTGTGGAGTTATAAGGGATCACCTCTGAAGAGAGTCAGGTCTTAGCTCCGATGGCCAAAACTGCATGTTGACGCGGAACACCTGCTCCACTGAGCATATCCTGGTGAGTGGGCAGGTGGCTCTAAGGCTGCTCGCTGGCTTAGGTACACCAGAAATTGACCAATGACAAAAAGAATGTCAGGAGAGATGTGCTGTAACCTGAACTGTCATTCTGTAAGAAAAACACCCAAGGGAAGCTAGACAAAATTCATCTATGTGTAGATTTTATTTTGTTACAATCAAGGACTTCCAACATCTTTATGTTCCTTGATGCATTATTTAAATTGCAGGTTTTTAAATTGTAGAGAATAGTACAAATTACCTCAGAAGCCACTTTAAAGCTATAGGATTGAGATTTTTTTAAACGCTCTCTCAGGCTGAGAGGGACCTAAGAAGGCCACATCACCCAACCTGCTGGATAACCAAGAGAGATAAAAGCTCAGAAGCGAGATATGAAGTATCAAAAATGTACTATGCTTTGATATCACATGACTTTTAAAACAGTATCACAAAATTTTAAGGGCCTAACCCATCATCTGTGAACAGCTGATATTGACAATACTGCTAATGTTGTGTGTTCTGCAGGATGCCCATTCATGCTGGTCTGATTGTCTTCCAAGGCAGGCAGATGAGTGCCACAGCTTGGTAGCTCTACCTTATGTAAGTAAAGACAAAGAATGGAACAAACTGTCAAACAGAAAAATCCCTGTCCTTCAGTTCAGACATGGACATAACATGAGTTACTGGATTGGCCCTTCACTATGAGAAAGACCCCATGAATCCTACTGATCCTGTTATGAATTGTTCTCCAGTTTCCTTTGGGGTTATCTATTCCTGCTTTTCTGAATGGGACTGAATGCCCGTAGAAATCCATAGCTGGGACTCCTCAGCTCTTCCCTACCTCCTGCCTTCTGTTTTCCAGCAGATTGGGACCAGTTGCTTTATCAGGTTTTTAGAAGGCTCACAAGCTCCATGACAAAGCAGTATGCTTTGCAGAACACAATCTAATAGCATGAAGTTAACTGCTCTTCTGAATACTAGGCAGGTGAAGCTGTGTTACTTCATGGTTCACAGCAGGACCTGAGACCACACCTAACACAAAGGGAAGCATTAGGAGAGGAAACAGTGAGCAAGAACACCAGATTTGCTTTCTCAGTCTTTCAAGAAATCTTTCAAGAAAATTTGCCAGTAGTTAATTTAGACTCTGGGAGGTTTAACACCTCATCTGTGCAAGGTTGGAAATGGGAACAGTTTTCAGCCAGACAATATACCTGTGTACTTCAGTGGAAAAGAGAACAGACTTATCACCCAAAGAAGACCCTAAACAAGCCCAAATTCATCCAAAACAAAACAGGAATTGATGGAGCCAGAACAAGCAGCTGAGGACACAAGCAAGCAGGGAGCATTTGTTTTGCTGTTAGAGAAAACATATAGCGAACCACACATTTGAGGGCAGTTTCATATTACGAATGCTCAAAAACATTTAAATGAACCATAGGTTAGAACTGGTGACAAACTACCTCAGTCTGGACCAAAGAGAACAAAATATGAATCTCATAAAATGCCCTAGTACTTAGCTAGCATTGTTTGAAATTTATCATCTAACTGGACGGCAGACCCTCAAGAGGTGTAGCCAAACTGGCACTTGATAATTACGGTCTCTACCCTGCCAGTCCCTTGCACTGTTTATTAATTTAGTAGTTGTTGTTCATAGGAGGTATCCTTCATGCCTACAGTAAAAACACAGAGGGACAGAGAATCCAGCCCAGTAAGAATCCTGTATCTGAAACAAAATGTCCCAGCTATTCTAGCATGAGCAAGTGCTTTCTACAGACCCAAAACAACATACCACTGTCACTGTAGCTAAATGCCATTTAATTGGCAGCTAGAAAAGACTATAATACATTTCTTCATGGAAAAATGTTTGAGCTCTTCCAGTTTGCCAAGATGCTAATTAAAAACAGACGGCATGTTATAAAATCCTTTCCTTGACCTGTACTGTCTTACATTGCCCTTCTGTACTTTTTTCATGGCATTGGCTCCTTGTAGAATTATTCTAATCTTTATAAAATTGTATTTAATTTTCTTTGTTATTTTGCAGGCAAGAAGTAGCTAAATGTTATTTATTTAAATGTACATAGGAAATTTATTTATTACATGGCATAGGTAACAGGCCTTTTAAGAGAGAATCTTTACTCGTAAAAAACAGAAGGTTTCTACATCCTGAATAATTGACAATGAAAGAAATCTTAGCACCACTGAAGTCACTGAAATAGTTCCAGTAAAAGCCTCGCCGGAGTGCCACTGACATAATGAATTGCACAGTGAGACGGATGTGCCTCATCAAACCCATCATTGCTAATCAGAATGCTTTACAAAGCTGGGATTTGGATCAGCGCTGAAACATTTTAAGGGGTTGTTGGTGATAGCTCCACAAGTGTATTTTACTGATGTTTTTAGTGTTCTTACCAATTCAAGAAATTTGGGAAAATGCCTTATTTCAGTTGAGAGTTAATCCCTTTTACCTCAAGCAAATACTAGATCTGTCTGACATCACAGCCCACCTTATGGTGGGCACCCTGCCACTGCACAAGCCCAGCACTGATTCTCTATCAAATAGGATACTGCACCAAGCTGAACCCCCCCCAGTTTTTTTTCCTTGCCAACCACACCCCTCCACACAGGAGACTTCGATGGGCTGAAGAAGTCCATTGCATTTGCTCATACGCCAACATGCTGTTTTACTCAGTACAGCTTTAAGAAAGGATTTGCTCTTTTGGCTGCTGGCTCTCTCCCTCTGCAGTGGGAGAGCAAAATGAACACATCATCATCTAAGAACTGGCTGTAGTTTCAAATGTAATTTTTGTGGCAACAGAGAGAACCATGCTTTAGTTATGACTGTTCCGAAGCGAAAGGATTTTCCCTACCTTGAGCAAGCTAACATTCATATTTTGAGCTTACAATGCTTCCTATATATCACTTTTCTAAGACAACAATCCGAATTCCATGCAGCTGATTTTCTTTTAGACACCAATCACTTGTATGATCTGCAAGTTTCCACTGTTGCTGCCCTCGTGATTTAGGCAGAGTCATTAAAACTGGAAAGCTTAATTCCCAGCCTCAATATAACACATCAGTAAGAAGTAATAAGCTCCTTCATAAAGCAATATAGCTCCCCAGCTAAATAAATGGCACACACTACTGATTAAACAAAGGCACATGTGGCTTTTTTTCCTAAGCTTTTTTTTTTTGAAGCAAATGGATGAATATATAAGAGAAAAAGACAAGAAACCAGGAGTGGGAACTCAGAAAGTGGTGCAGACATCACAAAACCCAAGGTCTTGGACCCCAGGCATTGAAAGGGGGGACTTGAGAAACATCCCTAAAGAACTTCTTGGAAGAAGTATTGGCCGAAAAGAACTTGGAGCTGCAGATAGCCTCCTGCTGTTCAACTTGCTCTTAATTCAGGGAACGCTATACTTTCTTCACAAATAAAGACTGAATCAAAGATACCCGATTTCATTAACAACTTATTTTCCTAAACAGAACATCCGAAAAAAAAAGACTTTTTAGGTAACTGCTCAGGTCAGAAGTAGTAACGATGCTCTACTCTATGTTTCTGACACCTCTGCCTCCCCTCAGGGAGGAGGCCAATCTCCCTCCATACACACATTATACATATATAACGGATCTCTTTCTTTCAAGAGCTATATATAGCTCCTATTCACAGGCAAGCACCACAACCACTTATTCATTCCTTTCATGCTTTACCTGCTGTTTTCAAGCTGCCCCGAAGCTAAAAATAGCTTCACATATTAGAGGAGGGTTGCTATAGATTCAGAATGGGTGATGTTAGGAAGACAGCTAAATCTCTTTTTGCTGAGGACATGGAGAATGTGTGGATGTGGCTGTTGGGCAGCTGTACTAGTACCTCTGATCTGGCTGTGGTGCCCTTTCATAAAGATTCTCAGGCTCCGAGGTCAGGGTATTCATAAGACTCCATTGAATTGCAAATCAACAGAAATCACGTATGTCACCATAAGTTTAAGGCTTTGCTTTTCATACTGTAGTGTTAGTTGACAGTACAACAGTACCTTCATATATTAATAGCACATTAGCTTCTTTTTAACTGGGAAAATAAATTTAATATCTCCTGTACAAGCGTATTTTTCTGCAGGCATTGATGTCTCCAAGTAATGAGGTATCAAAATGCTTCGCTAGTTGTTCTTACTATGGAGTTGAAAGGATGACAATTCATCATCTATGTGATTACTTTCAAGACAGCAATAAAGCTACATAAAAAAAATTGTACTACATAGCGTTGTTTTGAATTTCTGGCAGTGTGTCTTCCGACAATGCTGACAAAGCTGATGTGAATTTTGGAAGTTACCTCCCTGTCTACAATTTAATGGATAGCGCAAGTGAAAAACTGCTTATACGTGACTTTCCAACTCTCATACTCCATAGAACAGTGAAGTGTGCTATAGATAAGTGTCATTTGATTGATAAGGTTATGAAACCTATGTTTTCAAAATTTGTCTGACAAAAATTTTGGTATCAGAGGAAAGATCTTATTCTGTCAAGTTTGAACACATGGAAGTTTTGAGGGCTGTCTCTAGAACATAGTCATCTCTGCAGTTTGCAATTAGAAGCATCTTAAAATATTTTCCAGCTTTTGGAAATCAGTTTAGGATTCTCCTATATTAGGATCCTATAGTATAGAATTCTCCTATATTAGGAGAATATCAGTGGTTGCATCCTTTCAGGATGATAAAGATCAGATTAATGGAGATAAGCAAGGGTTTGAATAAGACTGACTTTTCTTCCTTAATGTAGTAAAATCCTTCCAAGTGGTAACAATCTGATCTTGAATTTGAAGGCAAAATACATGGGTTTAAGGTCCAGTTGCAAGAAAGAATGGATGACGAAATACTGGTCATTAAAGTAACTGCTACCTAGAAACACAGTTCTACTCCACAGTATACATTAACTCTCAGACATGTCATAGAATGGGTTCATTTCTGTATACAGAATACCTTAAACTTACCTTCTCAAAAATTAGGTGATTATAGGAAATTACAAGTAAAAGTTACACCCATCAGAAAATCGTATGAGAAAGATCATGCTTCAGGAGTCCTATACTAGGAACTGAATTTAAAGTTTCACCTCCAAATACTAATTTTCCTAGTTCTTAAAATCTGTAGATGGATTATGACCATATCCAAGATAAATGAGGTTGTCAGAAGAATATTTGTTAACAGACTCAGATTATAGAAACCTGCCAAATAGTGACTCTGTTAAGGCTGAGGTTCAAATAAAAGTTAGTTGTACAGGGAAAGAGGATTGACTAAAACAAGATTATTAAAATATATATTAAAAAAGATCATAATATAACTTTAAATAATACAATCCATCTTTTAAGAACTGTATATATGAGGACATCGTAATGCAAACTTGACAGAAAATTCTGTGATATGCTAAAGGAAATGGCTTTCCACTCAAATCTCACTTCACGTCCTGACCCTTATCTTTCATGTGGTTATGTTTTATTTCCATTCAAGAAAGGCAGTCATCTAGATACATTAACTGTTAACATTTGAATGCATCACTTGCAAATTGAATGTGGTTTCAGCAAGTAGCAGGATCTCCTCCAAGGTACAAGCTGGAATATTTCTTTTTACTTGCTGTAGATGCTTTCCTCAGCAGTTTTTTGAATCTGCCGTTTTTACTTCTAGAGTTGCGATTACCGCATGGCTCAGTGTTGCTGCCTATAAGTGACATAACTCGATATTTGAAACTAAGTTAGACTAATTGTTCCCATTTAGGATAGTTATCCTTCCCATTCCACTTAGATGTCATTGAATGAATAGTATATCCTGGAAATACTCTCAATAGAAAGGTAAATAATGTTTCAGTAATTTATGTCTGAATAATTTTGGTGATTAAATAACATAAAATTGTATTTAATTTGAAACAACCCCTATTATTCCAAAAATTTTGCAATCTGTTGTATACTTTCACTAATGGAAGGTCAGTTCTAGTAGAATGGTAATGGCATTATTAATTAAATGAAGTGTCACAGTAGTACTCTATAAGCATGTTAATAAAAAAAAACGCAAAATAGCAATTTTTACTGATTCATCCTACTTCACTGCTCAAAGCAGCCTCTTTATATCCCTGTATCCCTCCGTTTCCACTGAATGATCAGCTATTGACCCCTTCAACTCTGATCAGCCTCTACACGTGGTTACTGTACTACTATACTACAGAAGTAATCCCACTGAAATCACAAGGTAGAATGAGGGCTGATTCTGTAATCATTATGCCCTACTGTGATCTTATACCTTAGTTTTTAGAATCTGTCTGTGAGATTCCAGACACTCGACTATACTACTGCATGTTACAAAGAACTTCTGCTATGAAATATTTTCTTAGCTTTAGGACAACCAGTGGAAAACGTTGTGATGAACACACCTGACCAGGTGCATAGTATGGTTTGCAGGACTGACCTTCCTAAATCCTGGATTAAGATCTCAACTTTTGGTTAAGCAATGCATCTCTAAAACCACAAGTTTTTTCTGGAACGTGCATGGAATAAGACTTTATGTTGCTATTGCATTATGTCTTAGACTTAGACTCTGACGCACCTTTCTTTTCCAGGTTTTCTATGCCAGGTACAAGAGCAGTGCTTATCTGCTTCTATGAATCAAGACAGAGACCTGTCACTCACCTTTTTATATAGAAGAATTTAGATTCCATACATTAAACTGTAAAATATTTGTACCTTGCCTCAATTCTCATCACAAGTGAATTACTACAAATATATATACATGCTAAATGCCTATGAGGAAACAAGGAAATGCATATCTTTTCCACTATGATTTAGAAGTGCAATGGACTGCAAATTTGCTCAATATTCCTTTTATTTCCACAAAAGAAATCCAGCATGAAACAATATAATTTAAAGAAGACAAGTACATTGCTTGTTTGTTGTTTGGTTGTTTATTTTCACTTTACTATATTTACCTTGCCTCTTGCTTATTATATTCTTTCACTTTTCCCTCAAATAATTACTCTCATATCAAACTGGAAAAAAAAATAGATTTCTCTTTCTTCAGAATTTATGTACCTGCATGCCATCAGTCACCTTCCACCATAACAGATCCAGACATAAAAGTAGGACTACGCATTCTTTGCTTTCTTAGGAAAATATTCATACTTGAGGGAATTTAAGAATAATACACTTCTAAAATCTCCTCAAATGAAAACTGGAACAACACTGGAGGAGTTAGTTTCTGTATTCCATTTATTTCAAGGCAGGTTGATAATACTGAGAAGTACTATTTTGTGCATATTGATAATTACTTTTTAATTAAATTCTTGGTGGGCTGAAGTCATTCCAATTGTTTATGCATGCTTACATGCATGTGTAATCTTTTAGTGAGCTTTGTTCTCAACAGAGCTGCCAGAAAGTAAGCTCTGGAGACCAAAATTACCTGCCACAAAATAACTGTGGCAGCAGCAGTGACAGTTAAAGGACAAGAGACAGAAGTGTACATAATATATCTCTAGGGGATTTATTAAGCAAAATTCTTCAGTTTTTCTCACCACACCACCCCCCGCTCAACTGTGGAGATAATATGGGAGGTTGCTTCCATGAATTATTTTTGGATGCCATTCTGCTTTATTATTTCCATCTCTGAATCAATTAGTCTTTATAAGGTCATACTTGCTTTATTTACAATACACATTTTAACAAGCCTAGTTTATTTTAATGTTATTTTTTGGAGTTTGCAGAAATGTTAGGACCTAAGTTGTTGCTGTGAGTGCAATAGAATGAATGAATGAATGAAACAATCTGGTTTTCACAGTATTATGTGATAAGATTCTTACATAACTCTGTATTTGTAGTCAAGAAAACTAAAATAGATGTTAGAAATTAAAACAGTTAAAACTCTTCATTTATCTGTGATTCATTAGCATGTGAAGAGTGTAAGTGATGTTACCACCAAATACAGTGTTGAGCATGACTCAATAGCTCAGTCCATGATAATTAAGCAATTTCATCATATTTTTCTTCGTGGAGATTTTGACATCAATGGAAATCCATTTTTAATAAGAAACTTTGATTATTTTTTTTCTCCTATCAGCAGACAGGAAAGCAAGCTCAATCAGGAATTTGAGATGTCTTCTTCTTGAGCTTTTGATCAGTGTTCATAATTCCCAAACTTCGGTCTCAAAGTGCTCTGTAGACAGTCAACAGAACCACTGCCTTCAGATAAAAGTCTGATGCTGCATTAGGCAGTATCTGTGGAGGTTTGGAATGATGCACTCACCCTAGAAATACAGGAGTCTGGAATAAGAAAGGTCCGTGGGTCAAATTCTATCTCATGCAGGCTTCTAAAATTCCATCATCTGTCAGCTCTGCCTTTAGTTATACAGAATCAGGGCAAGGTTTTCATAAGAAACAAGTTTTCCAAATTGTTTATCATACAGGAAGCCTTACTGTTCTAGAAAATCTGCCCCTGCTTGGTGTTTTTGACATTTATCTCCAATGGTGTTAAACAGGAATAATTAAAAGGAAAATTTCCACTGATAATCGGAATTTAGGAAATTCTATACTCTTATAACAGGATTAGATATCATATTATTATCTCTATTTTATCATATTAACAAACACAATGCAATACAATGATTGCAGTTACTCAGACAAAGATCTGGCGTTTTGGAACAAGGGAGGAAACGGATGAACAATCAGATGCTATTTTTTCAAAGGCACTTTTCTGACAATGATTACACACTGAAATGGTAATTGCAACTCCAAAATAGCACAGCTGCTTTTGAAATAATGGACATGGCACAGGCTTGTCAATGATATCTTTTGTAACTGACTCTACACGGGGAAAAAAAAAAAAAATCCAGAAGTGCTTTTATTTAATAAATTATCAGCCAAATAAATAAAATCGCATTTGGCTTTTAGCACAACAACATTGACATCTAGTGGCTAGTTAAACTCCACATCTGATATCATTTGTATGACAAATAAACGTGGAGCATTTACTGAATTTGACAAAATAGATATGTGTTTCAATAGGCTGCTCTCTTTATGTAGCCTCTAGATGATTACAGAATGTCAGTAGTCTTTAATGACTAGTCTGGAGTGACCAGTCCCAGTAATGGGAACTGGTGAGCATGAGCCATTGTCCCCCAGCACAACCCCGCTGGTTTTCCCTGATTGTCAGGAAGTCTTAGTCTTGGCAGTCAGCTGCCTGACTGAAGTAAATACCTTGCTTGGGGCTTGTTGGGAGGCACAGTGCATCCCTAAAGTTGTACACAGGTACATTTAAAAGAAGAATTACACTTACCAAATGTAATGTTATTGGCACATGTGAATGCCCATTTTTAGTTCTACTTGCTTTTCTACAAATTACTAGGGGACTTCAGATAGAGCGAGATAAAAATCAGGAACATGACAGATGCCATGAGACTGTTTGTACTATAAAGACACAAAAATAAATGATTTGGCAACTTACTTCATAGACATGTAGAAGATAAGAAGCTGCCAATATCAAATAAAGTCTAGTTTCCATATTTTTCAACAAAGAAACTACCTTAATGGAGAACAAGGAAAGATTAAACATGATAAACGTCAATTTTACTAGCATTCTTCATGCTTCCACATTACTTTCTCATAATCAAACTCCAAGTGGACGCATGTCCTCTGCAAACAGCTCTTATAATGAATTTGCTTGTCAGTGACCACCGTGCCCTTGCTCTCAGTATCAGTGGTAGCTGCCTCTTCTAGCCTGCTGGCAAAGCTGCCCAACTTGCTTCATTAAAAATTGGACCAATCTTTTAATCAACTAACCAAACTAATTTTGATCAAGCAAACCAGAGACTATTGAGTTTAAACAACCTTACCAGATATTAGGAGGCAATGATCTCCCGCAGGAAGGTCGAGTTATTCCTTCCTAGCTAAGTACTGACAAGGACTAAATGGCTTCTCTTAGTATTTCTAAAAAAACACAGAAATAAATCCAAGGCTGAAGAAGAGGGATCTTCTCTGAATATTCTCTGCATAAGAGGTCTCAAAAATGTAAGTTATATGGAAAGGATGAAATATTTATGTAATTAGCTTCAAAAAGGGAAGAGTGTGGACATGTGTCTCCCAGTATTTAAAGATTTGTTATTAGATAAAGATCAATTCCTGCCTTCTATATCAACTAAAGCATAGGGCATTACGAAACTATCTCAAGTAGCAACAAAGGAGATTTATCTTAGATATTAGGACACACCCCCCCTCCATATATATACCTAAGAAGTTAATAGATTAAGCTATTTATGCTGTGAAATATCCTATACTGTAAGCTTTTAGGAACAGCCCCATTCCTGGAATTATTCAAGGTCAGGCTGGCTGGGGCTGTGAGCAACCTGATCTAGTGGAACGTGTCCCTGCTTATTGCAGCAGGGTTGGACCTTTAAACAACCCTTCCAACTTAAATCATTCTATGATTCTAAGTGTATCAGGTATATTCCTTTGAATTCTGCATCTTCAGGATTTAATACCTTCTTTTGTTACTTACACACTGATAAAAGTACCTGAAGGGGACATACAAGAAAGCTGGGGAGGGACTTTCTATAAAGGCATGTAGTGATAGGACAAAGGAGAATGGCTATAAATTGGAGAGGGGCAAATTTAGACTAGACGTAAGGAGGAATTTCTTCACAATGAGGGTGGTGAGGCACTGGAACAGGTTGCCCAGGAACGCTGTGGCTGCCACATCCCTGGAGGTGTTCAAGGCTAGGTTGGACGGGGCCATGGGCAGCCTGATCCAGTGGGAGGTGTCCCTGCCCATGGCAGGGGGGTTGGAACTAGATGACCTTTAAGGTCCCTTCCAACCCAAACCATTCTGATTCTATGAAAATTATGGGGGAATTAGATGAATAACAGGTTGCTTAAGTAAGCATAATACTACCTCCAAATCATAAGAAAGGTCAAGGTCTGTCCTGAACACACGTCCCAGTTGTTAAAATGCACATTCCACTCTCCAGTACAAACTCCATGAGTCAATATGCATTCATAATGATGTCAGCAAGTGTTACCACCCATTTAATGAATATGAATAGCTGAGAAGTGCCAAATTCAACAAAAGTACCCTTTTTTGCCTAGTTTTTTTTGCATACTGAGGCTATCTTAGGGATCTGCATAATACGATCTGTGATTACATAATGTAAGAAGATAGTATGAATGTAAAAACAGAGAAGCTGATAAACTCTCAGGAGTATTTCAAATCATGGACTTAGTATCATGAAGAATATGCCTGGGAAGAATTTTGGGTGAAAGAAATTCTCATTTCTTCTTCCCAAAACTTTCTATAGAACTGTTACACTGAGTCATCAGAAAAATTGAGTGATTGAGTAAAGAGTATGTCAACTATTTGAAGACCTGAGAGATAAAACTTTTACTTTTTGAAGGCTTTAAAATCATGTCTGACTTAAGCTTTCTGAGATATACAAAGTCTCAGCCCATTTCTAGATTTAGGGCAAAAGTAAAGTAAGAACTACAGTGATATTGTCACCTTTGTGGGCCATGAAGTTCAAGCCTACTGTAATTTCACATTACTGCTAAGATGATCTAATAGAGAGCTGCTGCTGAAAAGGCCATCCCTGTTTCCACCTCCCCCTTCCCTCCTGTCCTACCCCTCCACCCTTAACCTTTTTTCACACCGGCACTGTAACTCATCAGACACCACAGCAAGGTAGTCAGAGGAGCTAGACTGGCAGAAAATTAAATACTGCAGTTTAAAAGAAGTGGTCAGGTGAGCAGTTCAAGAAGAAGAATGCTCACTTCAGCAGCAGCCACCCCATTGACTAATTTACCTCTAATGGAATAATGTGCTCCTAAGGTTTGGTTACACAACCACTGAAATCTGACTTAAAACTGTAGCACCTCATGCCCTGCAAAGAGATACGCCCACCTGTTCCTTTTTCCTTATCTTTCAGTCATGTGAGTTTCAGATGAGATAAGTGTCCTTTTTGGTGTCAAAGCATATTGATGCTAGATTTAAGCTACGGAGATACTCCATAGGACTAAGCTATAATCCATACACCAAGGGCTAAGGACAGGTGCAGCTTCAACTTCCAATTTATTTAGGAGGCCATTTCTTATCCACTTCCCCAGCTGGAGCTTACGGTCGCTCATACATAAAAAGCAGCCAGGTGATGTTTGAAAGCAATACAGTCAGACATTAGAAAAGCATAACATAGTAAAAGGAAATTAACTAGCTGCTGAAAAGCTGTTTATAAAATAACTGCAGCATCTAAAACAGTTGCTGTAGTTGGACTCACTGCTGAATTTTCCTCTGTCCCGGCAACTTTAATTTTTCTATATGCAGGATTTTGCGACCAGAGCACAGTGCCAAGACATTCGAGAACTATAAATCTTCCCTCTACCTTTCCCACTTTTCTTCAAAGTGCATAATCAATGATATGTTGGCCCAGTTTCCAGAATCATGTCAGGATTCATTCACACTAAAGCAGTCTTCCATTTCCAAAAGAGAGGAACAACAAAAAGATGCCTGCTATTACAGCTTCGTGGGGATACATTATTCATTTTGAGATACTTAAATTATTAATTAGGATAATTCCATTTTTGCAGCAGTCTCTGCCCTTTAGAGGAAACCAGCTGCATTGAGTAAGACTTCAGCAGAATACTGCGTACACTCAAATAAGCACATTGCCACTCAGTTCATTTCCACGGGACATTTTAGCACCACCTTCACGTCCGTTCAGAGTGACAATAACGTAAGTAGCACAAATGGGTCAGGAGAAAAAATACTTTCCCTTTTAAAACTGAGATTTGGTGGCCAAGGTAAGGAGGTCACCTGCAGCGTGCGACTGCCTCACCACACAACAGCGACCAGCTACAAATTATATTTTGCAACTTACATATCACAGCGACATCGGTTGCATTTCAATTTTGAAAATTTCCCTGTATTAAGTGTATTTGCGGTTGAAGACTCCAGTAATCTGGCTGAGGCAACTGAGGGTGTTTAGCCTTGAGAAGAGGCTGAGGGGAGACCTTATCGCTCTCTAGAACTACCTGAAAGGAGGCTGTAGAGTGGAGGGAGCTGCCCTCTTCTCCCAAGTGACAGGGGACAGGACAAGGGGGAATGGCCTCAAGCTACACCAGGGTAGAGTCACACTGGATATCAGGAAAAAAATGTTCTCAGAAAGTGTCATCCGGCACTGGCAGAGGCTGCCCGGGGAGGTGGTGGAGTCCCCATCCCTGGAGGTGTATAAAAGAGGGGTAGATGAGATGCTCAGGGACGTGGTTTAGTGGCAGATAGGAATGATTGGACTCGATGATCCAAGAGATTTTTTCCAACCTGGTGATTCTATGAATCGATAACACGGCTGGGAACTCTGATATAGTCCAGAAGAAAATCTCTGCGACGGACTAAAGCGTTTCAGACCTCCGCAGCCCAAGCGCTGGGTCAGGCACTGCGCGCCCTAACGTTTGATGGGGAACAACCTCAGCTCCTTGACAGCCGCTCGCTGCCCCCGGTGCCCTAGCGCTGCAGAGCGGCATTTCCCAGCCGGCTGACGAGAAAGAGGTTCGCAGAGCTCCTCTCGCCCATCCCCGACCGGGAAAAGCCGAACCCGCTCGGACACGTGCAAACGCGGGGTTCCGCGTTCCCTCGGCCCCTCCTGCCACCCCCGCTCCCCGCGGCTCGCCGAGGCCTCTCCGGGAGCCGCTGCGGCCGAGTCCTACCTTCCCGGCGCTCCCGGGCAGGAAGGCTCCCCTCGCCCCTCACCATGCTGAGCGCTCTGCCCTCCCCTCCCCTCCCTTCGCCCGCCCGCCGGCCCCGCTCCGCCCCGGCTTCCGGCACGGACCGCGCCGCGCCTGCTCCGCGCCGCCGCCGCCGCCATGGTGCCCGGAGAGCGCCGCTCCGTGAGTGGGGGGGGCGGCCTCCGAGGGGGGGCGGCGGCGCGGAGTGAGGGCCGCGGGGTCCATGGATGCGGCTGCGTGGAGCAGGGGGGATGGGGGTTGGCTCTCCTCCGCTCCTCCTCGGGTGCGGGACTGGGATCCTACCTGCGCTCCCGTTTCTCCTCCGGCGTCTCGGGGGCTTTAGTAACGGGGCAGCCCCTGGCGGGTGTCTTCCCTCTGCGAGGGGCGCGCAGCGCGTGCGAATCCCTCTCGCAATGGGGTTTGAAGCAGGTGGGACTTGGGGGGGTGTCAGAGGCTCGGAGGCATCGCGGTGGGAGAGCGCTCTGCTGCGGGGCGCCGGGGAACAAACCTTACGGGGGGCGGCTTATCGCTCTCTACAACTACCTGAAAGGAGATTGGGGAGAGGAGGGAGCTGGGCTCTTCTCCCAAGTGACAGCGGACAGGACAAGGGGGAATGGCCTCAAGCTACACCACGGGAGGTTCAGGCTGGACATCAGGAAAAAAAATTTCACAGAAAGTGTCATTGGGCACTGGCAGAGGCTGCCCGGGGAGGGGGTGGAGTCCCCATCCCTGGAGGTGTTTTGAAAGACGGGTAGATGCGGCGCTCAGGGACGTGGTTTAGTGGCAGATAGGAATGGTTGGACTCGATGATCCAAGAAGTCTTTTCCAGCCCAGTGATTCAATGATTCTAGGACCCTCCGCATCCCTGACACGGCTGGGACGGCTCCTCGGCCCCCGTGCTCCCTTCAGACCCTCCCAGAGGCATTTGTTTGCACCTAATGAGCGCTCGGGGCTGTTCGGCAGCACAGCCCTGTGTGCGGGGCAGATAAAGGGAAGGGTGGGGTGACACTAGTGAGAAGAGGGCAGAAGCCACAAGTTGGGGTATTTTATGTAGGAATGTTTTGCTTTTTTTGTTGTTTTGTTTGGTTTTTTTAAAAAAAACTGTTTTCATATTCAGCTGCACATTTTGATCAGGAGTCAACATGACCATCGGAGAACAGGCTGAGAGAGTTGGGATTGTTCAGCCTGGAGAAGAGAAGGCTCCGAGGAGACCTTACAGTGACCTTCCAGTACCGCAAAGGGGCTACAGGAAAGCTGGAGAGGGACTGTTTAGAAAGGCTTGTAGTAATAGGACTAGGGGTGATGGGTATAAACTGGAGAGGGGCAGATTTAGACTGGACATAAGGAAGAATTTCTTCACAATGAGCGTGGTGAGGCACTGGCACACGTTGCTCAGGGAAGCTGTGGATGCCCCATCCCTGGAGGTGATCAAGGCCAGGTTGGATGGGGCCTTGGGCAGCCTGATCTAGTGGGATGTCCCTGCCCATGGCAGAGGGTTTGGAACTAGATGGTCTTTACGGTCCTTCCCAACCCAAACTATTTGATGATTCTATGAACTACGATGTGTCCTCTTCACTAGTGTGTGGTTACCCCAGTGGAATGGGTTAAAGGAGAGACTTTTCTGGATGCAAACACCTTCTGTAAGTGCTGGGGAGTCTGCAGTGTCCTGTCCTGACACCAACAGTTGACATCTGGACCTGCTGTCAGTTTCCTATGGTGTTGGTACAGTTACTGTGTTACAGCTTCAGTTGTTTAGGAGCCCGAAATTAGTGGGCTTTGTTCTGTCTCCAGTTCTTTCACTGTTTTTATTTATGTTTGGATTACTTAAATGCCGGTGATTTAAATGTATTACAAAGTATACTGTTACTTGTTTTAGTTTTGTGGCTTCAGTTTGTTTCATTGTTTAGGGGGAAAAAGTTCAAAGTTGGTGCAACAGCAAGAACACACTGTGCCATTTAAGTTAGGTAAATTTCAGGTTCCTGTTTTGATAAAATGTTTGATATTTACCTTACTAATTTACTAAATGCATTCTGAGTTTCTGACAAGCTCCATCAAAGCAAAGATTATATTAAAAGGCTTATCAAACAGTGAAAGTAGTTATTTTCGATTTTCTTGACAAGTTTGCGTGTGCCTCTTTTAAAATATGCAGCTTGGGCACAAGGCCTTGGTGTCTGTCCCTCTTTTATTCCAGTTAAATATTAAATACATTTTCCTTATCTGGGATTGTTGTTTGGCCTTTTTTGTGGAGAAGGGAAGAAATCAGTCTTGAAATTTCACAACATGGAGCAGGTGTTTGTTTACACTGCCCTTCCAAAACAGAAAGATCCATTTGTGGATGAGATTCTTTGGTGGAGTTCATTTTTATCTTCTGCTTAAAAGTAAGGTCATCTTGGTATCTTATGTCATCAGGGCAGCAGTTGCTCAGTCCTGGTTGCTGAGAGTGCCATCCGGCACTGCTGGAGCTCCTGTTGGCTTCAAAGGAGGAGTGACCAAAGTGTCAGGACTTCGGTTGTGGGTTGTACTCTTTTTCACTCTGAATTTGTACTTGAGTGATTGTAGTGATTCAGAGAGAGGGCTGAAGCTGTAAAGAGTTTTTACGTCAGAAGAGAAGCCTCTCGGGACCTATGCTCACCCTTATATTCACAGTCACAGCTTTCCAAAAGGCAGTCATCAACTTCTGAGAGCCCTACAGGATGATTCTGTTAGAGCAGCTTTTCTTGCCTTTTATCTTTCTTTTTCATTTAAGTCATTCCCCAAATCAATTTGGAGCTGTTTACCAAGTATGTCTGCTTCTTTCATGGGGCCCATCATCCCAGGGCAACCATTTTGGGAGAATCTTTTGATTTGAGCTTTTCTTGCCTGTTTTTCTACTTCATCTGTCTCATGTTGACTTTTGTGCACATTATATTGGCTTGGATTTTTCTCCCTTTTTGAGTGTGAGGGAAGCTCTCAGTATTCATATGGGAAGCATTACTTCTGCCATTAAAAACATTCCTGGATCACCATGGTATTTTTAAAATTTTAGAGGACAAATATGAATGTATTTGCTGCACACTCATAAAGTGTTTGGCCTTTTTTAAAGACCACATAAGCTTCATTGATAGAAGTAGTAGCAGGCTTGCTATTAGAACTGCCTCAGCTGGGAGATCTGCACCTGAACTGTGGATTATATTGTGGGACTGTGCTGGGAGAATTTCGCACCATTGCTGCTCTTTTGCTAGTGTGTGAGGCCCACTTACACCAGACACTGCAGGCATCTTTGTGTGTGTGTGTGTTTGTGGAACTGATAATATTTATGTCTACTGGGAAATAGAAAATATAAAGACAAATCAGAAAGTTATGATTTGCTTTTATTCAAATATATGTGTATATGAGAGCTATGTATTCTTAAGGAGTTCATGAGTGCAAGGAACATTACAGTATTAAGGAAAGAAGGTACAGTTATATTATTAATAAAAAAAACTTTTAAAGAATAATAAAAAGCAATCCTTCACCATCACTGTGAGAAGATAGTGTGTTACATACTCTGTATAATGCAAACCAGTTGTTGATGTCACTAGAGGACACAGTTGAATTTCCAGTGTGGCATTTCTGGGAGTCATTTGCATCCAGAGAAGGCACCTCATCAAAATCATCCTGAAGAGATGCATCCCTTTTTTCAGAATCTGTTTGTCTCAGGTTTTTGTCTGAGGAGGAATATGATTGTAGGTAATGTCGGAATCAGCAATGCTGAATCTGGTACACTGGTTTTCTAACGCAGTTTTTTCTTTCATCCACAGTCTGAATTACTGAGATACTTCGGAAGTATGTGTTGAACTTCTCCCTGTGCAGATGTGTAATAACCATCCCCCTTGTTTTTAGCTCAGTTGTGTAAATGTTTTTTTGGTGTTGGTGCCAGTTTATGTAGTTTCCAGCTCTGGCTGTTCTTTTCCAGTGCTGTCTCTCCAGCTGGCTGGTATGGCTGGTTGGAGAGCTCTGGATGTACTGGAAACTTACCTGGGCAAAATAGTGGGTTTTGGATAGGATCTTTTGTATCTTGGGTGAGTTGTTTGGTCTTGTTCATGTGTAGTTTCACTACACCTAACTGAGCAACTGGAAGGAAGGTACCAAAGCAAACACGAGGGAGGGGAGAAGGGACCTACATGAGTGTTACTTCAGTGTCAGCATTGCACGTGTAACTGTGCCTTGAAAAATGGAGGTCAGTGCTTGATCGTTTGATGGCATTAAGCTATGGGATATTTTGGTTTGCTTATATGCATTAGTTTTGACATAGTCCCAGAATGTGTGGGGTAAAAAACATTTCATTTCATGGTAGGTACATTTTTGCAAGCATATTATAATTTGGTATTTTAATTATAGTTTCAATGAACTTTCCAGCTACCAATGTAAGATCTTATAATGTAAATGTTATACCACAGCCCAAGAAACGTTTGTTCTTGTCTGTCTTTGTTTGTAATGTGGGCACATCTGTTGCTATCCTCTGGCCCTCTGAAAGAGTAGCTCCTCAGGAAAATACCTTTTTCTTATGTAAGGGAGATTGTTTGAAAGTGAAGGCCGAAGATGTTTATCCTACTTTTGGTTCTCTGTATCAATGTGGAGATTAATATGGGGACATCTGCATATAAATTATTTATAAAGTGATCTTTTGACAGACTGACAATGTCTTACTTTGTGTTATTTGGAATGTACTCTGCCTTGAGTCTGGTTTGGTTTAGACATATGTGAGAATTTGCGCTTGCTCGTTCTCTCTTTCTTCTGATGGACAGTACTGATTTCAGTCATGCCATGTGCATATTACATTAGCAGGTATATTGACTGTGTTGTCAATTATTTTCAGGCACATGGCCGTGAAGACTATGATTCTGATTTTAGTGATGAGGAGAACAGAGAGAAATCTGTGCAAAAGACTAAAAGGTAATGTATTGCAAAATTAGCACTCTGCATTATGTTTGTGCTATTGGCCTGTTACTGTATATGGGAGATTATGCTGTGGTATCTAAAGACCGGTGTTGAAATGTTTTTTTGAAAAATCAATCTCTTCAGTTCCTACGTCTCCTCATGTTAAGCTTGCCGAAGCATGTCATCTCCCAGGGGCAGCTGATTAAGATCCGATCTGCCATGTCCATCTGGTGTCTGTATGTCCCTTCGTTCTCCAAGCAGTGTGTTTTATTTTTCTGAGCATTAGTATCAACTGCTCTGGTTTGGCTGCACTGTTCACTTCACTTCACTGTGATCCATCAGATGCATGGAGCTGCTAAGAAAGCAAGTCAGAAAAGGCCAAGTGGCAGCAGGCTTTGTAGATATGAAACACCTGCTTGGATGAAGTGAAGAACTGGTGCTCCTTCTTTACTGTTTAATTTGTGAAGAGACCTTGGAATTGATGATTTGTGATGTACTCAATCCTTGAAATCAGAGGATCATAGAATGTCCTGAGTTAGAAGGGACCCACAAGGATCATTGAGTCCGACTCCTGTCCCTGCACAGGACAACCCCAGAATTCACACTGTGTCTGAGGGCATTGTCCAAATGCTTCTTGAATATTTTCAGGCTTGGCGCCATTACTGCTCCCCAGGGGAGCCTGTTTCAGTGCTCCCACCACGCTCTGGGGGAAGACCTCTCTTGTTTGAGATCACCTTGGCTAGTTCATTCAGTGGTTCGCACAATTAGTGCCCTTGAATTTTGTAGTCTCATCTCATGATATTATTAAGATTTTTATTTATGTATGTATATATTTTGCTTTGCTTTCCTAGGACTCATGCATATATTCCTTTGTAGTAAAATTGGAAGTATGGGTTTTGTAGTGTCAGGCTGCATGCTGGGAAAAAAATCATGTTTTAATCACTGGAATAATTGCAAACATTGTACTGTTCCATTTATTTTATAAATATAGTAACTGTTTTAAAACAGTAAGTGATTTTGTTCAGTTTCGTTTTCTTTAAAAGGCCATTGCACATTATACCATTCCACTTCCTAGGTGGAATATTAACTGCCATCAGGAGCCTTTCAAAAATACCATCATTACCCTTGTTCTGCTGCTGATACCCAGTAGGGCTCTTATGTGGGTTCACTGTGTATGTATATATCTTTTTCTTGCTCTATGATGATATGTATTTTCACTTTAAGGAGAATAGTACTCTTAGGTTTTTTCCATATTGCTGTTTTATGGAGTCTCCTTATGGGAATTTTGTGCCTACAGATCCTTTTGAGCAAACAATTCCCTTAGTTTCTAAGGAATACCTTGAAATATAAATTCCCTGGCTTGTTTTCACAGGTTTCTGACTTCCATTCTTTCTGCCAGCTGGTAATTATGTAAAAATCTTTTCTTCACCTCTGTTGAGGAATCAAACTAACAAAATATAACTTTTTCTAGCTAAAGTGCAACACTTTATATTTAACTTTTTATTGCTTTGTTGAATTCCTAAAGTATTTTTAGCTGCCCACTGACAAATACAGTTCACAACATAATACTTAAATTTAAATGAGCGATCCTTGTGATTACACTAAGAGAGGCAAAGGTGTTCAATGAAGTGTTGTGACATTAGCATGAAAGGATGGGATAGGGTTACTAGCAGTCACTCTTATTCAATGAACATATTGTCCTTCCTGTTCTCGCTTGGCTGTGTAGCTGAGATAGAGGGCTTCAAATGTAGAGTAAAACTGAGGAATCTTCAGGAATTTTGCATTGTGTCTCTATAGTTATAATGTTGATAAAAATGAACATTAAAAATTGCTGTTTTAAGAAATTTTCCTTGAATGCTAACTGTAAGCAAATGAATTTGTTCTGCAAATGAAGTAAAGTCTAACCTGATGTTGGTTCTGAAGTTTGGTTTTATTCATGCAGAAATTAGCAATATAACAGTTTTTCTTACTCAAGTTAGAGGAAAGTTTGGCATATGGAAATTTTGTGAAAAGTTCTTGACTAACTTTTCTTCTTTTCTTACCCTACCTTTAGCATAAAGGAAGATGACCTTCTGTTAAAACCATTCCAAAAACCAAAACAAGGCAATGTGGCTCACAGACGATTTGCAGCTGAAGAATGGGATAGGTATCTTTTGTCTATTCCTTCTGTGGGACATTTTTCCCTTAATGCAAAGATAGCTTTCACTGAAATGTATTTGTTATTAACAGGGAAGAAGCAAGAAAAAGAAGATTTCACTTGATATCGATGGATGCCGTATCCTTCTGTTGCATTTTTTTCAGGTTTGAAGATGAGGCACAGGTTATTCATTATGGTGAAAACTGGGATTTCTCAGTTGCTACAGCAGTTGACAGTGCAGCACTGAATTATTCTTCAAATTGGCTTCTTTTTGTTTGTGAGACGTCTCTGAGAATGCTTCTTCGCTGTAGCACCATTCCTGGATTCTTTCTATGTGCTCATTTTCCTGTTTGGGACTGAATTATACAGTGAATTTTATTTAGACTGGCACAAAGGCACTTTGGTCTTTCAGTTGAGTTTATACACGACAGAATTCTGTGTAAGGCTGACATTGTCTGTGGAGCAGTAAATTTCCACTGGAAAATTAAGGATACATTAGTTAGTTCAGGAGCCTGTTCAAAATAGCCTTATCTCTAGTATCTTCTACAGATGCTCTAATGTAAGCCTGTTTAATATCATGTGCAGTTTTATTTTATTTTTTTAATCTCTTAATCATATTGCATGCATAATTTTTAACTATTTTTACTACCATATTTAAACTACAGCCTTTCTCCTTTTAGACTTAAATCTGAAAATTCCAGTAAACAGAAAGTAACTTCTAATCTGCTTAGAATTTGGACAGGCACTGCATAAATCATCATGTGCCTGTAAAGAGGACGTATCTTAATCAATCCCACTGATGTTGCAGATGATGTTGCATGATACAAATACATTAACAAGAAAAGGAGGACTAGGGAGAATACTCATTCCCTATTAGATGCAGAAGAAACAACAGTGACAAGGGATGAGGACAAGGCTGAGGTACTTAATGCCTTCTTTGCCTCCGTCTTTAATAGTAAGGGAAGTTGTTCCCCCTGTGTGCAAACCCAGGAGTTAGAGGAGCAGAGTGAGGCTCCCATGATCCAAGAGGAGGTGGTTAGAGACTTGCTTGCCCAGCTAGACACTTACAAGTCTATGGGGTCGGATGGGATCCACCCAAGATCTACTCGGCACTGGTGAGACCGCACCTTGAGTACTGTGTTCAGTTCTGGGCCCCTCACCACAAGAAGGATGTTGAGGCTCTGGAGCGTGTCCAGAGAAAAGCAACGAAGCTGGTGAGGGTGCTGGAGAACAACTCTTATGAGGAGCGGCTGAGAGAGCTGGGGTTGTTTAGCCTGGAGAAGAGGAGGCTGAGGGGAGACCTTATTGCTCTCTACAACTACCTGAAAGGAGGTTGTGGAGAGGAGGGAACTGGCCTCTTCTCCCAAGTGACAGGGGACAGGACAAGGGGGAATGGCCTCAAGCTCCGCCAGGGGAGATTCAGGCTGGACATCAGGAAAAAATTTTTCATAGAGAGGGTCATTGGGCACTGGCAGAGGCTGCCTAGAGTGGGGGTTGAGTCACCGTCCCTGGAGGTGTTTAAGGGATGGGTGGATGAGTTTCTGAGGGGCATGGTTAAGGGAGTGTTAGGAATGGTTGGACTCGATGACCCAGTGGGTCCCTTCCAACCTAGTGATTCTATGATGCAGCCACAGAAATCCCATATATTCTGAAATGACTGCAACGCTCATGGTATAGAGACTACTGTGAGTTTCTGCCATTGTTTTAGAGTAGTTCCTGTTTGAAACCTTTACTGTTATTCCATTTTAACTCCAGTAACTCAAATGGCAGTGCAAAATAGTATGTCATGTTAAATGTATTTAATTGTGCCAGTTAAACCTGGACTTGCTTTTCAGTTCCTTCTATTTGTGGTGGAGAGAAAAAAAAAGGGCACATGCTGAGGTTAAATTAACTTTTGGGGAGCCTTTGGAAAATAAAATGTTTTCTCAATAAAATTATAGTGCATGTCAGAATAGTACATTGATAGGAATTATTCACACCGGTGCAGTAGTTGCTAGGCTATGTACCAGGAGGTAACGTCTTTCCTAATTCGTTGCTTCAGAAACACCATACTAGTTAATTGAAAATATTTTTAAATAGCCATATATATAATGTTTTGTTAAGATGCTTGTTTTCTGATTAAGTACTTACATATTTTAGCTCAAATTATGGTACAAAATGTCTTTCAAATCATCTCTCTGGGCCGAAGCGTTCTAAAAAAAGCATTACATATTTTCCCATGATTTTCATCTCCAAAGTAAACCAGACAGCTTTTATTTGTATGTTGATGGTAAAATGTATTAAATTGTTCCCTTTTAGTAGCCAGAGTATTTTTATAATACAAAAATACAAACCTGAACCCAGTTTCTATGTATATGTGTACAGAGCATCTTTGATAAAGGAAGACAATTTTATAAAGGTCTTGCCAGACCTGCTGAATGTTGTTTTAAAGATGAAATTGCCTTGAATTTCCCTGTTTGTAAAGTAGCTTTTATGAGAGGTTATTGAGTAAAAATTGCTAATTACTTCCTTTCTTTCCAGAAATTACTTACCTGTATTTGAGAAAATAACATATTTCTGTTAAGTATATAAAAAAGTTTGTATTAATTTTAGTTTTAAACATTGTTAAAAAAAGATAAGTTCAGCAACAGTCCTTAATTGCTTTATTCAGTATGCAAGACATAAAAAGTTTGTGAGTGACTACATTTTATACTATGGTGGCAAAATAGAGGATTTCCGACGTTCTGGGTGAGAACCATTAGCAGTCTTTCCCCTCATGCTCACAAACCTTCCCTGTTATATAAAGTTGTTAAATATATATTATAGCTCTGGGGGGAGAGGAGGATATGGCTATGTATTAAATTACTAATTCTTTTGGTCACAAATAGTAACTACAATAATTATAAATATCCAAAACACAGAATTGCCTTGTTTCACTTTGCACCATTATTTTTATGTAAGAACTTACCACAAGCTGAATTATTCTCAGTTTGTTATGTAAAAATAAAGATGACAGGTGAGCATTAATTGAGGGTACGTTGGGAAATGTCTGGCAGTACCTTCAAAATAACAATCTGAAATAGTTTTGAAATGTGCAGAATTGCTATGCATTGTCCAGAATAATGATAACTTTCTTTAGAGCTATATGTAACTGCCTTCCAAAATTACTGTCTTGAACAAAAAGTGTTTTCAGAAAGGCTCAAGTTATCCACAGTTTCAGTGGCCATTTTTCCACTGTCAATTTTTCATTTGTGAAAAGGTATGCCATTTTTTCGTAGTTTTATTCCATAGGAATATGTTCCTTTATGTGGTGAGGTGGAGATCACAGCTATGGAGTACTGATGTTTACCAAAATATTATTTGACTGCCTTTTAATTTAGTGTTGCATTGTACTAAAAAAATGTGTTCTTTTATAGAGCCAATGACAAGACGGATCTTGATGTTATTAGAGAAAACCATAGATTCCTGTGGAATGAAGATGATGAAGCAGACATGAATTGGTACCTGAGACTATTATAGAACATATTATTTTTAGATCCCTTGTGCTAAATTTGTGGTTTCCCCTACTAATGAAGAGTTACTGTTCATACTTAGTGATCATTCTTTGATCTTTAATGCAGTCTAGTTTGAAAAAATACAGTTTAATTTGTATTGTAGATCGATGCATTTTTCCAGTTTTATGGAAATGATCCCTTAGCTCAATGCGTATATTGCATGTCTAGCTCTGCAACTTGTGTTCTTCAGATAAAACAATGTCTTTGACTTGCTGATGTCATTACAGTGTGAAATTAATTGTGTCATGTTCTGTATTTAATAAAAAATAATACTTCTTGTAATAGGGAGAAGAGGCTTGCAAAGAAGTATTATGATAAATTGTTCAAAGAATACTGTATAGCAGATCTCAGTAGATACAAAGAGAATAAGGTATGTTCTGTTATTTAAGTCATCTTGGTATTAAAGTATTTCCCTTTCTAAAAATTACTTATGATTGTGGTTAGGTTATGAAACGAGAATGTTAGAACCTCTTCCCTAGAAAGAGAGTTGTGAGAACTTGTCAAGTTATTTAATAAGCAGCAGCAGTTTGAATCCAAGCATTGTCATTGCCTCAAAAATGTGCTTCTGTGGGAATAGGAGCATTTCTGTCACACGGTGTTTTATGAAGAGGTACATTGTTTGTGAGACTGGCAGAAAATGTAGAGGGGTTAAGGAGAGAAGGCTGGAGACGTTTGCCTGGGGTGAAGCAACAGATGAATCGTAGAAAAAAAAAAAACTGGGAATGTTACTGTTTAAAAAAAAGGGGTCTAAAAAGAGAGAGTTTTATGCTTGAATGCTGACAGAAACAACTTTGGAAATGTCTGTTTTATAGCACTGTCTTTTGCTGGTTGTTCTTTTCTGTTTATAGCAACAGGATTTTTATGTTCCTTGTAACTAAATAGAATTTCTTAAGAGAAACAGTCTGATTCCAGCACCAGTTTTTCTTCAGAACTGGAACAGCCTTTGTCATTTACAAGATTTTGACTGACTAACCTCTTAGTCAAAAAGAATATGTGAATTTTCTATTGCAATTTTGCAAAGAGTGTTGTTGACCTTAAATGTGTCTTGACATTGTTAGCACATAGTAACAACCCAGCCCTGCAGTGTCTGTGTAAAGTTCTTTGAGACTATTTATAGTATTTATATGAAAATTAGATTCACTGTTAAATATTTGAAAAAAACTGGGCTTAAACTGTAATATTAGGCAGCAAAAATAACAACCTTTTAGTGAAAATTGAGAAAGAGAAAAATGCAAAAACTAAATGAAAAGAAACAAAAAATAAAATGGTGACGATGTCTTCCCTTTTCTTTTTGAGTAAATGTGATTTTATTTTCCTATATCTGTTTCATATCCCTCAGTCTCCTGCCCGCCGCCCTAACTGATTTTCCCTTGAGCACACTTACAGATTTTGTTTCTTTCAGTACTGCGCCAAGTTTCCATATGTTTGCTATCTTTTGTGGGAAAGTGTTCTGCCCCAGTTTCCTTATTTTGTGTGTGTTATGTGAACAGTGTTTCCCTGTCAGACTTCAAATGTGGCTGTCCTAACTTTGAGGTCACTTTGAATTCTTATTTATGCTCATAAGTCATCACCTATATTTTTTTAATTGCCGTGTCAGCATAACTGTGCTGTACCCTGTGATTTGTTCCCTTATATTAGATTATGCTTTCTGTTCTCAAATAAGTTCTAACTATGTGACAATCCTTTCTTAGAAATTCTTAGAAAAATAGAAAAAAATGACATTTTTTTTCTCAGTTATTGATTTACCAATGCCCAGGTTTGGTACAGACATGCATTTTCAGAAACTGGAAGTTGAATATCTTTAGCCACTCATACCTTCTGTTTCACAGTGGTGGTGCTGTGAGATGTGTAGGGTGGTTAACAAGCTTTTCAGCTGGCCAGCCTCTCATCTGATAGTTGTTGATGGTTTATATGATGATGCTGCATCTTGATATAAGAAAGAAACTGAGAACATTCATTCACTGGTACAACCTCCCCAGTGACATGGCAGAGTCCTCATCTCTGGAGGTCTTCAAAATGGATTTGCATAGGGTGCTAGATGATCTCATCTAGGCGTTCTTTCCCACAGAAGGTTGAACCAGGTGATCTTTTGAGGTCCCTTCCAGCGTGGGCTGTTCTGTGATTCTATATCCTGCTAGGTGCTGGCAAAGTAAAGTTGAAGATCAGTTTTCTGTGATGTTTTTAATATATGTATATTCCATCAACTGCGACTTTCACATACGTAGCTGTCTTTTCACAACTATAATTGTTTTCTTGCTAGCTAAAATCTTCTAGGCACGTAATTCTTCTAAGGACTTTTGCATAGAGATTGTAGCTCAGATCTCATTTAGAATTTTTCTGAGAAAAATTACTGTTTTCCCAAGTATTGGATAATTGTAAGGATCAGTTTCATGGGAGAGGCTCTCCTAAGGTCTGAAAAATAAGCACAGCACCTTGCCAAAGAGCAAAGCTCAAAAGAAAACAGTAAGAAGCCCCAAGACATATGAACCCTCATGGCCACGAACACACTCCAGTTGCTGGTTTAGACTTTCACACACATATGCACATGCATATACACATATGCGCACGGAGAGCTGGCTAGGACTCCCCTGGTCCCCTAGCAGACCCTCCTGTGCTCTCATCCTTAGAGATACACAGGTGCTCTCAAGCCCAGAGCTGGCTGGTGGAGACCCACTCATGCTCCTTGCTCCCAGGTCACTTAATCTAGCAGATGTCTAGTCTGGCTCGGTCTTCACTGGTGTTCACACTCACTTGCACACCTGCACTCTCCTTGGTTGTTGGCACTGCAGGCAAATGGGATCCTGTGACTCATGATCACACTTTTCTTTGTGTAGTTAGGACGTATAGTCTTTTCTTTTAGTGAGAAATGCCAGTGTGAGCCTCTGTTGTGAGGCTTCTTAGAGACACTAGAAGAGTGTGCTCTGACAGCTCTTACTTGTGATGGGTCTGTTACTCCTTACATTTTCCCTAGATCAGAATTTTTTAGGTCAAGGTTGTCTTTGAACCTTCAACGCATCTTGTCTGCAAGCTTTGAGGCTGATAAATGTCTGTATTGTCAGATAGTTTAGTTCTATTGTCAGTTTGGCAATGCAGTAAGGGAGAGTGCTCTGCATGTAAGTTTTACTTTGATACGCATTGCACTAGAAATGTTCTCATCTTTGTTGTCTTATTTCCCTAGAAAGGTTCTTATTTACTGCTTTCTTTTGTAGCTTAACAGATTGGAAATGTCTTCTGTTTGCTGAGAAATGAAATCTATCTGACACCTGGTCATTAAAGAGAATGCATTTTATTCTTTTGCTTTTGTTTCCAGATGATTTTCAGATTTCTAGGCCATCTTGTCTTCCGCTTGGCAATTTTGTCATTGATTTTTCAGCATGGAGGCTTTCTTGTGAAAATAAAAATATTTAAAACATCTTTGTTTTTTCCAGTGGTATTTTTCCAGTGTTGTCTAAATCCATACATTTCTTTTTTTCTGAAAGAGGTGACTGTAGACATGTTAGTTGTTGCTGCAGCCAATGCATATTAACAAGTAGTTCATATTTAATTTGGGAATTTTGCTGTTCATGGATATTAAGCGGTCTTTCATATTTGTGAAACTACCATTTCTTATTGAGTTAGCCATTTGATACTCTTGTAAAGCATCTGGTTTGGAGTTGTTCTGGTTGGTCTTGGTCTGTCTTGTAGAAATAGCTCATTTAGGATCTTGCTGAACTCATTTAACAAAGATGAGACAGAATAAATGCAGTCTAATGATGATGGTTTTGCATTCCTTAATATGGCAGGTTGTCTATTCAAGAGCCTACCCTAATTTTTATTGTTGCTATATAGTTTAATCTGTTCCTGATGTTTTATCTTAGTTAGAGGAATTAAACTGTATTTATTTTTTATTTTATTGTTTCTTCTTAGCCTTGGTCACTCTCTGTCATTTTCCACTAGCTGGTGGAAGAATCATTGGCAAAAAATGAATGCAGATGACGACAGTATTTGTCCTACATGTACTTTAGGTGGTTCTGGCTCCCTCCTTTCTTTTATTTTGCATATTTTTCTTAATAACATTACAGAAGCACTCTTTAAGGATATAATCTGGTTTATAACTTACTCAGTCAAGTTTGAACTGTGAGGGAAAAATTGTATAAAAGTTATTTCAGTAGCAAAAGTGAATGTGAATAACTTTGTGATTGGTGAAGCAGCAGAGGGACTATGAAAAAACAAACATGCAGATAAGGTCAAATTGTTTTTAACTTGTTATTGCCAGTGGCACACACATGCAAACTTGGTGTCAAAATACTGCATATATTTAATCATAAATTTGCAGTATTCTCCAATTGCATCACAAGCTTTTCAGAATTAGAATACGATGTAAAACAGCAAATAAAAGATCAAAACTAATTACCATCACTCTCTGGATCAAGTGGTTTCCATTATGAATGCTACATTTACAGATGCAATTTACATTCTGTTTTCACTGAACTGTTCAGCACAGTTCTTGGTTTTAAAAGTCAATTAATTTTCGTTTGACTGAAACATGAGTGGTGTAATGGTACTTTAGATGATACATTTATGGTGTAAGCCAAGCACAACCTGATTCAGCCTTAGCAAATTGTCATCATGCACGGCATGGTACCAGAACCTGATCTCTCCTATGATTTTTTTACCACTGAAACCATTAAGTGTGCAAATATTGTTTATGTTATAATACCAGTTTCAAAATGAGTGGACTGATCTAAAGAGGCGGTTTTGTCAGTGTACAAATTTTTAGTTTTCTTATGTCCACCCTATGTAGTGTATTGACTTGGGGAAAATCAGAGCTGATAAAACATCTGACTACTGATGTCTTTCTGCTCAGTTTTTTCAGCTTTGTTACTAAGGAGCAAAGCATTTCTGTGAGCATATGGCACGCTCTTAAAAGGCAGAACTTTTGTTTCCCTGTTTTTTCTGATGGTCAGTGCTGTTGCATTTCAGGTAAAGAATTATCATGGGTTTTTTTTAAAAATCAACATTAAAGACCACACAGAACAATAGATACCTGTACTTCTGTACGGTGTTTAAAATTAGATTAAAAACATTGAAAATCAATCCAGTACATTACAGAAATAATGCTACTACATCTGTAAGACGCACATTTGTGTGCGTTCAGTCTGTGAGTGCGCCAAGAGAAGGTTCATATTCCAAATGCTTTGGAACTCAGGTGCCAAAGATGGGCTTTGCAGCTGTTTTTGTACCTCTTTGATTTTGTTACGCTTCTTCCCCCTCTTCCCTCCCCATCTTTTAACATGGAGTTCAGAATTTTCTATGCTTTGCTTACAGAGCAGCAATTTTATCTTTTTGCCATCCTGCGTTGATGAATTTTAAATGAAAATACAAGATAGACCTTTTTTAAGAAGCTGTATGCCTCTGAGTTTTATCCACTCTTCCTACTTGTTAGTTAAAATAAAATTGTTTTTCCCAGTATGTTCTCGCTCGCTTCCATCTTCAGTCTTTTTCTCTAGGCTGCTTGCCATTTTGAGAGCATGAAGCAGATTCTACTGGAAAACAAAACCAGTAGGGATTTCTTCATGTGAAGTTTCTAGGTAATGTAAAGAGAAGTGAAATGTAGTTGCTGGAGTGGAATTTTTTGTCTAAATATTTAGAGTGTAAGAGGTGGTTCATTGATAATATGCTAATATGACATTCTAGTGGTCTTCTCAGTTTTTAGTGTGGACAAAATTACAATGAAGTATCTAGTAAAGTCAGTCTATCCTAATTTCCTGTTTGTTCTTCTGCCTGGTATGTAGCCTTTTAGAAAGTTGCTGTTCAGTACTGGAATTTGAGTTACTTGTGTAAGTTGAAGTCTTTCTGACAAGCAGAGGCGAAATGATATTTTTAATTAATAAAGAAAGAAAATTAATTTCGTTAACAGAATTGAATGGATGAACCATGTGCAGGACATCAATCAACTGAAATTACGTTGACCATTCACAACTTCATTTTCGTTCTTATCTCAACAGTTTGGATTTAGATGGCGACACGAGAAAGAAGTAATTTCAGGAAAAGGTAATGCTGTGTCTCTTTTTGTATAACATCTCTCTGATGCTTTTCTTGCTGCTTTTTGACATAATTTTATCAGTTTATGACAATACTGTTGTTTATCAGTTAATGATAGACAACAAATGGATCTAACTTTGGTGTTTTATGCCTGTAGCTCTAGAGTGCACACTGATCTGCATATATTAAAATTAAGAGAACATATGCTTTATTTTCACAAGGTCAGATTTATAATGAACACCAACATAATGCGTTTGACAATGTAGGATGTTTGACAATGTATGTTTTTTTAACTGCTTTTCTTCAATAGTTCTGTGTTAGTTACCTCATTAGTCTTCGATACCTTTAATTGAAGTCTCTCAATGCTTTTTCTCGGGAAATAATTTTCTTAACAGTTTTTCCATCACTGTTTTGCACAATGTTAGCTTTAATATAAAAGTTCTATTTGTGATAGCTCTTCTAGGGTAAACTGGTTTTGAAAGCTTCAGTGGGAATCAGGGAATGCTTGTCATATCTCCCAATCCTGTTTCTAAATCAGTAACTTATTCTGGTTGCTTCTGTATATGAGTTCTTACCAATGTGTTTTGGGGACTTTGCACAGTGGTCCCCATTCTGTGGCCCAGGTGCATGGATTTTTTCAAGTAGCTGAACAAGGAAGAAAATGATATGTGTTGCTGTTCCTGTGGGCAGATCTCCATACACATGTACACAGGTTCATGAAAGGCAGGTCTTGCCAAACTAACCTGAGTGCCATCCATGACCCACCTACTAGATGAAGGAAAGGCTGTGGATGTAGTCTTCTTGGACTTCAGTAAAGCCTTTGCACAGTTTCTCACAGCATTCTGCTTACGAAACTGTCAGCCTGTGGCCTGGACAGGGGCACACTCTCCTGAGTGAAAAACTGGTTGGATGGCCGGGCCCAGAGAGTGGTGGTAAATGGAGTTACCTCCAGCTGGAGGCCGGTCACAAGTGGTGTTCCCCAGGGGACAGCTGACTGAACGTGAGCCAGCAGTGTGTCCAGGGGCCAAGAAGGCCAATGGCATCTTGGCTTGTATCAGAAACAGCATGAGTAACCGGTCCAGGGAGATTATTCTCCCCCTGTATTTGGCACTAGTGAGACCGCACTTCGAATCCTGTGCTCAGTTCTGGGCCCCTCACTGAAAGAAGGGTGTTGAGGCTCTGCAGTGTGTCTGGAGAAGAGCAACGAAGCTGGTGAAGGGGCTGGAGAATAAGCCTTACGAGGAGCTGCTGAGGGAACTAGGGTTGTTTACCCTTGAGAAGAGGCTTTATTGTTCTCTACAACTACCTAAAAAGAGGTTGTGGAGAGGAGGGAGGTGGCCTCTTCTCCCAAGTGACAGGAAACAGGACAAGGGGGAATGGCCTCAAGCTCTGCCAGGGGAGGGTCAGGCTGGACATCAGGAAAAGATTTTTCACAGAAAGTGTCATCCGGCACTGGCAGAGGCTGCCCAGGGAGGGGGTTGAGTCTCCATCCCTGGAGGTATTTAAAAGACAGGTGGATGAGCTGCTCAGGGCATGGTTTAGTGGTTGATTGGAATGGTTGGACCTGATAATTCTGGAGGTCTTTTCCAACCTAGTGATTCTGTGATTTTCAGAAATCATGTATGCACACACAAAAAAAATGACTTGAAGTGATACTGTTGATCAGAACAGTTCTGTAAAGAGCTCTATTTATCATAGTATGTTACAAGAAGTTAGAAATACACAGGAGGATGTGTGAACATTAATGGTGGGGTTTTTCTAAGCTATAAAGATTACAGTTCCTAGAGTTCATATGCTGTGACTACCTATAAAGGTAGTCTTATGCTGGATTCAGCACTACAGATTATATTAACAGGTAGTTACATTTGATATAGTTATATGCTTTACTGAATGTATCAAAAAGATAATCAAACTTAAATGAGGAATAAGTAATTTATGAACAATTATGTCTTCATGGGGAAAAAAATATTTAAAGCTGCATTGTATTTTTAATATCCGGTACTTGATATTTAAAATATGGGAGGAAGTGCAGAATTACGTGCTTTAAGCTTTTTAATGAAATCCTAATGGGAACTGTACAGTTGTGATTGAGCAGGAATATCTTTCACCACTAAGGGGCACAAGAATTCAACATTAACTGTTTTAGATGCTCTTTTCGAGTACAGTTTCAAATGATTACTTTATAAAGGCATGGGTCTCTCTTTCGCTATTTTTATGCCTTTCTTTTGCTGTTTTAAACTATAGATCCATCATTTAAATTGCTTTAATTAATGTAATAAAGCTTTGATATCTACCTGTCTGATAATTCACGTTAAAAAAGGGAGAGTATATGCTTTTTTAGCTGTGACAATAGTAGTGGTGATGGCAACCATTGTTGGTGACCTGCACTGTGGTTTGGGGTATGATAAGAAGGGAACATAGGAATGAGTTACTCACATTTGGTTGCTTTGTTTTCAGTGTTTGCCTTTCTAAAGTCATGGAGAAGAAGGATTAGGTATTGCTTGTATTACTAATGGTATACACCAGATTACTTCTTTCACTTCTTTTCTTTCCCACTCTGCGCTTTTGCCGTAATGTTTTAAAAAAAAGAGGCCATCCTGGAGATTGCTGTTTTGTCTCCTTAAAATAAAATGTAACCTTAAGGGCGGTTAATGGTGTAATACATTGCCAGTTTCAATAAAAATGATTCCACAAAATGAGGATTTTCTTAATTGAAATCTCAAGTTAAGGTAGAACCCCTACTTACAATTTTATAAATCAGTGAATAGTAGGCACATGAGTTAGTTGTGTCAGAATAAACCTTGAAATTAAACTCTTTTCAGCTATCTAAAAAAATATACTTGATATGCCTTCACAAGTACTTTTTCTCTACTTTCGAAGTATGAATAGTAAGATATGGCATACAATTTTTTAAAAAAGGTATTTTGGGCAAAAGGCAGTGGTAGTGTTTTCTGTAGGAAAAAGATGTAAAACACATTCATTGCATAGCGGTGATATAGGACTTTTTCAGCACGGAAGAGCAAAGCTGAACATGTGGGTATATTTGCTGTTTTCTACTTATTTGTTTTTCTAGATTAAGTAGTAAAATACTCAAGCTAGACATATTATTTGGCAAAACACGTTTAGTACCTGCAAATTGATCTCCTTTTTCACAGTTTCATTGAACTAATGTTTCACTTTTAGTGTGTCTTTTTTAGCCTGTTTTTTTTGTATGTATAAATATTCACATGATATGCTTTGCCTTATTTAAACAAATGTTCTTCCAACCCTGTTTCTCTTTATTTTTTCTCAGTAGTTTCCTCTTTGGAAAATAGGCAGAGAGTCAATACTTGGATAGTGCACCATGTGTCCATGTACAGATCTGCTACATCTAAGTTTTGATCAAAATGCATTAAAATCAGACTTCTGGCTCTATAGATTTCCTTCATATGTTTAGTTTTCAGGACTTCATTTAGCTTGTAGTACTTATTTTCCATGTATTCTGGTCTTCTGCAAGAAGCAGAATGTGCTATTAGTTTTTTGAAAGCACACGTGTAATAGCCAGACTATTCAAGTTAATATTCTGAACATGAAGGCAGTAATTTCCCTGCTGCTCATGGCAAGGCAATGGAACTTCAGATAGAAATGGAATTTTAGATCTACATTTTTCTTGCTTATTAAATTAGGTAACTGTCCACTTGGCACACTGGTTTCTGTGTGTTTCTTTGACAATTTACTGTGGGAAAAGTCATGTCTCAACTACTGAATAGTCTGGTCTGTAGTTTCCTTTGATTTGTGTTCTCCATATATATGATGGGAATTATAATGGTCTCCTGCTTTGCAAAAACGTGCTTTTTAATGCTTTTGTGATTTTCAGTTGTTCTAGAGTGATTAATACTACTGAAAAAAACTTCAGGGAGGGTGGAATTATGTCTTTAAGTCAAGGTTTTGAGTATGTGTTGTAGGGATTGCAGTGTGGGAGGGACGGTAAGAGAAGCCTGGCTGTTTATGTGTGTGTATGGCATGGAGCAGGGACCTGCTGAAAAAAAAACCCACCATGATTTCAAATATTTAGATGATCATAAATGCAAGTAAATATGTAAGAGCGCAGAATTATGGTGGTTTACACAGTCAAGTTCTGGTTTACCTAAAAATTCATTGCTTGCCTTAGCAATCTGAAGATGTTGTTCCAACTATATCCTTGTCAACATAGGCAGTTTCACATCCAAAGTGTAGAATATCCAAAATGGATTTTCCATAATGTAAAGAGCACCTAATCATATATATAAGTGATGTATCTCTCGTCTCTCTGCCTGTTCTTCTGGGTTCATTTTGGGATGTGAAATATCTGGTTGAGTTCTAAAAGTTTTTATATAGTAGAAATTTTTCCTTGTCGACTTTTACTTGTTCATAATGGATATAAATTATTCCTAATGATGTAGAGTGCTGATAGCCATACTTTACATACAGTTAAACATATTTAATGCATATTAATTTGAAACTTTTTTTTAAAGAGAGTCCTGGGAATTTTTTTTTGTTCAAGTGTTAGCATTGCAGATGGTTTTTAATTTCTGAACTGAAGTATCTAAGGACACTGCCAATCCATCAGTTAGCAGCTTAAGCAGAATGTTCTGAGGTTAATCGTTCACTGCCAGTCCTGCTTGTGAGCCTATTAATACACATCCCTATTGCCAGCTCTGCATACAAATCAATTTTCTGCAAAGGGAATATTTGTATCTTTATTACTGCAATATTGGGGACCCAGTGGTGTAAACAACATTGATTGTGTGCAAATTGCTTTAGAATTACCATTATTATTAACATAATAAACCCAAGGAAGCTTTTAAAGCTGCCATATAGTTTCTCATAGTATTAGATTTCCTTTTCTTAAAAGTAAAGTACTTATGAAAAGTCATTAGAATAGAAATTGTATGTCTAGTGTATCAAGTAAACTAGTAAGGTGCTAAGAAGACATGCGTCTTCATTTTGTACACACATGATACTTAGAATAGATTGATGTTAAAGATGAATGTCTGATTCACATCTGATCCATCAGCCCCTGCTAAGTAAGTAATCATTTAAGATCTGGAATGTATCCTAATGACATTCATTTCTTCAGAGTTCAGTACTAGGCTTATTTCATAACATTTGCCTTCATCTATACATTGTAAAACACAGTACAAGTGATGTTCTTTCTTTGCAAATATGCACTATTTGACAAGTATGATTGATTCCTTTGTCATTATCTGTTGTTGTTTCCTTAATCTGGATGTTACTTTTGATCTGGGCTTTTTTATTTGAAAGAAGTGGAAATCAGAAAGCAACACTGAGAAAAACTGAACATAATGCTTGTTAATCATTGAACTATGGTTTGTTTGTTTTGACCTCTTTAAAGGTCAGTTTTCCTGTGGAAATAAGCACTGTGAGGAGGAAGAAGGCCTGAAGAGCTGGGAGGTGAATTTTGGTTATGTTGAACATGGTGAAAAGAGGAATGCACTTGTAAAATTGAGTAAGTCAACCTTTCTTCATATACACTTAAATACACTTAAAAGAAGGCCAATATACGCTTAAAAGAAGGCCAATATCTTGTGCTTTAAAAGCTATTGAGTGAAACTCAATTATAATGGTATTAGTTCGAGCGAAATGGAAAATGCTGAGTAGAACATAATTCTGCTCATTAATTACAGGCAGTGTAGTGGTCTTAATTTAGAGAGAACACTATTATCATTATATATGACAAGGTTGTTACAGGTTGAGCACTTCATGATGCATAATAGGTAGTGTAAAAAATAGAGTAACTGATTAAAAGCTGTTTTACATACAAGCATTTTAACATCTGATTTTAACAGATAATACTGCCTTGCAAGGAGGGTTTCATCATTGTCCTTGCTTAATTAGTTATGTGGCTTAGGAGTCCTCAGGGACCAGACAACTTCTTGCACACCTCCAGATATACTAATTTACTATTTTTTTAATATTTAAGTTTTCTTCCAAAAAGTTCTAACTTTAAGTAATTTTCTTCCTTTCCCATTCTTTTCTCTTGAGTGGGATTTTTCTTATTCGATATTGTGTACATTTTGGTATATTCATCAGATAATTAAACTTACCATAGTTTACACAGTTACTTTGCATAGAACAAGCTAATGGTGTTTTTTCTTTTGTGCACAAGACTCCTCATGTGGCAGCACTTAGTCTCTGGCAGAGCTCATGTGGTAGCACTCTAGTCTCTGGCAAAGCTCTAAGAGACCTTTGGGTCTTCAGTATAATTGTAGAACAATTTGATCTGTCCCCAAAGATCCCTAAAATGGGATATCTGTACGTGATAAGTACTGATACTTTTTTTTTATGAAGAGTTGCCACGGCCAGTTGTCCCTCAAAGGTCTGTACTGGGACCAGTGCTGTTCAAGATCTTTATAAATGATATTGACAGCAAGATTGAGTGCACCCTCAGCAAGTTTGCAGTTGACACCAAGCTGAGGGGTGCAGTTGCCAAACTGGAAGGACGAGATGTCATCCAGAGGGACCTGCACAGACTGGAGAAGTGAGCCTCTGAGAACCTCATGAGGTTCAACAAGGCCAAGTGTAAGGTCCTGCACCTGGGTCGGGGCAATCCCCATTTTCAGTACACGATGGTGGATGACATGCTAGAGAGCAGCGCTGCAGAGAAGGACTTGGGGGTGCTGGTCAATGAGAAGCTCAACATGAGCCGGCAATGTGCACTCGCAGCGCAGAAGGCCAGCTGTATCCTGGGATGCATCAAAAGAAGCGTGGCCAGCAGGTCAAGGGAAGTGATTCTGCTCCTCTATTCCTCTCTTGTGAGACCTCATCTAGAATACTGTGTCCAGTTCTGGAATCGTGAGCATAAGAGGGATATGGAGCTGTTGGAATGGGTCCAGAGGAGAGCTACAAAGATGATCGGAGGGCTGGAGCACTTCCCTACGAGGACAGGCTGAGAGAGTTGGGGTTGTTCAGCCTGGAGAAGAGAAGGCTCTGAGGAGATCTTATAGTGACCTTCCAGTATCTGAAGGGGGCCTACAGGAAAGCTGGAGAGGGGCTATTCATACAGGCTTGTGGGGATAGGACAAGAGGGAATGGGTATAAACTGGAGGGGGGCAGATTTAGACTGGACATTGGGAAAGATTTCTTCACCATGAGAGTGGTGAGACACTGACACAGGCTGCCCAGGGAAGCTGTGGCTGCCCCATTCCTGGAGATGTTCAAGGCCAGGCTGGATGGGGCCTTGGGCAGCCTGATCTAGTGGGATGTCCCTGCCCATGGCAGGGGGATTGGAACTAGATGGTCTTTACGGTCCTTCCCAACCCAAACTATTTGATGATTCTATGAACTACGATGTGTCCTCTTCACTAGTGTGTGGTTACCCCAGTGGAATGGCTTAAAGGAGAGCCTTTTATGGCTCTAGATGATCTTGGAACTAGATGATCTTCAAGGTCCCTTCCAACCCAAACTATTCTACGATTCTATGATTCTAAACCTGTGATCTTTCTCCAGGTTCAGTAAAATCTTTTTCTGGAGTTTGACAGACTTTTATCATGGTATTTTTCTCAACACTGGCTACATTTACACTGCAACTTTAGTTTTGAAAAAAAGCTACTGAAATTGGAAGACAGTATTTTATCTAATTTTATATATATGTATTAATAAGTTTTGTTAATTGTGCTTATCAAATACATCAGTGTAATGTTCTCATTCTCTCTTTTTCAGGACTATGTCCACAATGTTCCTACAAACTAAATTTTCATCACCGGTAATGAAATATTTTGAAAATATGGGGGCTGAAATATTGATAGATTACAGTTATGGTGAACAACAAATAGGGGGAAAACTTCAGCTAGAGGATTATGAACTTCACTTCTGCTGAAATAGATTCTGTTTTGGAATTCTTACAAAGTCACTGGCTGTGTAGAGTTGGATATTGTTGTCCTAATGAAAGTACAGAACCCCTCAGACTGGGAGAATCCCATTCCCACGGATGTGAAAGTTTCCTTTGCTTAATTTCAGCCTAGAAATTCTTCTTTTCCAACAGTCTACTTTCTCTTGTATTTTTCCGCTTGCTGTGTTTAAGAGCTGGAGTGCTTTTCCTGTTCTTAAAAATAGTGGGTTTATGTGAGTCAAATGACTCTGCTTTGAAATTTTGAATGTAAGTATTTGTTCTTTGAGAATCATTTATTGTAGAGGAAAAAAATGTGAATTTTGAACCTGTCAAATGTATGCATTAAGATTGATTTGGGGTTTTTTTTGTCTATAATCTTAATGAATTCCACAGCTATTGATATGCAGTTTGTATGATTTTCTGAATCTTAATGTGGCATTAACTTAGTTACATGGCTCAGTAATTAAGCTAGACAATTAACTAGAAAGCATATGAAGGTGAAACTTTTGGGATAGGAAATTTTTCCTTTTTTAAGGTAACACAGATCAGAGGTGTGTCTAGATGAATGCATCCAAGATAGTTAGTTAATCCATTTTAAAAGTTGATTCATATTCACTTTCATTGAAGCATTCTATAGGCACGTACTAAGGAGAGTTAACTAACTGGGGTTAGTTTGATTTGTCTTATTTTTTAAACTAAAATCCACTTGAATTCAGAATAAGCATGGTCAAACATTTTCTGTTTGTCAACTGCAGAGTAATACTTTGAAAGAATTTTAGTGATGACTTCGTGCAAAGAAGCAAGAAAAAAACAGCCTATGTTGATCCAGTGAGCCTATATAAGTAATACTGACAATAAAATATATGGACTGTTGGTCTGCAGCAGGTTCCTAGGCTTGAGATTCTTCTACCTTAGGTTTTGTTGTTATCAAGTGTGAAAATACATTTCAAAATCTGTGTTGACTGTGTTTTTCGCATTACATATATCATATATACAAAATTGTCTGCTAAGAGAAAAAGAATAAGTAGAAATAAGAATTTAGCATGTTATAAAATTATTTTCTGCATTTTGTCTTTGATTGCGTTTCACTAGGTTTGTTGCCTGTGTCAGTGTCATTTTAGCACTTTAGCATTTAAACTTTTAATTTTAACTTTAACTTTTAACTATCTAACTTTTTCCAGTTTAACTAGTGATAGGTTTCAAAAAAATGACAGTTGTTTGACTGCATTGAATGCTTAAGATTTCCTGTTGCTTCAGGACTGCCTATAATAGGGAAGGTGTATATTATTCCTTTTTTTTTCAGGAGGAAAGAAGTCAAAGCACATAAAAAGGGAGGCATGCGTGTACCAAGCTCTGAGGAGCCAAAACTTAAGAAGACAAAGTTATCTTCTTCAGAAAAAAAGAAGTCGAAAAAAAAGACCTGTGAAGGTAAATTTAAATTTTGAACTTTCAATTTTTAATATATTCAGATGCGTTAGTTGAATGTGGGTTTTCCTAATGCTACTTATGTAGAGATATAGATATGTAATTATGTATAAATATAGATCTGTAACTTTTTTGACTCTGTAACACAGGGAGTCAAAAAGATACACATCTTAGGTAAAATTCCCTAGGTGAACGAAAAAGATAAAATGGGGGGAAGATAAATTTCTTCCATTTTACAGAGACAGAGAACTTTTTGAAAAATATGTATTGCAAGGAAAATTTGTCCAAGAATTAAATGTTGCATACCAGAAAGCATTGTAGTATTTTATTCCTTGAGGCTTTGGGTTTGAAAGCCTTCTGAAAATGTTAGATAACGTTTTTACACCACAGCTCTCAGGATATTTGAGCTCAAATTGGTGTCGTTCAAACTCATGCAAAAAAAAAATCTTTTTACTTCAGCGTTTGGTAGCTTGCTTTGAATATGTGGTGTGTGCGTGCACGTGCATGTGTTGTGTGTAATATTTTGTAATAGGAATATCCTTGTAAACATTTCAAGATAATGGATAAACCAAGATAGGCTTACTATTTTTTTAAAATTATGTTTCTTTCCAGATCAGGTTTCTTCAGAAGATTCAGATAATTCTGATAAAGGTAAAGTATTGAATATATTCTGCATTTTATGTTTTTGTAATAAGTTGTGTTACTTCATGGTCATTTGTCATTGCTCTTAGTTTTATTTGCTGGCAGTTTTAATATTTTATGAGATGATAGGAATGCTATGTGAAAACAAGCACTGTTATGAAGATTTGAAACACATACTTACAGATTCTTGGAGTAAAACTGTAAGGAGTGTTATGAAAGAAATCTTTTACGTTTATGTGAGGAATAAAAGTGTGAGCAGATAACAGAATGGAAATAATCAAAAAAATGAGAGGCCGTGTAGGTCCAGACGAGAGTAGAGTGTGCAAAAATAGGTCCATATGACAACGGCCACATTTCCTTTCAGGAATGATACAGTAATAATATGTACTCTGGTCAATTAATAGAGTTTAAATAAATCCCAGGCTTTAACTAAAGTATTTCCTAGTTACCACCTGTAGCACCTCTTGTTGCGGATGGGTGCACTCAAGAGTCTCGGTGGCTCCTTAGGCGCTGGTGTATATCTCGGCAATTCCAATTGCCAGTTTCTTTTTTTGAAGAAACGAGCCCCCTCTCCTGGTCTTACCAGTTCTTGCTGCACGCTGTCTGGAAGGGATTGAGTGCTTCTCCGATTGCTCTGCTGTGCTATACAGTTTTAGGAATGTCCTCAGCATTTACTTTTTCCCTAACTAGATACAGGAAGACCTGAAGCCTTTTTCTTATGACTCAGACCATGCCCAAAGTCTTTTGTTTTGTCAGGAAGGCTCTATTGGAAGATTGGGGGAGGGGGTAGGTCAGGCCATATTTCTTAAAAGGAGTGGGTTTTGGGTTTTCACTCCTACTGTACACTTACATGAAGCAGTTATGCTGTAATCTATTGATAAGTTGCAGGTAATAAAAGTTGTCATCCAGGTAGTGGTAAAGTAAGTAAAGTAATTTATTAATATCATGAGTTGAAATGGTATTGTAATTCTGGGTTTGTGGCTATAAACCATTATTTTTAGCAACTAATGCTATGCTGCTGTTGTGTCAAGATCACTGTTTTGACTTGATTGGCCAAATTATTAGTTCATGATATCTATAAGTCTTTCTGATGCTGCTTTGAATAATATTGGAAAATTGTTTTGGTTTTGCTTTATGCAAAGTAAAGTGTACTTTTTATTCTCATGGTTACAATTAAATATTGCTCCTAGCATTATACCTTCTAAATAAACCAAAAACATTATTTCTGTTGCAATTAATTTCATAAGCACTTTTCATTTTTAACAGATTCAGATAACAGCGATACACAAGAAGGTCCTTCAGATGCTGACTACTGGAAGGGTCCTCTACAAGAAACAGATGAAAAATCACGGTCAGTTTGATCTGGTGTACTTGTAGCTAATAAAACATACTATGTCCATTCAGAACTGAAAAGGCAGAGATTTTTTCCTTAGATTTTTATGAATATTGTGACATTTAAAATTATCTCAGGTCTTCTTCCATGTAGTGAACCTAAGTGTGTTTCTTAAAGAGGAGGCATGCATCCTAACAGTCAACTCAGTGGTGTTCTGGTGCCACAGACAGGGGAATGTGAAGGTTATTAAAATGTATTGAGTAAGTCAAAATAGCCTATACTGCCTACAAATTCTAATCAAAGGTCTTCACTATTTTTTTCCTTTTTTTTTTTTTAATACAGGGAGGAGGAGTTTGATGAGTATTTTCAAGACTTGTTTCTGTGAAACTTGAAATTGATGTAGGCTAATTTTCTTCATGAAATGTCAAGATGGAAGTCTAGAAATCCAGCCATGACTGGGAACTGGAAACCTCTTTCTGCCAACATAGCTTTTCTTTCGTCACTCGTATGGACCATCTGTGTAGATTATCTTTGTAAAATGCTTTAGGGCTAAAAACTTACTTTTTCTTGTGGTAGGCTGTTTACTTGTGAAAGGAGTGAAATATTTTTTTCAGTTCAGTGCAAAAGATATATGGCACCCAAACTTAAAAGTAGGAAGGATGTAAGCAAACAAGAATGTAGTTTATTGACATCACATTAAGGAAGCTGGCTGCTTTTTATTTTATCCCAAACTTCATTGGCTGCCAGATTTTTGTAAATGGGCATTTTGGAAGATTCTGTTACTAGTTTAAAACCCTACACTTTTAATATATTCATATTTCTTATTTATTAAACAAGAGGTTTTATTGGTCATATAGACTTCAATATTCAGGTATTAGTTTCTGCAAATATTTTCAAATGCATTGGAGAAGCTCAGTTTTAAAAAATATGTATTTTGCTTGAATTAAGTAAACCATACCAGAAATGTGTCACCTACTCCTTAAATTTTTTTGTAGTTGTAATACGATGTAATGACTGATAATTCCACTTACAAAAATCTGGTTGTTGGTGAAATTTTTCATGTAAAAAATAAAGTGCATGGCTTTCTACTGGAGATGTACATGTGACTTGTATGTGTTCTGTGGTTTCTGATCTCCTTAACATTGATAGAATGTTAATCCTTCTTAAAAGTGTAATCCTAAATATACAAGTAAAGAATGTATATTGCTTGAGAAACTGACTGGATTCATCTTCCTTTTCACATTGCAGCACAATTTTAAATATCCTTTATTTTATGTTTTCAAAGAAACAGTTTGAACGTGTGTAGATACAGTAGCTATTTTCTTTGTCAGACGAAAATTAATTTGGATGTAAAGGACAAGCTTATTTTAATTAGATGTTCATGTTAATCTGAGGAAAGTTAATGTATAAAATATATTTTTGTAAGTACTTCCCACTGTAGATATATTTATAGAAAGTACTTAATATTAAGTATGTGGAAAATGCAACAGCAGAGATGGTCGCAGCGTAGTTATGAACAGTCTCCATGCACTCATGAGTATGTGGAGAACTCTATTTACAAGAATTACCAATTATTTACATGTATTAATTAACATAATTACATTTTCAAAAGTTTGTACTTGCATAATAGATGACAGTACAAGGACATATTTAGGGTGTCCTTGAGTAAGAAATAAACGCAGCCTTGCATGAAGGCTTCTTTAGGTAAGAAGGTGGATTTAAAGGTTAATTCTCTGTCATCTTGCAAGCTTGGTTGAGAGTCAAATCCAATCTGCAGCAATCTGCTTATGTGTATGCAACTTGCCCAAAGGGGCTTTCGTTGCACATGTTGCTATATTTGTTGCTTCGAGTATTATTTATTATGCGTTCTGCATAACTAACTCCTCTTTGGGTCTTCAAAATACAGTTATTAAATGGTACAGTATACATATTAAATACATCATTTAATATAATTTGAATAAAATTACATGATTAAACAACCTTGAAATATCTTTCTTTCGTATCTGCATTTAATACAGAAAATAATACATGATACTCAGTTTTAAGTCATAACTAAGTTTGCATAAAATATTTGGCCCATTTATAAATACAGATGTAATAAGCGGGAATTTTTTTGTGGATTCCTTTAGCTTGGGGTGATAGTTGTGAACAGTATCTATGTTTGTAGAGCTTTCTTAGAAAGTTATCTAATATGGCAAATCATTCTCCCTTCTCTGTGGATACTGAAGGTCCTCCAAAGAGGAAAAAAAAAAATAGTACAGGTCAGCTTTTCTTGAACGGGGGAAGAAAAGTGGTAGGATTGAGCCTGTGTGTCAAACTTGCTTGTTGCAGAAATTGTGTTTGGCATCCATCACTTAGATTTGGAACTGGTTCTAGTGAATACTTGGATCCATACTGGCCATTTTCCTTCCTTCATCTGCAGGAGGAGCAAGATTCATGAGACCTCAGTAGAAGGTATGGAGTGGGCTCTGTCATCCTTCAAGAATGGAAGGGTTTGGGAGGGAGGTTGTTGTTTAGGAAGAGCGAATTTGTGTGCAATCTGTGTTCTTGTAGAAATGGAGGTAATTCTGATGTGCTCTACTTCTGCTGTCCTCTCGCTCCCAGGATTAAATTGGTGCCAGTTCATTGGTTTTCAAATACTTTCTGCAATTTAGAAAAGGTGCATTGGTGCATTAACTGTTTAAAAGGCCTTTGTAGATCCTGCTGTAGATGTACTGGTACAGGTATCCTAGTAAACTCTTGTACACAAAGCACGATGTTTACAATCTCCCTTTTTTGATTTATATCATATAAGGTGATGATTTTAGTGACAGTGGGCAGAGCCAATTGCACATGGGCAGGAGACTGGTTTCTCTGGGCAATGGCTACAATTTATAAATTTATTGTTGGTAGTTTTGAGAAAATACTGTATAACATGTATGTCCTTTTAATAGATATGAGCCAGGGAATTGTGATGTTCATTCCTAAAGTGAAGAAGTTTGCTCTAGATCTTTATATAGCTTGGAGAATGAAGGAAAGGGACAATTCCAGAAATATACATAATATAAAAATCTAAATATACAAGTTACAAAAATGTTGCAATTTTTTTTCTTGAATTGTACATATTAGGTTTCCTTGAGTAATTTAATATAACATCTGTCAAAATTACTTATATTTTTTGTGGACAGTGTGCAGAAGTTACATATTTCAATAAAAACACTGTATCTAAATAGAGTGACATGAAAAAAAATCTAGAGCACACAGTTAACTCATTTTGAGTAGTTATTTTTTTCTTTTAATTTTCCAGCTTTAAATTGTAACTGTTTGTTTACTCCATTAAAAATTATTTCCAACAAGTGGCAAGTGTTTAAGAGGATGTTTAAGAGATCGAGCTATACTACTCTATGCAAAGCAGAAATCCACTGGGGCTTGTTGAAGTTCTTTCTAGGTGCCTTTTCTGTAGCAGAAACAGTGTCTGAGACAAAGAATTACAAAATTGTACATGTTTTGGATTTTCCGTCCTCTGCACTTCCACCACCTCCAGCTGCACCTTCAGCTAAAAAACAGAGAAGAAAAGTAAAGTGAGTATTTTCTGTTAATTTTATCTGCTCTAATTTCTCGTTAAAACAGTGTTGCTGTTGTGATATGCATATTCTGTGTGTTTGACCTTCTGAAAATTGAATGTGATTTCACCACTTGTCTGGGAAAACAGAATAGGAAACAATAGCACATGCTATGTGTACCTATGTGTATATAGTGTAGCAGTTTATACCAACTTTTCTCAAAGGACCAAACACACACTGAACCACTCTAACTGGAAAGTTTCAGTAGTTAAATATGTATAGCTCTGTCCCACACATACAAAACTGAGGTATGCAAGCCATGCAAAAGAAATAAACTCTTGTATCAATATAATCTGTGAATCTATTTTTGAAGCAGATGATACAAAAACTTTAATTTGACCTAATTGTCTAAGCCTTTATCCAACCTGCATGGATCCCTTTGTAATTACCAATTAAAAGAGAGATGCTTTCTATGTTTTTTATCTATAGCTACTGATTCTGTTACTATCTCTCTCAAATGATTCCACAGATGTTCATTGGTCAGAGTTAAGATTCTTTCAACGTAATAAATTGCCTTTCCAGGTTCATTTAAGGTAAGATACCAATATTAGAATTAAAACTTACATTTGAAAGCTGTGGATCACCATGTTATTAGGTCATTTTCGACCCTTTCCACCTGCATTGAAACATGTCACATGATCAGTGTCCTACCCTCTGTAATTTGTGGATATAATCAACACTACGCTACTAACTATGTATTTTATTTTCTTAGTTTAATACTGTATTAATTTTGGTTCTGAACTTTCCACTGTAGTGGTTCAGCAAATATGTTTATTTTGTTTTCTGTATTGAATGGCTAAGAATAGCCAGGTCAGTGTGATCTAGAGAAACTACTGTGGTTCAGCACACATGGAATTAATGTTGTATGAGCTGACTCAACAAACCCGTATATTTACATGGCCTTGATTTGACAGTGTCAGACCTGTTCCTCACAACTCTGTGTGGCCTCACTCCAGTGCACGTTTAAAAAGATGCAAAACAATTCACTTACATTTTGTGATACCAGTTACGATATACAAAGGTCAGGTCCTTAGCTCCTGCAAATCAGTGTGTCCATGCTTGCCTGTATGAGGTTCCTTGCGGGAAGATACTTCTTTTCTTAAGTTAGTGACTAATAGAAATACCAGTAATGTGAGGTGGTCCTAACTTCAAGTGGGAGTAGAAATACCTGAGTCTTCCTAAATGTATAATTTAATTTTTGCTTAAGAACCTTATGCTTAAGGGCATAGGATCAGACTTGAGTAACTTTACTTTTTGCCAAGAAAACTAATTGTGTAAGTTCCGTTTTGTTTTGTTTTGCTGGTATTTCTGTGAACTTCACATACTTAAGTCAAGCGTACTGTGTTCATACAACCAGCTAGTTCTCAGCAATAAATTAAACTTAAATAGGTAAGATTATATGTTTAATTGCAAAAAGGTGGTTTTAAAAATAAATTTTGAGAGACAGCGTGGTGGGCATAATTCCTGTGAAAGTGTGTAAGTGGTATCGCAGTGTGAGAAGGCCAAAGTATTTCTTGTAACTTTATTACAATAATAATATTTGACTCATTTTATTAAATTTCTCTTTCAAAAATCTGCTTTGATTAAATCATGTATCCTACAGTACTTCTCAACCATTTTGCAATATTTGAAAAAAAAAAAAAGCCTAGTGTCATTTGTTTTAGAGGCCAATAACTCTCTAGTTCCACTTCACACTCTGACAGTAGCTTGATGAGTGGCCTTGAATAGCCTCTCTTTTGTGTGAAATGTGAAGAATACTCACCTATTTCCCACAGACACCACAAATAAATTATTCAGTACTGTTTTATGTTTTAAAAATGTGAAAAACACTTTTAGATGAAACTAACTTTGCGTCTCCTAAGTATCTGGCAATAAATCATTCTGTAATAATCACATGCATTTTAGTTTTAATCTCTGAACCTGTTCAGTCATCTCAGCTGACTGGCAGAGCTGTTGACCTGCTATTCCACATGCAATACAGAATATATATATAACTGACTCATTTCACTCTTACACCTGAGTGATAGGTTCTGGGTTACTATAAAATCAGATTTTCTTCTAGATTATCATACGCAGAACCATACTTTCAATTTTAGGACTTGGGCTGTCTTAAAGTGTTAGTGTTAAGTCTGTAATATGAGAGAGTGTCTTTCAGCCAAGAAACTGATGGTAGGGAACTAGAACCAAAAGCTTTATCTTAAACTGGAAAGAGAAGTAGAGATTTGCAGTACCATTCCTGTCTCTTTTTCTTATGCTTTTCATTTTCAACTTAAACAAACCACCTGAATACGTTCGGGGCTGATGCCACACAGAATTTTGATGCATCTTCAGGATTTCATGTGATTGCAGCATTCACAGATAAATATTGAATTACATTCAGATTTAAGTCTTAAGACAAAGGAAATTTTACATTCCCTCAACTTTTGTGATTGATGTATTTTCTATAATTCTGCAGTTCAGAAAATTAGGTCCGTATACTGGATTTGTGTGGTCTTGAAAGGCTACTCCTCTTCCAAGTAAAGATAAATCTAATTTGGGCAATTCGGAACTTGTATACTATTATTATAAAGTTTAATAGAATATTGCACAACTACACTGCATATGTGAATACACTGACTGCCTTACAAATATAAATAAGTGAAAACCTTAGAAGTTACTTAACCTTTTTTGGCAGCTTCTTCTTCTTCCTTTTTCTTTTGTTCCTCAATAACTTTCATCTTCTCTTCATATTCATCAGCTCGTGTTTTCCATTCAACCCTGTTGTTTTGAAGACCGTCAAACATAGGTGTAATTTCCTTGTGAAACCTTGAGAATTCCTATAGAAACAATTTAAATTAGTAAATTAGAAATTTGAAAACGGTGATGATTTGTAAAGTCTGACTTTGTGGCAACACTGCTGCTTTGCAGAGAAAACACTAGCTTTCATTTTTTTATAAAATGTAATTCAGTATGTATATTAGATTAAGTAATTTTATTTGATTTCACATTGTTTTCAAGCACTTGTTCTATCCCAGGTAGTGGGTTTTCTGTAGAAGATGAAAAATTTTAAAAGAAATAGTCTAACTGCCTGCTGGTGCAGATTTGAAAGCATGTTCTTGGCCTTGATGCGGTGGCATATTATTAGGAATACCGTATTGGGATAATAATGCCCTCCCATGCACATAGTTAGAAAAGATCTGAATTATATACTGCACATTTTGATTTCTTCCCTGATCCCATATCTAATAGTCTGATTCATAGAAATATAACTATGATTAATGATATTTTATCGTATGATTATTAGTATCAGGATATAATAAAAAAAGTCTACTCTTCTATACTATACTCCAAGCAGATGAGGATGTGTCTAAAGATGTTAAAATATTGTATGTCACTTTTCTGCATGACATGTTGGGATAAACTTGAAAGCTAGACAGAGACTGGCATTTCAGTGCCTTACAGAAGATACAGGATATCTATATTTCCAGAATATTGCAAGTTTCCCGTTCCCTTTGTTGTGCCATTAACTGCTTTCTGTAACCATCCACATGTTGCATACTTATATTAAATGAGACTGTGAAGAATCAGACTGGGCTTCCTAACTCAGTCTTTCAAGGTAGTAACAAAGCCTCAGTGCCTTCAATTTTCACTGAGATTTCACTTTTTATGAATTTGCTTTACATCTGCTGAATTTGCTTTGTGGAAGCAATACTTCTATGTAGTAAAAGACTGCAACATAGTTGTGGTTCTGATAGCTGTTTGTCCTGCTGCTGTCTAGAATTTTTTAACTGCAAGTTTGTCACTAATTGTGCCATGAACTTCTGCAACAGGAAAAAAAATTATTCTTACCTTGTACACAAACGTACACACAAAATCTATGAAACCAACTTGGAGCTTAGGAAGTTCATCTCCTTTGTTTCTGTCCATCATAGGCTAGAACAAAATAACAATAATTAGCATTATGTCTATATCATGCTTTATAGTGTAAAGATCTAGTAAGCATCATGGACCGTTATCTGTTTAATGTTTTAGTAACAGTTAATATTGCTTAACTCAGTTAAATTATTTGCTACTTACAATTGGTTGTTGCTGTAGCACAGTTCGTTCCAGGTCACCTTGCTCCCAGAATTCATTTGCAACCATGAGGGCAACCTGAATAATCACAATGCAGTGGAAGTGTCAGCAGAAAGCAGTAAATGTTAATAAATAAATAAAATAATCAGGCTGTGAAGAAGAATAAGCCCAAGAAAATGTGAAAACACGGATTAAGCAACAACTGGCATATTATTACTTACTAAAGAATTACTATCTTCCCTTCCACAAGGAGAGGACTGATTTCTTGCTAGCTGTGTTATCTTTGAATAGTTTAAAAATTCTCTAGAAATAGGGAGTTTTGGTCAAACATCATAGAATTCCACTCTAATCCTTGTAGAGATAATCAAGCACTTCTGTCAAAACTGAGACGCTCTCTGGTGTACTTCAGGCTTTTTCCAGGAAATTATCTTTGCCAATATTATGGTGCGTGCTAAGTAAATTATTATTATTGTCAACAGGAACAAGATATTATTGGCAACATAACAGCATCGCCTAGTATCTGTGTATTACTTAGAAGGCTCCACAAGTATCTTACAGCTGTATTTTGATGATGCATTGTTAAAACCTCTTCCTATAAGACCAAGTGATGAGATTCAGTGTGATGGTCAGTCATTACTGACGTATTTGAAGTACTTATGTACAAACAGTGTCACACTGTATCACAGAATTTAATTTTAGCATGTTTAAGCTACTTTGGCACCGAGATCTACATAATAGACACAACTAATTCAAATCCTGCTGTTGTTAAATCTCTACCTTAAATACCTGAAAAATAGCAGAAGTTGGATAATGTAAAAGTAACTGAATTATATTTAAAGGCAGCCAGAACAGCTGACAGAATCAGTCATGACAGTTTTAGCTGAATGACAAGTAGAGAAGGATGAAACAACTGTGGAGTGGCTGGGGAGACACATCATAGAACCTTTCCACTTACAGTGACAGAAAAATAGAAGTTGTTTTCTGGAAACATAGTTGGGTGCAGATACTTGAATATCTATAATATGATAATAAGTATTTAAAAAAAAAATTATCATGTACTAACTAGACAGTAAAAGAGATGGCAAAGGGGGTATTGTCTGTCTGAAAAGTACCTACCTTACTTTGCACTTCCCAAGGCTTGGTTATAGCAGACAGGTCACATCCAGTCATCATCATAGCCCTTGAAAACACAAAATGAAACAGGAGGATAGTTAAGATGATGATAGAGGGGGAGAAAAAAAGGTTAAGGAATTTAGATTCCTAAGATGCAGATGGATACATATTTGCACATTTTAAGAAAATTGTAGACATCTAATTTAAAATCATTGGACAATAACACCAAGTATTAATTTACATATTTAGGTGCCCAATGTTTTAAAAATCTGGTCCTGAGTAGTCATTGAATAAAGAGTGAAATATTGACCACCTACATGATGACTTCTTTTTTGGTTGGGTCGATAGATATATATTTAATTGCCTCCTCTTCTGTTTCCATTTTTTCAATTGCATCCACAATCTTTTGAAACATAGTTCGTTTCCTGTTAAAACATACCAATAAACCATGTGTAGTTCTTGCATTAAAAAATGAAATAAACCCCCATATTTCTGATAGTTATACTTTTACACAGTAGTATCCTAGTTATAGTAGTATCAAAACAACACTTTTTTTCCTGTTGAACTCAAGCATTTCAGGTAGCCTAGCACATTTGGATTTTGCTATCTACAACTGACATGTAAAATATTACATCAGAATTCCTGACAAAAAAAAAACCAACCCATTTCCTAACTCTTCATATTAAACTGTTTGGGGTGACAGACTTAATTCTTCAGTATTATATGTTTATTACTTCCCATAGTGTAATTAATTTGGAAAAGTGAAGCCAATACTAATAAAAGTTCTTCAGTCTCTCCACTCAAAAATCCAAAGAAGCACTAAGACCTGACAGAGAAGAACTTTGAAAAATGTAAACATGTCTTGCTATTGCTTAATAAATCTTTTAATTTGTATTTAGAGGGAATGAAATAATGGAATTACTGTTCACTAAAAATTAATAACTGCTCTTAAACAACTTACTATATTGTCTCCTGGCTTTAAATTGCCTCGTTATAAGGCATATGGACCAAAACAAAAAGCTCCATATGTCTTTAAGGAAAATACCCATTATAAAAGCACATTAAGTCAACAACTTAGGAATAGGATGCATGACTTGACATGTGGAGTCTTTAGCACTAGGATCAGTTGGTGTCTGCAGTTTTGTTTTTAAACGAAGACCCTAATTTCCACGTCACGAGCATGCTCCTGTGCATGAGCACTTTTAGTACAGTACACCAAATACCACATGCACACAACCTTACGCTTAGGCTACTGAGCCCTTGCTTCTGAAATACAGTGTTTGCTGTAACAAAGAGCATATTTGAATGATCTACTAAACATGTGCTAAGTATTATATACACTTATATGTTCTCTAAATTGAAAGCTTATAATGAATATAATATATCCCTTTTCCACGAGAATTAGAATTAACAATTTTAAATATAGCTCTGTACTCTGCATAACAAATAAAAACTACAGTTATAAATTGTATAGAATTGACATTTTTTTCAGTATGAAGTTATAGAGAATTTAGTACTTACTTGAAATACAAAGCCAAGTCAGTTGCTATTATTGCAACTTCAAATAAGTGTAGAACAGTTTCAAATTGACGCTTATTTAGGTTCTGGAAGATGTTTAAACTCTGCAGGATGGAAAGTTTATGAATTCAATTCGTTTTATAACACTGTCTGGTTTGTACTATCTAGGTTGTCTCAGAATAGCATGACAAAATCGTCCAACTATAGTCCCTAAATTAAAATAATGCTACAAATGAAAAATTATTCAGTTGGTGAAGACTGCCCTTATTCATGGCTAATAAATGGCTAAATAAGTGGGAATGGCAGGCAGATCTAGGAGGCTGCACAAATAACTAAATCCACAGACACTCATACACTTGCAAGTCTTACTATAAATACATAAATTAAACCAAAAAAACACCCACCTGTATTCCATGTAATTCTTAAAGAAATGGCACTTTTCATAATTTCTTTACAGTTTACATTCTATAAAACTGATTTTCCTAGACTTTTTAAAGCTTCACAGTAGACACCTTTTCCTCCTGTTAACGTGAGTCGGTGCCATTGCCTGCAGTGCTGTCAGAGACCTACTGTAGCTAAGTGCAAAATCATAAATCTCATGGTTTTTTTATGGTCATTGTGCTACTGGTTAGTGCAAGGATTTATTCAGTGACCTCACGAGGTCAGGAAACAGCAGCACCACGGGGATCAGAAAATGATAAATGTGGGTGGCTGTGGCTGCCTGCCAGGCTGCTGTGATTAAGTGGGATGGAAAGGGCATGGGTGTTCAAGCCTGGCCTGCTAAATCTCGTATTTCCCTGCAAAATGTGTAGGAAGGAGTTGTACGTAGTCTCTTCCAAGGTAGCCAGGCCAGAGCCAGGCCCGCTGAGGGAAGGATGGCTGATGCCCGCTGGAGGAGCAGGGGTCTGTGGGGCAGAGGCTCTGTCGAGGGGCACTGGCACTGTTTTATTGAGCCTGAGGAGGCTGTGGCAGGGAGCCTCGGCTCCAGGCTGCTGGGGAAGGGCAGCTGAGGGCATCTGCCTCATTCCCGGAAGATCAGTAGTGGGAGCTGCAGCAGAGCCTCATGGTACTGCTTTCTCTGTTTTACCATGTTGAGGTGGGGGGTGCCCTCCTTAGAGAGCTCCATCCCTCTGCTCCTCCACTGCCAGAGCCGGCAGCTCCATCATGACATTTTGTATGTATGCTTTTTATTTTCTGCTTTGGTTTCAATGTTTGCTGTTTCGTGCAAGTGGAAAAAAACTGTGGAATGCGAGTGAGGCTCAGAGGAAAAGCTTTTCTGTTTTGAGTGAGCCTGTTTCTGGTGGAATTACTGGTATTTCTCTAGAAATGACAATGCATAAGAGTTTTGCTTAAACTTCTGAATTTTACCATTATTTCTTAATCTAGACCTAGAGAAATGAATGAGACAATGAAATTTGGGACCTCATAACTTAAATGGATCGTTTGTGTTGATCAGTGTGAGCAGAAGGTTCATGCAGACGTACCTCATCTTGCAGTAGGGTTTTACTGTACTCTAGGTGATGCCTTTCTAAAATGGAAGAGCCATGAAGTTTTGCCAGTGGAGCTGCTGACCTATTGAAAAAGAAGAAATTCTTTATAATACTCCTTAAAATGCTTCTGATCTGTATATTCAATAGCTTAATCTATATACCTTCACCGTTGGTATGATGCAGAGCAAAAAAAATGTGCTTGCTTGCCTTCACTCTTGTGACTGTGTAATGATGGAAATTGGAGAGTGCTGAGTGTTCAGTGCTAACTAGAGTCAAAGGCACGGTTAGATGCCTCACAATACAAAACAATTTTTTTTTAAATCATGCCTCTGTTTTGTCTTGCACATTTATTTTTGCTGTTTGTTTAATCTACACCTTTTGTGTACCTTAAAAATAACTTTTATTTATCTTTTATTATTTATTGTGTGGCACAGCGTTTGAACTCTTGTCTCTCCGTAATGACTGTGAGCTGTGTCCCCTGTTATTCTCACTTACTGTAAGTAAGTTAAATCTAAAGTAACAGTATAATGGCGTTTAATTCCGCTAATGCCCTTGGGTTCCTGCCCTTCCCCAAAATCACTGTTTTATGGACTGCAGAAGTCATGGCAGCTCAGGTATGTTTAGTGTTATCACAGAGCTCAAAGCATTCCTCTGAGCTGAGCTAAGCTTCAACCAGATGAAATTCTGCATCAGACTATGGTGGTGGTGAAGTGTCCTATTTATGTGTCTGCATAGGCTCCAGGTAGATCTGCGTGTTTGGAAATGTGTTTTCGTCATGTCTTCCCTTGGTTAATAACTCTCTTTCTCAGATAACCCAAGGCGGATTGCTACGTGTTACCTGTGTTTTCTGGCTTGTGATTAAGACTGTCATGGTAAAGCCTAATAACTTTTATAAATAGCTTTACTGCGTGTGACCTAACACAGAGGGCTTTCAGCTAGGGAAGACCACAGCAGGGAGATTTAAAACCTCCCTTAAACTTATTTGGAGAGGCAGCCCGCTGAATAAGAATCAGCGTCTGTCATTCTCTCTCTCCTACGTCATCTGGAGAATCCCTGAGAATAATCAGAAAATCCCCTCGCATCACTGCTCCACCATGCAGTGCCTCTCCTGGGAGGAGTATATCCAGGGTCAGAGGAGGAGAATGAATCATTCTGGAGATGCAGTTGGTGAGAAACTGTACTGAGAAAATTATGGTTATAATCTTCTGAAAAACACATGACATCCTGAGAAACCTGTGTTCTCAGCCCTAGCAGATCAGATAAAAAAGACTAAATGGGAGATCATTCATTCTTCAGGAGAAGAATGGGTCTCACTGTGATATGTAATGTTGTAATAAAAAGGTACGTTTACACCAAAATTAATTGATATTGTTTTATAACAAGCATCTGCTAATTAATATTATTTTGGGACAGACAAGGGAAAAATCACAAAGAAATCCTTTAAAACATTTTCTCAGAACAAAAAGGAGCAAAGGCTTAGCCTCTTGATGTTATAACTCACTGGCATGTGAACCCAGTGGCAAAACACAAGCTCTTTAGCTCAGAATCCTGTATAACTTTAGAAGATTACACCACAGGAAAGGACCTACATCAGTCAGTAAACTGAGTTGGGGGGGGGGGAAACTGAGCTAGTCAAATTGGACAGTAGAAAACAGAGAAAAGGAATGCGTCTTAAATCCTGTCACCCTCTGAACTGTCCCTTGTCTATGCTACATCCTGAATCCCTCTTCAGAAAAGTGCTTACACTCTGTCTTGAAAAAAAAGTAATCCAGTTGGAGTTTTTTATTTACTTTTCTCATTTCCTTGTTGTGTCAGACTGCTACAATCCAAGCACTGCAAGAGCTTATTTTGTCTTAGAAATGAACTGTAGCTCCAGGAGATCCTTCTAAGATTGTGCTTTTGTAGTTTGGCTTTGTGTTTCAACTACAATGACAAATGCTCTGAGACAGAAGTCTTCTGTAGGATAAGTGTTCATTCATGCTACATGAATATAGAATGTATACCTTACAGTTTTGCGAGTTTTGACATTTTTTTTTTTCATTTGCTGCTAAAAAACTACATATCAATATATTTGAGCATTTCTACTTACTTCATTTGATACAAGTTATTGGTCCCTCTGTGATCAATGTCATGGCAGAAAGCAGCAGCAACCATGGCAAAGGCTTCTAGATCAGTATAGTATTTCTTTATTTTGCCTGTCTGTGGAAGAAAACAGACATATCTGAGTGTGAAACTTCCTGAATTTTCCAGATGTCATTGTAATGAAAACTAAATAATGAATATAAGGTTACTATTAGCAGCATTACCATCAGCAGAGTAAACATTGTTTGTCCCACGTTGAAGCCATGTCGCCAGTTATGGTAAGTGATATCTCGATAACCCTTCCTGACTGTGTACATCCATCTTGTAAGGACCTATTATGAACAAAAGTGATTAAGACAGTGCTGTTAACTGAAACAAAATTATGACATTCCTATGAAACTATGTACTGGAATGTACTATGAAATCACTGTAATACCGTGCAAATGCTATGAAAATAAATGTTTTTTTCATTGAATTAAACATGGAAACAGCAAATTGTCCTTATCTAAATGAATGTTGATTTCATTTCTTTCATAGCTCATGCAATTTGAGAATTAGTTTTAAGTTTTTATGACAAATATACAAGTGTTGAAATAAGAATGAGAGATTGTTATCCATACCACTAATATTTTAGTATTGCCTACTTCTATATTAAAGTACCTACAATCAGCTATTTTTCTTCTGTCTTAAAATAAACATAAAACAAAATAAATCAGACCTCAGCTGGGACTTTGAACTTTTCAACAACATTTATCTCGAAGAACAGTCGTATTCCACAAGTTATCAGGCCGTGCTCTGTAACAGGAAAGTCACTGAAGCGGAATTCATACAGTTCTAAATCTTTTGGATCAGGTAATTCTTCCTTCTGTCAGGAAAAGTGAAAAAGACAATTTTTTTTCTGGCAAGAACAAAGTTGGAAAAACTTTTTTATATTCTTTTCTGACTCCAGCAGAAACATTGCCTAAGGACATTATGTTTACTGTACCTTCAAAGATCTCAGGTTTTGGTACAAACTGAAGTGTATTAAGTTATGAAACACAGTCATGATACTGCTGGCTTTCTTATCAAAGAGGATACGTAAACGTCTTGGCTGGATGGTGTTTCTTCCTACTCTGCATTCCAGCACCATCTGTTGTGACCATCTCAACATTTCCTTAGTTCAGAAATCTCAGGCCTTGAATTTTCTCCTTCCTGGTATAAAATCCTGTGATTCTCTCACTTTTAGCCTGGTCTCAATATTGCAGTTCATCTTTTTTACAACAAAAAATATTCCTATTAAGTACTGTTCTTCCCTTTTGAATCTTATGAATAATGATGAATACAGTGACCAAAACCAACCTGTCTAGAACAAAACATTTTTTACATTTACAGTAGAATAAAATATAGCAACAAAATTTTTTTCAATATCAGAAGGCTTGCTTGCATGCCTAACTACCCATAGCCTTGTCTTTTTATGGAGAGACTATAGGCAAGTGAAGATTCCTATATATTTTTTAACCTCTGGAGTGCTGGTGGTTTATTTCTGCCCCACGACCAGCTGTCAAAATTAGTCTGTCTTACCCTATCTCCTGTGATGATCTCTCTTTGTCTGTGACAGCCTATCTACTCTTAACAGACAAACCTGCAAGGCTGATTTGGCACATTGAAGGTGGGCTGGAAAATCCTACAAGATCAGATATAAAAATTCACAGATCTTATTTGTATTCTCATTTGTCTGCAGTGAATTCTTGACTACTTAGCTCTTGAATGATCTCAGTATGCGCATAAAGTAAAAATTGTTACAGAGCTTAAAGGTATAAAGCATATGGTATTTGTAGTTATTATAGCTTACTTCAAATCCTTTTGAATCATTTACTTTCCAGTGCTGCAGTTGGTGGTGATTCTGTCCTAGTCATTGCCTTTCTGTAGTTTACAACAGCTTGTTCTGAACAATCCTGACTACTGATGACAATGAGGGATCATTCCAGAAGGAATAAACTGTACACCTGCATCATCCTTTCCCCATGTACTAAATTTAATTAGAAGCTCTCTGGATGCCATTCAGGGATTTTTCTCTCTCTGAAGGGCAGATACAGGGCTTAGGCCAACTCTTCTTTGTACTGAAGAACCTTCACAAAACACGTACTAAATTCTAAAATGTAGAGAATGCAGAGGTATTCTATATTAAATTAAATCAAATTTTTTTAAAAAAGAAGCCTGTGTTAAATTTGAATTACCTATTTTGTATACATTATATAGATTCACATTGAATAACCTAATTGGTATTAGCAATATTAGTGAACTGTTCTATAACACTTTTCATCTGTATACTGCAAAGCCTAGGGAGTATCAAATTTTATAGGATGTGCCCTAATCCACATAAGAGTTAAATCAGGGAAGTGCAACACAAAAAATAGATTATATGATCACAATTACTCCCCTCCTCCATAGTAGTCTATAATCATCTTTTTACAGATAGGGAAAGAAGATGAATGAATGTATGCATAGATTTCAACAAATAAAGCTGAACATCCACGTAAAGGATATTTCCTTTTGCTTGGGATTTTCCTTTATATCTACTCTGCTTTGAGGTCAAGGACAAGGAAACCCGGAGCACTGATGTTTTAAGACCCATTACTTTGTGAATCATCAGATCTAGAAACACCTGCTTTATCCCATTAGCTATCTGGGATTCCAGGTCTTGTGACAGGATAAAGCATTTGCATGTAGCCTTGGCAGTGCAGACGATCTTAGACCTCTGAATGTATGAATCCACAGTGTAGAGAGAACTCATTTTAATTTTTCAGAGATTTAAAAATTCATACTATTATCGTGTTTTTACATTTGGAGCCTGTACCATAATATTTACTTCTTTCTATATCAGTAGAGAGATTTTGTAATATTTGTCTATTAATTTTTGCAAATCTTCATGCAACTAAATTAATTTTACTTTAAAATGTATGTAATGCTATATTGATCTGTTGATTTTATTTAATTTTTTTTGTTTCAACACTTGTAAGCTGTGTGACCATCTGTTTTGTGGAAGCCAGTAAAACCTTAACACCATTGCATTCTGGCATGGACATGTACGTATCTAAAAATAGCTTAATGAGATCTTTTCCTTATGGCTATATCTACATTAGAAAATGTGGTGTAATAGGAGGTAATACATTAAGTGATTAGTACTGGAAGTCAACAGGTTATTGTGTATTTGACCTTTTTTTTCTTCAACATAGCTCTGTTTTGATCTATTAACAGTGGGAGTTGATTCATTGTTTTCTTGCAGCACATCTTTGAGTTTTGTTTCAGCCAAAGTAAGCCAGTGCATGTGCTCCAGGACTGCTCCACACGTAAAACCAAAATACACTAAGTGAGCATGAAAAGAGTTTTCCTCCAAAGAGACACTCCTTTTCTAGGCTGAAATAAAAAGGCAGCACAGTCTGGGGAAAAAAAGTGACTAATATTTGTTTATCTAGTAGCATAGTTTTAACTGATTAGTTCAAATCTGTTTCATCACTGTGAAGTCACTGATCACTGTCTTTGGACTTCTCTGCCTAAGGAAATGGAGGAAAATTAATCTGAGAGTAGGGTAGTTCCACTGGATGCTCCTGCATGTACTCTCTTACTCCAGATGAAAGTGACCTTACATCAGTGTCCCTTCTTTTATTTTCAAAATAAAATAACTTCAATTATAGCTATTGCACTGTCCCCGTGGATATTTAGAGACCTTAAACAATGTAAATGTTACTTCATATAAATGTTTCTATATAAGTCCGACTATCCAAGACTATTGACACATATGGAGGACTGAATGTTTCCTTGTAGGTAACAGTGGGGGCTGCACATAGAAGAAGCAAAGAGATTGATGAGGTTTTATTAAATTAGCTCCAACTAGCTTGTGGAACTGGTAGCTAAAATCAACTGTATTAATCAGGATTTGGCTATATATACCTTTTCTTGTAATGAAGACATCTGATATAAACATGCTACCAGAATTTTGAGTTTAATGACTTACCAAAATCCTGATAAGATCCTTTTGCTCACATTCTTCTATATTATTTACATTTAATTTCTCCTTGTATTTCTGAAAATGAAAATGAGTAAGAAATTCAGGTTTTGTGTATCAAATTTCCCACTTCAATTTTGTGACTGTTGACAGAAACTTACCAGTATAGATTCAACTTCGGCAGGAGTGGCCTTTGTTTGGTACATGAGCATTTCCTGAGCAATGTCTTTCCTGTTTTCAAGCTTGTTCATTTTGTCATATGTGTCAGTATTTAAAACAGACCACCCCAGGAACTGTGTAAGAGTCTGGAACAAAGCCAAGCAAAGAGAAGATGACATCAAGACAATTAAATATAACTGACAATTTGAGGTTCCTTTTCTTAAACTCCAGTTTCTTGTAGTGCCCTTTGCAAAGCAATGTGTAACTCTACTTGATAGAGACTTTTACCTTCCCTCAATAACTTCTGTTACCACCTCACAGCTTTTAATGATGTTGTTTGTCCTTATCTAGAACTTAAGGGCTCGTTTTCCCATTTTGTGTACAGGACTTTGAAGCTTATGAAGCCTGAGTTGTCCCAGTGGACTTGGATACACTGCATAGCACTTTATCCTGTCCAAGTGCATGTGATCATGAACGGTCTAGGAACTCCCATGACCAGAGACATGTTATCCATTGGCAAACAGCACAATATACCTGCTTACCTAATGCTACTTAAGAGATGCTGAACGTAACTAAAAAGTCAAATGACTAAAAATAAAATTATATCTGACTGTTGTTCATTATTGGAATGTGAATGATCTCATGAATTTTCAGGTTTATAAAGGGAAATAAAATTTCTGATTCTTAAGAAACTCTGTAGTAAAGAAAATAGACTTTTGGTTAGATGTTAATATAGCCTATTTGAAAAATTTTAGGCATTTTAAAATTGCTTTCTATAATAATATTTTTATTACTGTCATATAGCACCTTAGAGCCTCTAATCCTATTAAACTTACTTCAATGATCTGTTCGTCATACTCGTCAAAAGGTTTTCCATCTTTCCTATTGTAAAATGTTGCAACTCCCACAATTTCTTCTTTTTTGTTGACAATAGGCAATGACAGGACATTTTTTATAACCCATCCAGTCTCATCCACTGCTCCTTTCTGCAGGAAAGCCAAAGAACAGAGAATGCTGTATACTTCTTTGAAAGTAGTAATACAAGTATTGTTATAGACAATGTAACATTAACACCTGTACATCACAAACAAAGGAGAAATCATTTATGTAATCAACTGTGATTGGAGTAAAGCAGTAGCATATTTTTGTATGATAGCTAAAATTATTAATATTACTGGAATTACCTGAAATGCGAAATATTCATCTGCTGGTGCATTCATCATGTTACAAATCTGCAGCATAAAGAAAAGGAGACATTGTTTAAATGGAATATAATGTGCACCAAGACTTGGCCTGATATTTTAGATAACAGGGAGCCCCTAGCTAGCTACGGAAATTAAATCTGTTCCTATTGAATTAGATGTGTTTGCTGTAACAGACATCATTCTGGAGCACTTGCAGTGAAGTCCCTCGTGAAAGATGTCTCATAGGGAATAAGCAAAATGGTTGAGAAAATCAATTCTAGTTTAAAATGGTATGGGTTACAGAAAGAAATGACTGAGAACTAAGGGCTAAGTCCTCACTGTTAATAATAACTGTCAGACATCACAACTTCGAGTTACATATGTGGTCTATGCAAGAAGAGATAAGAAAAAAAGAAAAATTTGAAACTGTGCATGTGATGATTTTCTGACTTTGACATTTTATTGTGAGACTTATCGCACCTGGAAAGTGACATTTGATGCATACATCATTCCCCCAATGTCACCACAATCAGAAGGAAATTTTCATGATGTTTTGGACATTTGTGCTGAGGATTTGTTTCCATCCAAACTACTGATTCACATGATTTTGCTGGGAACCAATGACACTGGAAGCAGCATGATATTTTTGTAGGGTTTTTTGGCCATGGGAAGATTTGGGGCTTTGTTTTGATGAATCAGAAGAACTGCATGAACTAAAACTCTTAGGTTGTACTTTTGCTATGAACTTACAAATCCATTTTCTGCAACATAGGTTGGCAGTCCACTGACAAGACACCAGTGATCTGCTGGAGGTGACCTTTAGAAAGAGAAGGAAATTAAATGATTTCTATGATACAGAGGTTATTATTCTATCCCAGCAATACACCTAATTATCACACGTTTTCAGGCTGCTGATGAATACTCACGGAATGACTTTGATTTCTTCTTTTCCATGTAAAATGTAGTCAATAATCTTATAAAAGTTGACTTCCTAAATAAAAATAGAGAAACATGTAGGTGGCCTGTACCTCAATATCAAAATAAAGATTAATAAAAAGAAAAATTAATATCCTCACTCGTCCATCTGGTGTCTTGGGGCCTTTGTAAGGCTCTGCCTCCCCTAGCCGGATTGGCCACTCATCGTAGAACTCCTGAGAAAACAATACACAGGGTTCAGCAAGAGGAAATAAAAAACAGTTCTGTGTTGGTAGATATCATGACATTTCCTTCTCCATAGCTGTGCTATGGTCACATTTCAGAAAATATTTTAAAAAATTGTTAAATAAATTCCAGGAAAGATATGTTTGGCAGCAAAGTGCAGGCTAATCTGAAGCTTATGTCTGGGTGGTTACATGCCTAAATTTTTATTTTAGAAGGCAGTTGTTTATAAAGCAATAATCAGACCTGCTCTTCTCTCTTCTACCTTTTCTTAGATGGAATTACTAATATGAAAAATTATTTCAGAATTAGCCCTTATGTTTATCATGGTTGTATCCTTTTCTATGCTTATATATTGCATGTACTTTTTGTAATGTGGTTATATTTTATATAAACTATCCCAAACTTTGCATGGTAACTTTGCGCTGGAAAAACACGGAACAAATTAATTAGAAGGATGGATTTTATAACTTAAAGTTAGAAGTAGTGCATTTCTATCAACTTGGCAAAATGATTGTTACCTTCTCTTTAGTCATGTCCAGCAGACCGACAGAATATCTTTCACAATTCAAATACATTCGAATAGTATACAGTGCTTTGTGAAACTGCCGCTCTATATCTGTTAACTCTTCAAATACTTTGTTGGCAGACCACAAGAGCATCTATTTATAACAAAAGAGAATGAGGGTAAATGTTAACAACAGTAAGAAAACATAACCATATGAATCCTAGACATTACAGAATAAAATAAGCTGCATTAGTGTTCTCAAATGAAAAAATCTAAAGGGATGTTATTGTTACTTCAATAAGCTTGCAAGAACATAAAATAGTGGGAATGATAATGATTTCATACAAAAAAGAAGCATAATGATTAACAAATTCTTCTATACCTGACTTCTTCGGGATTCAATGTTGTAGAGGTACGCAGTATGATGGTGTCTTAGGGCCAAAGATATAAAACTGAGGTATTTTTTAAACACCTACAAATGACAAAGAGCAAAAATAAGACAAAAGTATCAAATCATGAGGGAGATTCACTAGAACTGCTTGTGGAACTAACAACTGTAATGTTGTGTGACATTTCAGGTTATTACCTCTTCATCCTCTTTTGAGAACTCAGTGGCATTTACTTTGTTGAGTGCCATCACAACAGCGAGCACCTCTTTACCCTGCACAATTGGGGTTGCCATCATACTGAGTGTTGTATAACCAGTTTTTTTGTCCATAAAGTCAGAAAAATGGTTGTTCTGGAAAAAAAAGGGGGGGGGGGAGGGCACAAATGAAATGCATAACAAATAGTTATACTCAATACTCAATCTTTTCAAGTTACATGTTCAAGCTTAACTTACACATGGGCTATGAATATACCTTCTGAAACCAAGTTCTGTACAGGTTCTTATTAGAATGATGAGGAACTAAAAATATGAGAAAATCTAGAATAATCTATGAAGAGTTTCTGTTTACCTGAGAATCTCGCATGTAAGAAAATGACTTCATAGCAATGTTAATATTTATTATTATTTAATTATTTCTGTAGATAAAATTCATAATGCTGTCCCAATACACAGTATTTAAAACTACCATCTCTCCTGAATGTATATTGATAGAAATGCTTCTGGCAGAGAGGCATCCTCAGCAGGTATTCATCTGGCTGAGCTGTTTATTACTCCTTCCTGACTGACAGGCTCCCAATCTGCTGCTCCCAGCCCAACATGTTCTTCTGGTTAATGGCAGGGTGTAGGACCTGGGGATCAGGACACAAAGCTGCTTTTGTTGGGTGTGTGATCCTGTGGGAATGAAACCACGTGACAAGTGGACAAGCCACAGCTAAGTACCACACTGCTTTCATCCTTGAAAGCGAGTGCTCAGGAGGGGTTCATAAAAGCTATTGTTTTCATTCTTTTGTGTAAATAATACTGGGGGCCAGTTCACGTTTCATGGAAATCTGTTAAATTTCCTCATAGAAAAAAAAAAAAAAAAATCTTGGTTTTTCTTTGAAATGCTTAAGTGTTCTCTCTAACTTAAAAGAAAACGATTTTAAATTTCTCAGGGAAATCTCTTTGTTAAGGGTTGTTGTGTTTTGTGACTTTTTTACAACAATACATCTAAATGAGCTGAGTTATGAGTTGGGGGACTGAAAACTGTCAATATTTACATACAGAGAACTGACGTGGTTCTACTGAGCCACTGAAAGAGCCAAACTGTCTTCATTGAGCCTTTTCCATCCCCTCACATCTGCCACTTCAACAGGTCAGTACTCAGCTTCTTCAGAGACATGAGCACTCAAGTCGTGGTCTACAGTCAATGGTGGATTATCCTTGAATTTTCTTTAACAGGTGCGCTTCTGATTTCTCAAGGTGGTGAGTGATTGGTGCTAAATGAGAACGTCAAGAGGTGGCGAGGAGTGGCAAAGTTCCTGTTTTCTCTTTTCCTCAGAGAAAGGTATAGGGGTATCACACTTAACAGACATCCAGGGAAAATGCCAGTCAATCTGTCTCTCCTGCGTAAGAATCAAATACTGCCTTGAAATCTGCTAAACAAGAGTGTTATTACATGGAAATATTTTATTTTATTTTTTCTGATCGTTCTGTTTTGGGGTGTCTTTCTGAGCCTCCGGAACAGTTTCTGAATCTCTTACTGTTTTAGCCATTCTAAGTAAAGTGAATCAGATAGAGAATTTGACCCTGGTTTTCTTGGCCCCAATTTGACCTCTCTGCCTCACCAAGAGCATCTAACGCAGCGGCAAGGCCCAAGTTCCTGGTTTTAGAGTGCTGTGTGCCGCTATGAGGGAATAAACACAAATTTCAGACAGTCCTAGATTTCTGAATCTTTAAAAGAGACTTGTACACACCAGGTGAGCTGAATCAGCAGGACACAGGTGAAGAATCTTAATTTGTTTAGTAACTCCAGACTGAAGGTAAAAGCAGTGGTGTTCAAAAATGTGCAGAAGAAGTCATACAATTTTTGCAAATGATAGGAAAAATTTAAAGAATGCAAATCTGCGTTAATAAACAAAAAGTTCAGTAACCAGAAGCCATCCTGAGTAGTACCTAGATTGCACATGACACGCATAGACAAGCAAAAATTTGTCCTTAGATTTAGGCTTTTCATTATTCAATATTTTGCACATAATTGCCAGGAGTTTCAAAGCCTTTATTTCCAATCAAGGTTTTTAAATGTTTTCTCTTGATAACACGAGCTCCTTTTATTTTCAAGGAAAATTACTTTTCACAATGTCTGGAAAATCAACTTCATAGATAAACCAGAAATATGCGTTATAGCACCAGAAAAGTGTCTCGTTGTTGCCATGAATATATGAATGTGAGGATTTTATATTTGAGCCTATTTCTATGTTTATTTGAGCCTGATCTTTTGAATCCAACAATCTTTCAGAGCAAGATTTGAACTTCAACTCCCAAGTAAATCATAAAATAGGCTTTTTAAATAAATGAGAGAAAGATGATTTATTGATAACTCTCCAACTGTAGTGCAATTGCAAGCATTTTCTACTATGTCCATTTAAAGCTAAGATGCATAGCTACTTACTGAATCCTAAGGTATGCAACATGCATTAAGCTAGTGCCAGTGTACAGGAGTGGAAAATCAGGATGCCTCTTTGTGTGCATCTTTCTTTTATAGGTGATGGGTAATCAGAGAGGGGGTTGACAGGCTACTATGGATATAGCCTATGCACTTGAAATTAGTAGCTAATTCATGTTTCTTGATTCTCAAAACCATGACACCAGTTTTATCTCACTGTAACTTACTAACAGTACTCCTTCTTCTTCTTATTATTATTATTATTAACCACTTACCAATAAAATATCAATATAATGCTCTATGCTTAGATCTTTTGGCCTCAAGTTTTTAATTCACTGAAGTTTTATAAGCCTAATTTTCATCTCACAGCTAGCAGTTGTATTTATGAAATCAGGAGTTACTCACTGTTGTGAAAACAGTGTGATTACACCTCTGTTAAAGGGGAAAATAATGCCATTCTTTCTAAATAATTTTTACTTTCCTCATACAGCAGTTGCAAATCAACTTTCTTACTGAGCCTATTCCACATCTGATTCTGAATTGTAGCTACACAACTGTAAGTTTGTGTTTGTAATAAGGCAAAACAAATACAATTGAGAAAAACTCAATCCCATGGGAACCACAGGCATTTTGAGAAGAAAGTTAATTCTAAAAGACTGCTCAAGGAGGTAATACTTTACAGTTATGTAGGGTTTTTTTAAAAAAAGACCTGTTACTTTATTGTTTCTGAAAAGTTCTGACTGACAGACTGCCCAGAAAAAAAGAAACAACTGGTGTCTCTCTTATTTCATAGTTCTCCCTGCAGATCTCAGTTCCTTTCTTGGAACTGACATGTTCTGTGTTTCCTTTCACAAGTTTTTAAAGACTTTATTTCTTTTGTGATGAATTCTTCTTCATTGGCTGATCTTAGATGTCCTACAATTCATTAAGCAAACTCTGAAAAAGAGCTCTGAATTTCTAATCTTTCACAGCCTTTATTCTATGCCCAGCTTACAAAACAATGAAGGCCATCATTCCAATGTTCACCTGTCCTACGTTATTTAATAAAGGATGTACATCTCCCAGTTCGTAATGTTATCCTGTGATTTGCAATGCTGTGCTCTAGAGCACCAAGCTAAGCCTTGAGCATTTCTGATTGGATTAACAGCAAAATGCAGCCTAAGGCAAGTGAGTTTGACACTTTTGGAAACTCCAGGTCAAAGTCTGTTGCGTAAATTATCCATTGAGTGTAAATTTGATCAGAAAATGAAAAAAATATTCTAAATAATGAGACAGTGTAACCATTGCTAATTTAGTTGCCATTGCGCATGCAAAAGGTATGTAATTTATACAAATGCAGGAAAGACAGAGAGATGGAGAAGAGGGAGAAGCAACTCAAAACAAAAGAATAAAGGAACAAGGATGTGTCTTCCATGATCAGATAGTCAGAGTAAAGATTCACTGCTCTGGTTCATTTGAGGTAATAGGAACTCAGCTTGTTAGTACTGAGGCTTCTCACATCTCCACTTATTCCCATTCACCTCTCGTTTATTCCCAATTACTTTTAATTCACACCATCAGCATCTTCACTACACCTGTAGTTTGAAATACTAGGAAACAAGACTTAGCAATAAGACTTTGCTTCCTTGTCTGGGAGCCTTTTTCAGAAGCAGCACAAGGTTATTTTGTTCATGTCGCACAGATAACATTTACACCTTGGTTTTCATAGATTCACAGAATAGTTTGGGTTGCAAGGGACCTTAAAGATCATCCACTTCCAACCCCCCTGCCATGTGAGGGGACACCTTCCACTGGGTTGGGTTGCTCAAAGCCCGATCCCACCTGGCCTTAAACATCTTCAGGGATGGGACATTCACAACTTCTCTGGGCAACCTGTCAGTGCCTCACCACCCTCACAGTAAAAAAATTCTTCCTAATATCTAGTCTAAATCTCCCCTACTTCAGCTTAAAATCGTTACCCCTCACCCTATCACTGCAATCCCTGATAAAAAGCCCCTCCTTCTCTTTTCTGTAGACCTCCTTTAAAGCACTGGAAGGCTACTATAAGTTCTCCATGGAGCCTTCTCTTCTCTAGGCTAAACAAGCCCAGCTCTTTCAGTTTGTCCTCATATGGAAGATGTTCCATGTCCTTCCTGGGCTGAGGACTCCAGGACTGAACACAGGACTCCAGGTGAGGTCTCATCAGAGCTGAGTAGAGGGGGAGACTCACTTCTGTTGACTTGCTGGTCACGTTTCTTTTGATGCAGCCCAGGATATGATTGGCTTTCTGGGCTGTGAGTGCACATTGCTGGCCCATGTCCAGTTTTTCCTCCACCAGTACCCCCAAGTCTCTCTCAGCAGGGCTGTCTTAATTACTTAATCTCCAGCTAATATTGATACCAGGGGTTACCCTGACCCAGGTGCAGGACCTTGCACTTGGCCTTGTTGAACCTCATGAGCGTCACATGGACCCACTTGTCAGGCTTGTCCAGGTCCCTTTGGATGGCATCTTGGCCCTCAGGTGTGTCAACTGCACCACTCAGCTTGGTGTTGTCTGCAAACTTGCTGAGAGTGCCCTTGATCCTGCTGTCTATGTCACTGATGAAGATATTAAACAGTACTGGTACCAATACAAACCCTGGAGGGACACCACTCATGACAAGTCTCCATCTGTAGCCCTATCATAGAAGGCCACCAAACTTGTCAGGCATGATTTTCCCTTAGTGAAGCCTTGTTGGCTGTCACCAATCACCTCCTTATTTTCTGTGTGCCTCAGCAGAGTTTCCAGGAGCATTTAATCCATGATCTTCCTAGGCACAGAGGTGAGACTTAGAAGTCTGCAGTTCCCCAGGTCTTTCTTTTTCCCTTTTTTTAGAAATCATGGAATCATAGAATAGTTTTGGTTAGAAGGGACCTTGAAGATCATTGAGTTCCAACCCTCCTGCCACAGGCAGGGACACCTCTCACTAGACCAGGCTGCCCAAGGCCTCACCACCCTCATGGTGAAGAATTTCTTCCTAATGTCTAGTCTAAATCTGCCTCTCTCCAGTTTATACCCATTGCCCCTCATCCTATCACCACAAGCCTTTATCACCACAGTCCCTCTCAAGCTTTCATGTGGCACCCTTCAGATACTGGAAGGTCACTATAAGATTCCCTCAGAGCCTTCTCTTCTCCAGGTGGAACAACCTCAACTCTCAGCCTGTCCTCATAGGGAAGGTGCTCCAGCCCTCTGATCATCTTTGTAGCCCTCCTCTGGACCCATTCCAACAGCTCCATATCCTTCTTACATTGAGGATTCCAGAACTAGACACAGTATTCCAGATGAGGTCTCACAAGAGAGGAATAGAGGAGCAGAATCACTTCCCTTGACCTGCTGGCCACGCTTCTTTGAATGCAGCCCAGAATACAGTTGGCCTTCTGGGCTGCGAGAGCACATTGCCGGCTCATGTTGAGCTTCTCATTGACCAGCACCTCCAAGTCCTTCTCTGCAGCGCTGCTTTCTAGCACATCATCCACCATCGTGTACTGAAAATGGGGATTGCCCCGACCCAGGTGCAGGACCTTACACTTGGCCTTGTTGAACCTCATGAGGTTCTCAGAGGCCCACTTCTCCAGTCTGCCCAGGTCCCTCTGGATGACATCCCATCCTTCTGATGTGGCAACTGCACCCCTCAGCTTGGTGTCCACTGCAAACTTGCTGAGGGTGCACTCAATCTCGCTGTCAATATAATTGATGAAGATATTAAACAGCACGGTCCCAGAACAGACCCCTGAGGGACACCACTTGTCATGGATCTCTTCTAGCTTTACAGAAGTCTAGATAGATCACATCCATCGGTTTACCTGTGTCCACTACTGCGGTTATCTCATCATAGAAAGCCACCAAGCTGGTCAGACAGGACTTGCCCCTCGTGAAACCATGCTGGCTGCCATTAATCATCTCCCTGTCCTCCATGTGCTTTAGCATAGGTTCTAGAAGGATCTGTTCCATGATCTTCCCAGGCACAGAGGTGGGGCTGACAAGTTGGTAGTTCCCAGGGTTGTTTCTACCCTTTTCAAAAATGGGAGCAACGTTTCCCTTCTTCCAGTCACCAGGGACTCCTCCTGATTGCCATGACTTTTCAAATATCATGGAGAGTGGCTTGGCAACCACATCAGCCAGTTCCCTCAGGACTCTGGGATGCATCTCATCAGGTCCCATAGACTTGGGGATTATGTTTCCCCTTTTACAGTCAGCAGGGACTTCACCAGCCTGGAGTTTGAGCACAGGCACATTCCCATGAATCTGAAACTCCTGTCACTTCAGATGGGCCTGGAATTGAAATCTCTCCTACCCTTGTATTAAAGAGAAGTAGAGCTCCCAGAAAAAAGAAGACTTATGCAAACTGAAGGTGGATCAGTTTACAAAGAGATGATACAAGTGCTTGCAACTTGGAGATGTATTTAAGTCATTTTGTATCACAGGACTCCGGTAGTTATGTTAGATCCCGTAATGATCACTGCTCTGGCTGCTTAATGAGTTGGAAGCACCAGATTCTCTTCACCCTCTGTTATTTCTTTATTTCACTGGGGGTTATGGATTCCAGCGTACGATGACTAAAACTGAGGGCTTGTTATTTTAGCATCAGAACATCTGACTCCTTTTCTGGATCTAATCCTAAAGCCTTTACTTCTTTTGAAACATTTTTTCAATATTTATATAATTTTATATTCTACTATAAGCAGGAATTGAGTTTCCAGTCCTCAGTTAAATCTTTGCTTTAAGTATCTCTGAATTAAAAGGAATAATGCAAGAATTTAAATACATGATGGATTAAAGAAAATTATATATTTATAGTCTTTATTATTTGTTCTTATAGGCTGAGAATGTGAGATTTCTGTTCCCCAAAAGAAATGCTCCTTATTTAATTATTTCTTAGCTCTTAGTTTTACGTGGAAATAATGCCTTAGGAAAAGATATAAGGTAATTGCACTCTTCTTTATCATGTTGTCCATGTTATCAGTTAATTATTAAAGAATATTAATGAACATATTAAATTTTATGCAGTCTATTATTTTACTTTGGAGTATTTGACTCACATACTCTGCCAGACCCTGGAAATAATGGCAAATTATTAGGGTTGTGGTCCTGTCCGGCCTCCTGTTTCTCACTGCTGTTAAATCCTGGATTAAATGCTATTAGCTCCTGCATTCAACAGGTTCATAATCTTGTGCAGGAGGGGACTGTTCTGTCTACTAAGTTAATTATGGAAAGTCTGTATCTTTTCCTCTGCTTTTCTTTTCTGAAGCATTAGTCAGGATGAGGAGCTTCCTCACGTTTATTGGTACCTTTCCAGGTTGAAAAAGGAGATAATCCCCAAAGAACTGGCTACCAGGCACTAAAAGTGGAGTCTTTTTTTTCAATGAGTTATTACTGTTGTGATCTTTCATTACATTCACTCTTGTTATAAAGGGGTGGTGATTGAAGCACGAAAATGTCTCACCGTGAGTTTGTCAATGTCGTGTACTTAAGGCTTAAATAACACTATGCTATTTGGACATGGATTGTATCAACAGTAGAAAGTGGTTAGATATGACATCTTTACAAGTACTATAGCCATCTAGAATTATTCATTGCACATATTGTATTCTGACAAAGCACGTCAGGCAAAATTCCTCTCTGGCTTAACTCTACTTGTCACTTTTTACTCAGGATTTTGGTGAGAGACAATCTAGTTTGGTTGAAGTGCGCACAAAGTGATCTGAAAAATAATTATCCTTTCAAAAACATGCTGAAGCCTTCAGTGACTCCCTATTTCTGTTGCCATAGACCAATTATACTCCTTAAATGTTACAGATTAAAACTGTAGTTCTGGGTTCCTTAGAGAGGTGAAGACTGAGCTGACGTTAGTGGGAGCTTTGCCAGTGTGAGGAGTGTGGATTTGGACACAATTTTTTTTATAAATAGAATAGAAATGCTGACAGTTTTGAGACCTTCAGGGCTGTTTTTAAATAACAAATCTTGGTCCCAGAGAAGCCTCTATGATTTTTGTTATTAACTTATAAGATGTCAATGTTTCGATGATGTTTATTTACCAAATGTGGATTAATAGCATCATAGCTTAACTGCACATTAATAATAGCTGAACAGATATTCAGACAATGTCAATTAATATATGAGTGCAAAATGTATACCTAGCAGGATTAGAGGGACAGAGAGGTTCTCTTATTTAAGCATATTCAAATTGTATTTGTCACAACATTTTGAACAAATGTTATTACTAACGGAGAAATATTTGGGCAGCCCTGCTCTGGGCACCTCTCACATAATGATATTAAGAGCAGTGCAGTGTCTGATAGAAGGCACATCTTTTTTGATCCTCCTGATCTTTTCTCATGTAATCAGCCTTATGAATTTAGAAGGATTATCCTCCAATCTCCCCATGTGCTGGTAAGAGGCAGTAAGTCAGATGCTTCTTGTCAGAACAGCAGCCATTGAAGAAAGCATCTTAGTGGGCAGTTAACAATCAACTGATTTGTTTTCTCAAATCAGTCATTCTTCTGTTTGATCCCATGATTCCTACTTACGTTTGAGGTAGTTTACTACATATTGGAATGTTCTTTTCACATATATATAAATATATTCATTTGTTTCTGAGCTTTGAAAGTAGTCCTATATTTATTTATGCCTGCCAGCTTTTAAGGTGATAAAACACATCACTTTTTGTTTACCTCCTGGAGAACATAGATAATTTCAGTGTAAAACAGTTATTGCTGTTTGTGTTATACTTAGGACACTGAGATGGTTTCCATCTCTAAAATGCCCCAGAATTTAAAATTGACTGTCTAGGAAATACTAAGAAGCCAGTCTGTCATCCTTTACAACTATCTTAGCACCATTTGATTATGCTGAGCTTTTGCACATAAAACAAAAAAGAGATGGTGTCATCAATTGGTAACATAAAGTTTGCTGTTTTAAAGAAATCTACAACAGCAAGAGTACATTTATGTTTCCCTGTGTATTTCAGAGCAGATTCTAAAGCAGTTCTTATTCATGCATGTTTAATTTCTATTAGATAAATCATCATTTTAATTATTTGTAATAACCCTTACCAGCACCATAACTAAAGAACATGATTCTGTGCAAATTCAACAGGACCTCTGAAAATGCCAGAGCAGCTCTGACTCATTAGTTCTCTTCTATAGAGGGTTCCAAACAAAAGCCTTGGATCCCATCATACTACAGCTTTGGAGCCATTTTAAATTCAAAGTCAAACTTCAAACTGAACATATATGTTGACATCATCTTCATCTGGTTTCATTTGCCTACTTATAAGGAAGCATCCTCATTACAAAAGCTGCAAATTAATTATATTCAGAGGTGCATGTATGGCAACAGGGGATGATAAGGGAGAACATCTGAAAGCCCATACCAGCAACAGAGTAGGAGCCTGCCTTGGTTCAACCGAAACACAAATACTTCTCTGTGTCTATTAATCTAATATTCTTCTCCCTTAGTATAGTAAATTACTTTACAACTGTGGTGCAAGGGTACTGGAAACACCTCACTAGGCTACATGACATGGCTCTACTGGATTTTAAGCAAATTCTGCTGCTGCTCTTCTCATGCTTTTGGTCTGGATTCCTGTCTCTGTAATGTTTTTGAAGAACAACTCCATACTGCAAGCCCTGTGCAGGAAGCTAAGTAAGCAAATACTCAGAATCTTATTCCCCAAGAGGAGTCACTTACCTTTTTTACATCAGGTATATTAAAAAACTTCTTGGTATGAGCAACCCATCCCGCTATCCCGATATCCAAAGGAAAAACAGTCTCGTTGTCTGGATTCACCAAATTCTGCTCATAGCTGGAAGTTGGAGTGACATCAAGAAGCCTGGTTGCTACCTCTGGAATACCATTTCGGGCACGACAAATAAACATACTACACCGATCAGCTGCCAGCAGCTGTGCCAACCTCTGCAGGGCCTTGTGCACAATCTTTTCCATAGTGCCTGCTTCATCTTGGATTTCTGTTAGCAGCTCAAAAAGTATGTTACATTCCTCCAGACGGGACATGTCTTTGAAGCTGACTCCTTCCTTCACATCTCCAGCGCTCACTTTAAAGATACTTCCCAGCACTTCTGCCCTCAATTTTCGGTCGAAATACTCCTTGGCAAACTGGGGGTTGTTCTCCAAGTATTTTTCAACATCATCTTTATTTACCTCACCCATTTTTGCTGATTCTTCTTAGGATTTCTTTTAGAACCGCATCACCATCCAAGCAAGAGTGGTAGCTTGAAGTTCTAACCTTATACTAGTAAGAAAACAGTACTTTGTACATCTTGTATAGCTCACAAGCATAGTACATTCACCTTCCTCTATGGCTTCTAAGCCTTCTAAAACTCTTGAAGCATGACAGAAGGCACTGGCTTAGCATCTTCTTAGTGGGAGATCTTGGAGACTACTAATTAAAGAGACGTCAGGACACTAAACCCCTGAGCATTCTTAGCTCATAAATCCTGAGGGAATCATTTCAGCATTTTAAACTAACCAATTAATTCTTAGACCTTATAAAATTGTTGGATGTGTAGGTATGTATACCTGTGTGTTATCTCCTTCATTCAGTTTGTATGTTGTACCATACACACAAAAGTTCCCACTGAAACTCAATACGAGGAATTCCACTTACTTAGCCCACATTATACACGTGCTCAGATGTACACACGTGTATTTGTGAGAGGTACTTAAGGGGAGGAAAACAGAATGTTGCAGAGAAAATTTTAAAATTGCAAAGTGTAGTTTTCCTCAGAATAGTCAGGATATCATCGAAATTGTTACTACTAAAAGTCAATAGCTATGAAGTTAACATGCACAAAATGGGTGAAATCCTAAAGACCTTACAAAGGCCTGAGCTTCCTCAAGTGATTTACCCAGGTGAAGGTGGGGCAAAGTAATTAGAATTTGACTCAGCACAGCCAGATATGACATATATAATATTTTTTAAAGGAAACAGTAAAATCAGAAAATGGCTTGAATTCAAATTAAGTACAGGAGATAGTAAAATTTTTACTCTATGGGTGCAAATTTCTGGACAGGGTCCTACAAGTAATGTAGTTTCTTCTGTGACTTCTTCAGAAAACATGGGATATCTCTGCTCTCTTAAATAGCCTGAAAATGCCAGAGTGGGCAAAGAGGGAACCTTGAGTCTGGTTGCGTTATAATGTGTTTGAAGTTAATTACCATTCTAGGTTCAGCATTACTCACATGAATGGAAAAGGAGTGATGAAAACCGTTGAATTTTAGGAGCAAACATCCCAGGGCTACATGAGTAAGACAGCTGAGTTTGCGTGCCAACTATGGCAGCAAATTAGTTATGTTCATTGAAATAGATCCGAATTTCAGCACAGTAGGAGAGCTGCAATGTGACTAATGTCTATTTGTGACATCCACAGGGATCAGAGAGCAGAAAGAGCTTCTTATTATAAGGAAAATAGACCATACACCCTTTGGCAATTCTTAATTTGAAAAGAGTAATTGTCAAAGTACAACTTTGTCTATCTGCCAGAGGCTACAGCCTGTCAACATCCATTTTTATCAACAGATCTAAAAGAATCAACACAGGCAACTGACACTGATCCTCTTGTGCACAAAGAACAGGTCAGTGATTGGTCTGTAATGGTAGCTAACTCAGTACATTAGTTTTCCCTCTGGCTGTGATATGAAACACTCTGTGAGACACTGATTTTTGCCAGATTGCAGTTGCCATAAAGATTTAAAAAAAGCATATGAAAACCAGCAGAGCATGGACAAATTCTGGCCTTGTTCCTTTTCTCTGGCTGGGTTACTTTCCTCTAGCAGTGCGGGGGCAGCATAGGACCCTCAATGGTGGGGCAGCACTGCAAAAGCAGCACAGCAAGAAGTTCTCACCACTGTGTGCATGTACAGTTCACAAGAAGACAGCAGATAAATGCACATATATCTTAATCTTTTAATATTTTTTCATAATTTGATCAATACATATAAAAGGAACAGAGACCAGAAAATAATTTTATATGTATCTACAGAGTTAAATTACTTCTCTTCATCTGTCACCTTCCTGATTTGTAGCTCAATACTTCTCATGTCCTCTTTAAAAACCAGAATGTTGAAGCATGCTAATGAAATTGTGAGAAGGAATAGGAACATTTTTTTGCATTATTAATTTGGTCATATTTTCCTACTGACTTTGGAACAAACTACATAGTGGTTTCTTCAAAGTAGAAAAGGTCTATGGGAGATCTGTCTCATGCCCAACTGAAATGTTCTAGAAAATGATCTTCTGTATAGGAGATTTAAACCTTCATCTTTATCACATGTGAGAAACCAACTTTACAAATATTAGTTGTTCTTTATATTGTGATTACATTAATTCTATGAAATAGAGCAGCCTGTCACTCTCTGGAGGGAGAGTAGGTGAAGAGAGGTGACCTGACAGAGTTATGCAGTTTTCATGGGAGGTGGGGAGTGTTAACATTTTTGTAAGCTAATAATTTTATTTTCATGTGTGCCCACTTTTTTAATATGCAAGACCACCTAAAATGCCTATAGTTCCACTATATCTCCCTCATGCCCAGCTGTTTTTACAAATGATAAATTACATTATATGTACTTGAGATTACAAATAAAGTTCATATTTTAATTAGGCACTACTGTAAGGTGATAAGTATTTCTTTGTAACAAAGCATTTCAGATGCAGCTAGGTTGTCCTATCACTATCCTTATTCAACAAACTGTTTTCTTTTTTCTTAAGTTCAGTCTTACAATTGCATTCTTGCTCTGTAAAGTGTTTGTGAAATTGCATGGAAAGAAACATCAGAAAACAATAGAAGTTCTTTATGAATTTTGAGTCTGGAAGACAGTTTAGTTGGCTTTTTTTCAACAATTGCTCTAGCAGTCATGTTATGTTTCATTGTGGACTCAGTGCAGATATTGATTAACCATGAATAAGTAAAGTAAACCAAGAAGCTGAAGTGATTTGATGGAAATTAAAATTTAGTTTGGTACAGAAATGTACCATTTATGGAAGTCATCAGTTTAGAGTTAGGAAAATACAGTGTATTTGGATTGATGCTTTTTTAGTATTCTCAGTATTTTAATGAATCTGTAAATTAAACACTTAAACATTTCAGAACATTATCATTGTAATTAATTCTAAGGTTTCTGTGCTGGAATAAGACATTTATTTTCTGTTCCATCTCCTTTACTCTCGTTTTCCACACTACTGGACATTTTATCTTTAGTAATGCTAATTCCCGTTTGTATTTAGATTTATTGTAAGAAACTATAACAAAAAAATTGTTTCATTTTTCTGGGACTTTCAAACATGACTTTGGTCTCCTTTTTCCTAGAAATGTTTTTAATAAGTTCGCCTTCACCTATTAAGAAAATACATTTTAATGTAGGATTCATTATATGCATGGAGGTTTAACACTGGGGACTAACCTTGCACAGTCATTTTCACAGCACTTTTAAAGGCAAAAATAATATATGTTTTGCTTTGATTTTTTTTCTGTGTTTATGTGGTTTGATTTAAAACCACAATGACCTGGGTGCTGTATTTTTCAAATTGTTTTAGTTCCAGAGAACATCAGAAATGCGTGTGATTTTAATACATACAGTGTCATTTGCCTTTGACGTTCATAGCTACTACAAAAATCGAACTATTTATGGATTAGTTCTTAGTAGTAGACTGTTCTTGAGCCCTTGCCATACGTGGAAACTCCTAAGAAGGATAACTGACAGACGTGGTTATTTAAATAGATTCAAGCAGCACGTAAATGTCAAAGGTATTTATAAGGTTTCCCAGTTCAGCTCAGTGTTTCTATCAGAGTGTCTCTGCCTATCTTGACAGCAGTTAATGTAGTTCACTCAGTGAAAATGTTCTGAAGAAACACAGATCAAATGTATTTATTTTAATTGCATGGCTTTTAATGTGGACAGTTTTGTGTCCACTGTCTGGACACTGGAGATTCTTTTATATTACCTAAGAAATTAATACCCAGAAATATTATTGACCTTTTCTAAGTGTTAAGTTGTGAGAACAGATTCTATAGGTATTCATAGCTGGTATGGTATGCCTCTAACACAGTTTTTGGCACCAAAATGTTTTGATGGCACTGATAGGGCATGTTTTAGGGACATTTGTAAACAATTTCAACTGTCGTGTTTCTTTGAAAATAATTTTCTGACTGTTTTCTTACAAAATTAATCTTAAAAATGCAATGACCGAAGATAGTAAATTAACTGCTTTTCCGTATGGTTGCAAATTTTCATGGACCTTTAAAACTACCAAAAATTACCTCTGAGTCAACAGAGATTTTAGCTTCTAGGAGAGAGCTGTTGAAGTAACTGGCCAGTCTAGCACGAACCCTAACCTCGTTTGCCAGATGCATTGTAGCTTTGATCATGAGCGTGAGTTTCTTTGTAGCTTGGCATGTATTTCAGTATACAGACTGAGCAAAGGACTGCAGCTTTTTAATCTCATCCACTCACACATTCACTCCCCCGTGATCTTAGGTTACCTGACTGTTTTGTATTACTGAGAATATTCCTAAGCACTGCTGAAAAGGGTCTGACTCCACCTTCTTCATACTCACCTGGCAGATATTTATACATTGACAAGGTGCCCTGATCCCTTTTCAGGATGAACAGTACCAGCTCCCTCAGCCCCGGCTTTTGTCAGATTCTTTTATTGCTCAATGATCCTCATGGCTTTTTGCTGGACTTACTCCATTCTGTCCGTGCTTTTCATCATTCACCGTTTAAAGCTTTCTTCACAGGGCTAGCCAGCCTCTTGGCAAACTACAGCTTTGTTTCAAGTTGTTTCCAGTTCAGTAATACATCTATAAAAGACATTTGAACTCAGAATCACAATTCTCACAAAGGTTTGCTAAAGAGAATAAGGTTACCATTTTAAACTAGGTATGTTTAAATACTGTTTATAAAGGGTTCAGTGTAAATTTACTCCTTAAGCAGACTGTCACACCATTTAGTTACAAAAACAGGTAGCACACAGGCTGGCACGGTGCAAAAGCAAATCTTTTCAATTCCATTCTGTCCTTGACCTCTGTACTCAGAGTGCCACCAAGGGGAACAGTTGTGATGGTGACAGTCCACGTAGTCGTCCCTTACAAAGTACACGGAGCTCCTTGGCTCAGCTCATGCCATTTGTTGTGACTTGTTAAAATGAGCCTGGTTCTACGGGGCAGCGGCTACACTTGCATTTGCTCCTCTGTGCACACAGCAGTCATTCATTCCCCTGCAAAATAACTCCTACAATGGAAGTTTTTTCCCTGCCATTTCCTATGAAAACCTAACCTGTTTTGTGTAGTTTCTGTTTCTATTCCTAATGGAAAATATTGCAGAATTTTACAGGCTCTTAATGTAAAAAAATAGTTCAAGAGCAGAGCCACTGCCTGAAGTTAGCCTATTTTTTGGCCCTTAGACAAAATTCAAAGGCAGAAGACTTTTTGCCCCTTCAGTTAAATACAGTTCCAAAAATACATACTAACTTTTAAGAAACTTTCTATAATATTCAAAATATGCTGCCAGCTTCAAGCATTGGAATGAGGGGTCATACATGAAATTTATCAAGCTTGGTGTTGAATTTAGCAAAAGTTTTGTAAATATATGCTTTACATTAGAGATTATTTGCATGTTTATACTATAAATATTTCAATAATTCCTTTAAATTTAATTGTTTAGACTTTTCCAGAACCCATCAATCATTTGATGCCATTGACTTGATCTATGCACGTTGCTCTCAAAATCAATTGAAACCCTGGCCCAAATTCTGTTTCTCTCTGTTTGCATGAAAAGTACAAATCCACAAGCGGTCTATCTAGGTTCCAAAGATCTGGATGAGGATCATTTGCTGAAATCATTTCTCAACCAAACTCATGGCCCAAGTCAATCCAAATTATGATTAACTGAGGCAAAGTTTACACTGTTTATGAGTTTACATAGTTCTGCTGGCATAGCTACATCTGTTAAGACTGAGAAAATATTCACCCTTGAATTGCCGTAACAGGTTAGTCTAGTCTGCCAGCAACCTTCCATCCCTCCTCCAGTTACACTCCTGATAGAGACATAACTGAAGACAGGAGAGCCTTTTTGCCTGAAAAGCTTCTCACATTGAACCAAAGAAGTGTTTTAACTGTACTTGTGACAGGACTTCATTAACATAAGCTGTGTCTTGGGCAGAAATGCTGGAAGAAAAGCTCATTTAGAAGAGGAATAAAGCCAAGGTTTTACTACATAACCTTCAAATTGTACTGACTTGCTCTGGTCTCCTTCTGCAGTTGTTGATATCTGACTGGGAAATACTGACGTGACTCCACCATAATTGTGCTCCCAAAAATCTACTATGATAACACTTCAAAGGAGTCTCCTCAAGTATTGCCTAAGGCTTGTAGAGATCCCAGACTTGAGAAGCTGAATGAATTAAAAGTTATAATTACTAAGTTTTTGCCAAGCATCCCCACCAGATATGAGTTGCCAAACATTGCAGGTATCAGTGGAGACACACAATTAAGGAAATGCTGTGCCAACGCTGATAAAGAAATATATGTTTCTGATTAATTTTTGTTGATGACCTCAGCTTAACTTGAGTGTAATGACTCTTGCACATATTTAGAACTGATCTTATTAAAAATTATGAATAGAAGTAATTTATTTATTTTTTCAGTAAAAACTGGATGAGTCTCCTGCCTGCAAAACTGCTGAGGAGGACGTGCAGTTAGTGTAACTTGACTACTGACCTAGATTTTCAAAGATGGTCAAACCTCACCAGGTTTTGATTCATTTGGGTGAGCGACTGTAGACTTCTTTGAAATTTATAAGTTTTGATAAAGGGAAAAATAGATAAATATGCAAAAAATATATACATATACAAAAATACTCCAGCATAAAGCACAAAATAAAGAATGACAGATAAATATAACAGACCGTGCCACTGTTTGCTATATGTCTGAGAAAGATTGTAAAGGGCAGCAACAGTAAAAAGTTTCATATTTTTATGAATATATGAAAGGAATAGAAGGCTGAAATACATTTCTGGGAAAGGCCACGGTGAATAAATTGTTTTAATTCTGTACATCAGCTACTATTCAAGGGTTTTTTTATACTACATCAGTAAACTCATATTTAAATTATAATTTTGCTCAATTCTTAAACTTATGAACCTTTCAAATAACAGGCTTCTGTCTTAATTCTTTCAAAATCTGGAGCTGAAAAAATAGGTGAATTAGTTATCTTGGTAACAATCATCCCTAGCCTGCTCTGGCCACATGTCTAGAAAATAATTAACAGTTTTTTTCTAATGCTTCCTAAAGATGTTGAAACTATAGAACAAATATTGACTGAGAGGCAGCAAAACTTGCCTTGACAGGAGAAAACAACAATGGTTTATGTAACTGAAAGCAGTTTGCCAAAAACAGAATAGAAGTTCTGGAAGCTCTGACTCAAGGTTGATGTCAAAAGGGCCAGATGTGGTACACACGTGCACTCGGGTATTTGCAGGCCACATATATGTTCTGCTCCCTTTGCAGTGCCGCACAAAAGCACTCCTTTGCCTGCCTGAAGATTTGCAGAGCCTCGGTTCCTGTCTCTGTGAGCTGATCATGAGATGGTTTTAGCATCTGATCCAGCCTTTGGGAAGCAAGAGGAAGCCAGTCATAAGAAACTGAAGGTTCTGTTATGACCAGGCTTTCAGTAACATTAGCAGAAACTTGAAATATGATGTTTGCCATAGTTTATCAGGGGAAGACAGGAAAGGAATTTGGAGAGGAGGTGAAGGAAACAAGTCTGCACCTTGTAATCGGGTTGAGCACATTGGGTAAGAAGGACTTTGGACTACAGTGTGTAAAATCACAGGGGAGGCAGAAGGCAGCTCACTCTCCTCCACCCAAAGATGAAGTGCCTCTCTTTCCCTTTGTTCTCCCCACATGTGCACACCCCTTCCCCCAGATGTGAGCTCTGCTTTTCGATTAGGAACACCAAAGAAAGGCATTCGCAGGTGCCCACTTGGCGCCTGCTTGGTCGGGGTCAAAGACCACCTAAGCCCATGGGTGTTACGCAAGAGGCTGTTGTGAAGGGGCCCCAGCCTGCAGCGTGCACCAACCCGCCTCCCGGCTCCCCCTCCAGTGCTGGCTTTGTACCTCAGGAGGTTGCGAAAGCCCCAGAACTACATAAAGCATTCCCTGTCTGGATGCCCTGCTGCTGCCATCAACGCTTGGGCTCTTGAGAGGCTCCAGGGACCGGCACTGTCTGTAAGGGACCCTGCCGTGGTGGGCGGGGGCAACCGGGTGCTCTCCTGTGCATCCATCAGCCAAAGCTGCACCATTCCCTGGGTACCTGTCAGGGCAGCCTTTCTCCCTGCCCTGCTCGTGTGGCAGAGCCTGTTTCTGATGCTATTCTCTGTTTGCTGTTGCTGCAGGAACGGGATGGCCCACACGGAGAAAGCTTTGTCCTGGCTGCTGCTGCTGGCACTCGCCTTGCTGGGCAGCAGCAGGGCAGAGCGGGACTGCCGAGTAAGCAGCTTCAAAGTCAAGGAGAACTTCGACAAGACCAGGGTAAATCTTCCTTCTCACCTGGATGTCTTGCCTAACTCCTCCCAGCCACGAGACCTGGCGTTCACACTTTCAAAGTCACAGAATGCAATACTGAGACACAACAGAAGTGTGTGATGTTGCCCACACCTCTGCAGATGCTGGATCCTTCTGATAAAGGAATACTGCAGAAAGTGACGTTTAGCAGACTGGTCTCGACAGAATGGTAGAAGTATGGTTTAAACAGCATAGGAGTGTAGAGACTTGCTTGTTTCTATGAAAAATTAATATTCTAGTGGGTTTTTTTCAGACGTGACTGCAAGGAAAAAAACATTTATACATAGATCTGTCAAGATCTGCCAGTTGTTATCCTCTTCTCACTAAATTTTGTATTCTAAATATCAGAGAACTGCAAATACAAATAAGATACCAGAAAATGTCAATTCTTTCACAAACCCTGGCTGCACCAGGACAGATGTGTGGGTTTATGCTATTGGAACAGATAGATTTGTTTCTTAGGTACAGCTTTGAGGCATGGTGTCAAAGATCTGCATGTCCCCCCCTCTGTCACCTTCCCTAGTTTCTAATTTGTGTTTGTAAAGTTTTTCATACTTCTAGGTCTAACAGCAGCCTTTCTTATTTCTTTGCAGTACAGTGGCACCTGGTATGCCATGGCAAAAAAAGATCCTGAGGGGCTGTTTCTGCAGGACAACGTGGTAGCCCAGTTCACTGTAGATGAAAACGGACAAATGAGTGCTACCGCAAAGGGCAGAGTTAGACTCTTCAAGTAAGTTGTTTGCAGTCTTGCTCTTGTGTTTCATTATGCTTCTGCTTTGCTTACCGGTGCTCTAATCCTACCTGCTGTCCCCATGCTAGTCACATTAAGTCTGTGCTGTTAGGTTTGGATGTGAAGTTCTCTTTCTCTCTGGCTACAGTAACTGGGATGTCTGTGCTGACATGATTGGCTCTTTCACTGACACAGAGGATCCTGCCAAGTTCAAGATGAAGTACTGGGGTGTTGCATCTTTTCTGCAGAAAGGAAGTGAGTACTTAGCCATGGAAGATGTAGAACTGCTTGAGAACCTAGTTATGTTGTATGCCCATGCTGGGGAAGGAAAAAGTAGTGTTGCGTTTCTTAAACACACATAAAACACATAATAGCTATCACATGGGAAAGCCTTAATGTGAACATGTTAATCACTATTTCCTGTATGGAACAGCTGGTTGGCTTTCTTTAAACAAGTGCAGATCAGGGTTTTGTATATATTTGTATTTCTTTTGCTTGTTACCCAACAATGTAATCAAAGGTCACACCGTCAGAAAGAAATGAAAGGCAAGTGAAGCATTTTAAATCTTTTTTTAGTTGAGAACTCTGTTATCAGATGCTTCTGTTCTCTCTGAAAAGCCTAACGTCAAACTTGGTTGAGCAGGGAAAAGATGTTTATTTCATTTGGTCTTGTCTCTGCAAATGTTTATCTGTTTTAATAAACAGATGGGATCCAGTACATATATACGTTCACATTTTCCCGTAATCTGTCACACTCTATGCAAAATTAGTTTATTTGGCCAAGTAGAGATTCAGATTTTTGTGTTTGTTGTTACGTTTTATAACTATGTTCAGGCATGGATTTACAAGGCATTTATTAGCATTTCTTCATATTGCTCTTCTTCAGTGCCCATGTCAGAGGAGAAGCAGTGGAAGCTTCTCTCCATCACTGTCCTTGATAAATATGCCTATTTTGGAAAAAAACCCTATTCTCCTGTCAAATCATGGCATTAGGAATAAACTAAGATCTGTTATCGTTTATACCAACCTTCGTCATATTATTTTCTTTACAGAGTTATGGCCGCAATCTCTTTAGATTTACTAGATTCTACCTGTGTCTCTGACACTTTTGCTTCTTGCTATGGTTTCTTCCAGACGATGATCACTGGGTAGTGGACACAGATTATGATACATACGCTCTGCATTACTCCTGCCGACAACTAAATGAGGATGGCACTTGTGCTGATAGCTATTCCTTTGTGTTCTCCCGGGACCCCAAGGGATTGCCTCCAGAGGCACAGAAAATTGTCAGACAAAGGCAGATAGACCTCTGTTTGGACAGAAAATACAGAGTTATTGTTCATAATGGTAAGAACATTTTTTTCTGAAGAATTTTATTTTAGGGTTTAATGACTAAAGCACTGGGAGTCTTTTGCTCCTTAAATGTCAAATGCATGAATTCTTCTTAGTGACTGTAGTATTGTCTTTTGAAAACTTCCAATTTTAGTAATTTCCAGCTTCTACTTTTATTGGAAGGAGAGCTAAGGTGTGTAGCTTTCTATGTGGCATATCACATCAGCTGAGACAATAATTAAAGGAAGTTGTAAAACAATTAAATCAGTGTAGTATAAGTAAACATAGTAAGGATAAACTTCATAGTTGCTGTAAAGAGAAATTGTGTCTCAATCAGAACTCTTTGCCTTTCTAAACAAAATAGTTTGTGAAGGGAATGGAATGTATTTTCAAAAACTTCTTTGAAAAATGGTTCGTAAAAGTCTTTTAATAAGGACCAGAAGTTTTGGAAAGGATACCCTTATAGCAAGCCCTTTCTTGCAGGTCCTCATGCCAACCGTTTCACAAAGGGTTGTGGAGAAGGGACTTATCCTTCATACTGGAAGTATAACCTTATCTTGAGTCATATAGTCAGGCTGAGTTTGCAACACAGGAAAGGATACAGATTAACTCACTTGTGCTGAAGTATGTTAGAAAAGGCCAAACGGTAATTTACACTGCTTTAGTCAATCTGAAGACAGATCAGAATATTTAGGACAAATAAAATAGTAGTGTAGCTGTCCCTGCCCCTCGTCTCCCTCGCATTCTGGGAGACATGATATCTGCAGAAGACTTGACTGCTGGATCAGCTAAATGGGAACTCCCAATGTAATGCTGTGGCCAAAATCATTAATGTGATTCTTGGATGTATAAACCAAGGATGCAAAAGATTAATTTACAGACTCATATGAGACCGTTGTACTTGGCATAGGTATGCTTGCTATGTCATATTTGATGGTAATCGTAACTGGAAAGGGTACTGAGGGTGAATTTGAAGTTTCGAAGAAGAGCAGCGAAAATGATGGAAAGTTTGTACAATGTGTCCTCTAGCTAGTGCTTCAAAGACCTTTATCTTTTCTCATCAAAACGAGGTTAAAGGCTGACGTGAGCAAAGTCCTTGCATGCCCACACAAGCAATGGGAATTGTATAATGAAGGACTTGCAAACATAGGAATAATAAATTAAAATTGATGGAACTTTAAACTGGACACATTCAGAGCAGAAATAAATAGTCATTTGTTTAACTCCAAAGGTCATTAACCTTTGGAACAGTTTACCAAGAGCTATTGTATGCTCTTCATCATTGAAATCTGTAAATCCAGATTAAAGGCTTTTCTAAATGACATGTTAGAATAAACTGGGTTTGACTGAAGGAACTATTGTGTATGATAAAGAAAGTCAGGACAGATGAGCACAGTCAGCTCTTGGGGGTCTATTACCTGTTCATCTGATCTTCAAACAGAGAGTGATATATTGCCATGTTGTAAAGTAGGTGTGCTGATAACTGAGTGCCTGAAAGATCTGCTAAGGTGGGTGGTGTTTAGAGTATTGATTAGTGACTGGGAAAAGTGTCTGACAGCAATGAAAATAAAAATTTTGTCTTGGATGAAAATTTGTAGTAAACATAAAACACATTTGAGATTTAAGGCAGTCAAGACAAAGGGACATCATAAATGTGAATTAAATTGGCTTTTGTGAATTATGTATACAACTTCATAAAGGATAGTATGTAAAAGAAACGTCATATATAAATCAATGATACTTTGTTTTGAGTGCTGCATTCGCTGCTCTTCGAATGAAGTACAGCAAGGATAAAAACTTATGAAGATGAGAAAAGAAAACCAGATGATTAGGGATGTTTTTGTACTAAATCTAAGCTGAAGTCTAGATATACAGCTGTTGTGCTGTAATTTTGAGAGATGTGCGTTATGGTTCTTTATATATCTGTCAAACCCAGAGAAAGTACTATCCCAGTCTCAAAGCAGGATATTGGGCTAGTCCAAATACTGGTCTGCTTCAAAATGGTGGAATCTGTATTTCTGTTTATACACTATACGAGGCTTCCAAAGCAATGAATGTATTATCAGTCTTTGCAAGAAAGTATAAACCAAAAAGAAAAACTGAATATATTAATTACTTCATAATTTGCGATATAACTTTTTCAAATATCTCATAACCTCTATATAATAGAAAGCTGTGGGTTTCACAGAATATAGAACAAATAGTGAAAATTAAAAATAAAAGCTAAGAATGCCTTTTGAAAGTTCAGTCTTAAATATTCTCCAACTTCCTAACCTTAATTTAGAAGTTGATCATGCTGCCTCTAGTTTGCTATAGAAATATCAAATCTACCAAGTTGCACTGAGTGCTGTATTGTTTGTGTGCTATCCTGGTTTATATTCAGGTGTTAGGTGTTGAGTGCAGTGTCTGATAAGACTTTACGAGTTCCATAGTGTTTGTAAATGAAATGTAGTAGCCCAGGTCCTTAATACTGTCTGCTTTTTATTGAGGATTACGCCAGGGTTTATGAGCCCAGCACCAAAGTATAAACAAAACTTAAAGCCATCAATTTGCATTTTCCCCTTGCTGTGATCAGGACCTGTAATTACCACAGTGTTAGTTGATTCTGAATTCTCCAGTATCATTAAGCCAAAGTTCAAAAAAAGCTAGTACATTTGGGAATGAGAGAGAACTAAACTGAAATAAACCACATTTGTTGAAAGCTTTATGTCAGAAACTCTTACAAAATTCACTAAATTCCTTATGTGTGGATTGGAAGCCTTGCTACTTTAGTTTTAATCCTGCTATTAAGAGCTACTGAATTAGTAGCAGAAAAAAACCCCAACCTCTGTACTGACCTGCATTCTGTTGTTTTTGTGGTGAAATTCTCACTGGCGTTAATAGATGCTGCAAGAATAGACTTATATCTGTTTCTAATGTGCATGCTCTGCCTGTGTCTTGAAGATATTTTTTTTTCCAAAACATTTTTCATTAGATTTTAAAATTAATGCTGTTGTCAGGTTTCCCAAGAAAACCCTAAGAGGTGTGCAAAACTTACCTTCATGGAAACAAAAAAAATCTAGAATTTGTGTTCTTTGTTTGCTAGCTCCTTAATGCAAAAAAAAGAAGCCCAGGAAATGACAAGTTTTTTGTTGCAATTTACCTTGCGTTTCTGATGGTAGCTCCTTTCCAAATATGGGCCAGGCCATGATACACTCAGTCTCTCAGAGTAATAGCTCAGGTTGCTCTAAGTTATGCAATGTGAGTGTGGGACTACTTTTAAATACAATATCATGTCATGCTAGTAGAGTTTAAAGTTGAATCTGCTGTTAGCATTTGCTAGAAGCAAAAATTGTGAAATAAATCAGGCTATATGCCTTCAGCGAATTTGCTATTGCCATTAGAGGTTTTGGAGGTCAGGAGATTCCTATTTTGTTGAGAGTCATTGTTAAATTAATAATTTTTAAAAGGCAAAAAAATTGAAGCTTGTTAAAATAAATAAATAACTCTTTTATCACTGATCTATACAGTACCTTGTCTGCTGAAGTATTATAATGCTTAGGACAGGTGTAACACATTGGATGAATTCTTGTTCCTAGTTGAAAAGTCTTGGAAATATAGACTGCAGAGCAAGGTATTTGCATTATCATTAGAAGTAACTGACTGATGGTCTCAATAGAGCATTTTAAGGAAATTAGATATGAATGCATTGTAAATTTGTTGAGTCTGTATATTTTAATTTTGTCCAGTGTGGTTGAAAAAGGAAATTTTGGTTTTTGTGTGTTTCAGGATTTTGCTCTTAAGGAGATCCAAAACTATGGAAAGAAACCATGTAACAGCACCAGGCGTGTAAAGTCAAGACATTAATCAGGTGTTCTCTTGAAAACCATTTCAGTGGCTTCATTTAGATTTTGAATATATTTATCTGAGCTGTGTAGCTCACCTTGTTAATAAACCAATGAAACATATTAATAAACTTGGATTACAGGGGATGCAAATTGCTTGTATGCATATCTGTACATATGTAGACATTTATTTTATTACTAAACCATTATCTTAATGCACTGTGTTGAACTGGTGACAGATGGCAATAATTAAGAATTTAATCATTTTTCCATGTTTTCAATTTTGGACTAACAGAGTTTTAATTAAAAAAAATGAAATAGATGTATTTGCTTTCTAAAACTTTTACTTTCTTTTCAAATACAATACCATCTTTTTTCTAGGAAATATGGAAATCATTCCAAATAGCATTTTAGAAAGGAGAAAGGAATCTTAGTGACTCTATATATCAGTGATTATAATATGACTGCTGAAAACATTAAAACACATCTTTTTTGAAGAACTATTTTACACATGACAAATAAACATTTCTTTATTTATTCATTCTTTATTTATAAAGTAACAGGCAGTATATGCATATTTTTTTTATTTGAGATGGAACCAAATTGGTCATTCACTTGGTAAAAATATAAGTTTTTCATCTTGTTTCCTACTCAAAGTTGGTTAGGCTGCCCAAACCTGTCTTCAAGCAGTCAGTTATCTACGTGTACAATCAAGTTCCTTTTTAGAAAGGATTTTAAAAAGAGCAGATAATTTCTGAGGATGTACATTTTCACTAGAAATTTGGTCTCTCTTACGCAGTAGAAAATAAAGTAAAAATGGATCAGGTACCCTCTCAATATAGTATCTCTATAACTTCATTAAAGTTAGTGACATTTATGCTAACTGAAAATGTACCTTCGTAGAAATTAATTTATCTGCTAAGTACTGATTTCAACTATTTTACATTCATCAAGTTCACTGCCATATTCTTATTTATTTCAGTATAAGTGGAGAATTAAATCCATTGGATTAAATTCTCCAATTCTTACTGAGGAAAAGCAGCGAAGACAAAAGAATTTCATTTGCAGGAATTAAAAACAAAGATTTAGCTTCCTCTCCTCCCCCCCCCCCCCCCCGGCCCCTTCCCTGGCATATAACACTATAACATAGTGACCTATTCAACCTGAGATAGTGCAGACTAACACGCAAAATGTGGCACAGCTCAAACTTTAAACAATTATCTGGTAATGAAAAACAATTTTGGTTGTTCGTGGTTAGTTCTTCTTGCAGTGGTTTCTGTACCAGCCTGATGCCTTACAGGGTTACCTGTACAACAGAGAAGAATTTCCTGACATTTACGTCTGAAATGGGCAACATTATACAAAATCGGATTGATGGCAGAGTTGGTAAAAGTGAATAACACTATCCAGAAGAAAACTGTTGGCAGAATATTTAAATCGTGTTTGCTGTTCTGGAATAAAATTAGAAGGATAATTATTATAATTGGGCTCCACATGATGAAGAAAGAGATCATCAACACAAAGAGGGATCGGAATAGTTTGTAGTCTTGCTGTGAAACACGGATCTGATTGTTTCCTGAGTAGGCTAAGCCAGCATTTAAACTCCTTCTTGATGCTTTTGTAATCTGCAGTAAAAGAGAAGAAAATAACTTTCACTGAAACCTAGAAGGATTATTAACGCATTTTTACAAAAGCAAAAGTAAATCTTGGCACACAATGTTTCTGTTTTGAAAACTCACTATAAAGAAGGCTGTGCACAATTTCATTTTTACATTTGTCAATGGTTCCATTTCAAACATTTTCACTTTAATAGCTTTTTTCCCCTTCTAGCTGTGAACTCATCTCAATATTAGTCAAGCTGGTTGTTCTCCTCATGGCTCTCTACCAGCCATAAATACTTCTCAGAATAAAACAGAGCCTTAATTACTCATGAAATCCCATTAACTTCAACTTATGACCTCATTTGTTCTGTCTAAATAAACTCATTGATTTTTTTTTCACAAATGCAAACTGGAACATAGTTAACAATCCTGTTGATGCACAAGAAAGCAAGCAATCCAGTTCTCTTACAGTCATACTGATGTTATAAAGTAGGTATTGGAAGTAGCATAAATTTATTACATTAACTAAATTGTGATAAGTTTTAAATTTGAATGGGATTTTATATTGTTTTGTGAAAACTAAGTTTTTCAGTCAGTCATCAGTATTGCTTTCTATGAACTAACTTGAAATCTTAAGGGTCCTTTTGTCACTATGAAAATCTGTGTCTTGTGAAAATACTGTCTGATGTAAAGGAAACTGACTGTGGGTAGTTTGGGAATCTAGCATTCACAGTTGTGAATCATCTGTCGTTAGGTAAAATGTTGAATCCCAACGGCTTGCAGTAAACTAAATCTCATGCTCTACAACACTGTCTTCACTTAAGTTGGCATAGCACAATAAGTCTGTTACATTCCCACATCTGATGGAAACAGAAGAATATTGAATTATTTAGCAAACATTTAGTCTAAATAATTGAGATGCCATTTTGGCCCCTGTACGGTGAAAGAAGGGGTATTTTCAAAAGCCAGGATTAGTTTAGTGTCTATATAGGAAAATCAAAAGGCATAAGACTTGTTCTGCTGCTTCTATGTGTGACATTTCCCTTTAGCAATGACTAAAGGAAGGCTTACAATAATAGTAGTACCACTTAATAGCCTCCTTGTTCAGGTAAGGATGAAAGTGGTTATATATATATAGAGAGAGAGAGAGAGTAATTTGTCATTCTTTCTGCAGTTTCTGGATCTGTCACAGAGATAGATGGTCTAGAATACTCATTAAGAACCTAGACATTTACTAAATATTTCAGCAGAAGGTAGGTGTATAAATCAAAACCTGTGATCCAAAAATGGGCTTCTCAGAAGCTGCTAAGTCTGAGAAGGGGACAGTCTCCTGCTTCCCTGGTCTAAAAAGGGCAAAGAATTCTGATGTTTTAAACACATAAAAATATTCCAACCTGATGATCTTCTGCTGGACCCATTTGGAAGCCAGAAACTAGGCTAACTAGTTCCTCCAAACAATCCAATCCAAGACCTGTACTTAGAAAGCACCTAACTTGCCTTAGTAAGAATGAAGATTTCATAAAATACAAAGGACTAAACCACTTGTAATATGAAAGTGGGAAAACCAAGTTCTGTATCTTCCTCCACCTCCACTGTTCAAAATGGCTACAGAATGTCCTTATTGGACACCTTTCTATCTGTGCCATACAAGTATCTCCATCTTTCCTGCAGGAGCCACATAGCCTAGAACTAAGGATGCAAGAACCACCAGGACTGCAGAAAATAAAATGCAACTGCATATCAAGGAAATGATCAACTGAAATGGAGTGGCAGTGATATGTGTTGAATCTCTTTTTGGTCTGCTTAGTATGAGGTACCTAGGTACCTATAGGGAGCATCTGGACCAACTCTGAGAACCAGGAACTTAGAAGTCATGTACATGCAAGTTCCAGAACACAAACGTCTTGACTAGTTCTAGCCCTTTGTCTAAGGCTCGCCTGAGAAGGGGAACAGTGCAAAACCAAATAACTACAAATCATGGCTTCTAATCTGGCATTTTTGCTGGGGTTCTAGGAAGTGTTATGTAAAAATAATAACTCAAGTTTCAGATTAAATTTTAAGGTGTACATTATTGTAGAGTATATTTGTTAACAAATTTAATGTCTTGTATCTGTAGCGAATCATCATCATGATAGATGCTGTGCTATTTGAATACTTTGAACTGCTTCCAGTAATGCTGAGCATCATAGTCTGTGTGCACTGGCATAATGGAGTAATCTCACAAAGTGAGTGATCCTGCTGTTGGTAATGACTCAGAGTTTAAGATATTCTCCAGCTGAGTTCTGGTTGCTTCCTGGAGAACAGGGTGAGAGAGAAGATTCAGTTATAACAGATGAAGTCCTGCTATGGACCTCGTTCCTTTTTCAGTTCAGGAGAAATGGTAACACATCTTAGCATCTGTGTTATCAAGTTGGAAAAGAAACATGAGCATGGCAGCACAGGGGCAGTCTTGTAATCCAGTAATCCAAATACTTTGGGGGGCTCCCACCTCCCTACGTGCCATTGTGTTCTCTAGATTTTCCCGTTGTAATGTCCTGGTCTCTGTGGCATTCCTTGGTCTGCAGTTTTTTGCAGGTCTTTCAAAGGGCTCAGACTCCCATTGAGTTACGCCATGTTCTTGGTCTGCAGCAAAAATCAGGTTGCAAACTGCAAGTGCTTTCCTTCACTAGAAGACATTTACCTAATGCATTTACTTCAAGGTTATAACGAGCTTATAGGGTGTACAGAAACTAAGAGCTGATGATTTTGTTTATGAGTTTAAGCCTGCTCAATAGGCCAGTATATGTAGAGCCCAGATTCTAGGTCCTTAGTTCATGGAAACATCTACATGCAGCTGTGGTAACACAGTAAGTAAATAAACACAGCCCCGTGGTGCTGAGCATTTAATCAGTTAATTCCCTGCTCAATAATGTGTGTATTTTGAGGTTCCTTTCCAAAACCTGTAATTTTGCTTATATAAAGTATGGGAAGTTTGATTACCTTTTACAGGAACCAAGGATCTTTTGGAGGCAGTTGCTAAAAACTAGGCACTGTAGCACCTAGCTTGAAGACTTCTAGCTCTTTCTCACTCTTTTTGTGGAAGAGGAAGGGGTATGCAGTCAGATTTTTAAAAGGAATTTAGGTAATTAATACCATGTTTGCTAGTATATAGATTCAAACTTTATGGTGCCTACATTTCAGCAGTTAAACAACATCCACTCAGAAAGAAAGTGAAAGCAGAGCGTTTAATTTACAGTTTTTGTTTGCAGAGTTTAAAATTTGGGAGGAATAAGTGTATATTAATGAGATCTGTGGACTAAAAATGCATGCAGAAAATCAGTAGATCTAAAAGGTGATGCATTTTTTATAGTCCTGCCTCTGGTTGCTTTCTTACAAATCCCTTGTGACTCTGGAGTTTAGGCTCAAGAAACCAAAATCTAATTTTTAGTTATTTCAAATGCTTGACTCTTTTAGCATTTAGGAGATTGACAGTCTTTAAATATGAACAGCACATCAAAGGAGAAGTGTATTTAATACTTTATATAAATAAAGGCGAACTTCATGTTGGGCTTCTGGCAATGTGCTGCTCAAGCATGTTCTTAGTTGAAGTGTACAGGCTGTTACTTACAGGTTGCAGGGCTTCATTTTATCTCACATACTTAGTGTTTACTGAGCAAATGATGTCTGTCCCCTTCAAGTGCATTTATATTCAGTGACAATATGTTGGTGCCCAATGAGTTACTCTTTACTCGCCTTTGTTCTACAACAAAATTTAAAGGGAAAATATACCTGTAAGATTTTGGAATAGCTTATGACAATGACTAATCCTGGTACTAGAAAGAAAACGATGGCAAAGGTCACATCCCAAACTGTTTCACCTGCAATGCTGGGCCAAACCAAGGTGCAAATCTCAATCTCCTGTTTACAAAGAACAAAGAAGAAAATTAATATTGTACGGTTATTTTACTACAAAGTTGTTCTTATCTCCCTCTTTGTCTACAGAGAAAACAGCTGCAGATTAAACCGAACCTGTGAACCATTTCTGTTGAAACAGAGCTGCAAATTAATATATTTTTTTAATTCATGGTTTTAAAAACCCAAACAATTGAAAATAGATCATAGAATCACAGAATCCCTAGATTGGAAAAGAGCTTTCAGATCGTCAAGCCCAACCATACCTGTCCACTACTGAATCATGTCATAGAATCATAGAATTACAGAATCACTAGGTTGAAAAAGACTTCCTAGATCACCGAGTCCAACCATATGCCTAAGCACTTCATCTACATTGTGTTGGCCACAACCTAAACATTGCTGTCAATTTCATATCACAGCTTTAGGCCCAAAACTTACAGACCTAAGGCTTAACTGGTGGCCATGCTGGGTGTCCTGCACACATTTCATAACCTTGGCATGGGATTTTGCACAGAGGTCACAGCCCAGTGGCTCCGTAAGGGGGAAGACAGCTGAAAAAGGGGATTTTTCCAACCTGCAGTGGGGAACGCCACAACAATCCCAGTGTGTTTAGTGGGAGGGTGTTTCGGGGGTCTGGCACCTCACCTGGCTGTCGGCACCTTGCAGCTGCACCACAGTGAAGAAGCAGCAGAGTGGAAGGGTGGCGAGGGCAGCGAAGACCCAGAGGAGGAGGAGGGTGAAGGCCAGCATCCTGCGGCGGCGGAGGACATCACGGCGCAGCCGGGCGATGCTCAGCACACGCTCCAGGCTGACGGCTGACAGCGAGAGGATGATGACGGTGCCGCTGAGGCTCATGGCATAGAAGAGCAGATGGCACACGGCGTCGCCCAGCACCCAGGACTCGGTCCAGCGCACAACAGCAACGAAGGGGATGGCAGCAATGAAGAGCAGGTCGGCACAGAAGAGGTTGAGGATGAGGCAGTTGGCGGAGCGCAGCCTGTGCCGCCGCCACACCAGCAGGCGGATGCCCCAGAGGTTTCCTGCCAAGGCCAGCACGAAGACAGTGGCCAAGGCAACAGACTCAACGGCACGCGCTGCTGTCGCGTTGCGGCCCCTGAAGTCTGAGAAGAAGGGGAAATATGTCCTGTTGACCCCCACCGTGCCCCCGCGCCCTGGCATGAGGGCGGCTGGCGGGCATGGGAGAGCCGCCGCAGCAGCCCTAGGGCGTGGGCTGCACTGCCAGCCACCACGGCGGCACCCGGGCTGCCCTCCCGGCACGGCGCTGGGGGCTGGCTGCCATCCCCGTCCCTCCTCTCCCTCCTGTCTGTGCCACTGAGGGCTCTGCCGTGCCAGCTGGGCGGTTTATGGCCCTTGTGCTGGACTGAAACAAGGAAGTGGGAAGGTAAACACGGCGCAGCTCACACAAAGGCGAGGCCGCTGCGGTGATGGGCCAGCGGTGAGCTTGGCTTGTGACGCCTCCCGCCAGGGCGTGGGCCAGCTGGCACCTCCATGCTGAGGTTCCCAGGCCTGGCACCTCCTCCAGGGCGGCCTGGTCTGCCCTGCTGTGCAGAAAGGGCCCGGGGATGCCCAGGCTGCTCCCCTCGGCTGGCAGGACTTGTGTGGCTTAAAACTCAGGGGTGGCTGTCAGACCACCTCAAGAGCTCTTCTCAGGAGCCCAGGATAACCAGCACCTATGCTAAGGTAAAAGAAGAGGAGTTTAACCTGTTGCCTTGTGTCTTGACAGCAGCCTTTGGAATCAGCAGTGCTGTGCACTGCTTGTGCTAACCATGGTCCAATATGGAGAAGTGTCACAGTCCAGGTTTTTGGGATCCATTTACTAAATTGATCCAGAGTCTTGCCCGCCTGCGGTATGAGTTCTTGCTGAAGAAGCCTGGTAAATTAGGACATACCTAGAAAATACCACCTGGACTTTAGTTCCTGAAAGCAGTTGCTTAAATTGTAAATGGCAGCAGACCGTCAAGTGCTTACACTCTTCGTTCTAGACAATTCAGAAATGGACTGGGAGTGAAGCACATAAAACATTACAGACGATCACATAATGTCTCATAAAAGAAGATAAAATATTTTTATAAAGTACGTAAACAGTCGTATAACTTTAGACGTCTCTGGATGAATTCATTTGACTCCATGACAGTGTAGGTGGTTAAGGATGCAGTTACAGGCTTGGCCGTGTGGAGCTGCACCTTTTGATTAGGTGAGAGCTGTTCCAAACACCTGTGCCTATGGGACTGGGTGACCGGGCGGTGCTTCTGCCGTACCCTGGCTGTGACCTTGCCATCAACCACTTACGCAATGGCATTAGTGGGGATTCCAGAACCTGGTCCTTCTAAGGGTCGATCTCCTAATAAGGACTGACAAGAATGAGATCTTTCCTGGACTGCTTCCCACATCTTTGCCAGTGTAGAATTTACATTGATTTTAATTAGCATGTTTTCTCCTGAGCTATAAGTGGTTTTAACTACCTGTGCTGTCTTATCAAACAGATGGATGAGGTGCTGTTACTAATTCCTGCTGATTTCTTTGACTTTATGAAATGTGGGGAGATTTGTTGTTAAGTGGGTGGCTGCTGAGAACTATGAACTAAAATGAAGGCAATAAGAGAACTTGCAAAGATTATTTTTTTGGCAGCCAGCAATGCAAGTGACTGGCAAGTAACTCAAACCACTTATTTTATTCTACATCATCTGCTGAGACAAAAAACTGTGGCCATATTGCAAAAGTTTCAGAATTTAATGGAACTACAGAAGATGATTATTTATATTTATGATCAAAATTTGACGTATCAATTTATGTTGGCTCTGCTATGGACTCATTCTGTAAAATGCCTAGTGGATCTCGAAATGTATCAAATACCTTCCAGTTGCTACAGCCTCACAGTGCTGGGGATTTATACAAGCTGACAAACTAGCCCCAAATTTCTGGGCAGCTGGCAAGAGCAGTGATGTGGTTAGCTCTGATTGGAGGCTGGGATTTGGGAAAGAGCCGTCATTAGAAGTCTGGTTGTGCCAGTGTGAAAACTTGGATGACATTAAGAAGATGGTTTGTAGGCAGCTGGAAATGGTAGCACAGATCAAAGCACATCAGGTTATAAATGAAGTCATTAGCTCCTTTGGCATTTAGTGGAAAACGAAATCAGAAACTGCTCCTATCAATTCAGGGTAATGTAAGTACATTTGAAACAGAAAAGAGGGAGAAAAGTAGGGAGAAAACCATCCAAAGCAGCATTATTCAAGAAATTAAGGTATTTTCAGTCAGAGAAGAAAGGAATGCCATAAAGGAACAGAAAGTTTGAAAATAAGATCATGTGTGGAAGTATCTGGATGGACCCTGACTTTTCTTTAGAAAAGATCACTTTTAGTTTTAGTCCTTAGGTGTGAATGGGAACCTTACTTGTTTGGCATAAACCTATTGTTTGCTCAAGAGAATGGAAGCAAAATGCTGTTTTTAGTATACTGTTAGTGAGCTTCTCACTGACCTGTGAACAAAATACCATGCCTGGGAACATCAGAGGTGTGAAGAGTCATGGCCGTTTCCACAGGGTTTAATCAATTGAATGGGAGGTTCTTGCAGGAACAAAACCAGTCTGATTACTCATGGGTCTAATGGTTCCATTATCAAAAAAGAAAAAAAAAAATTATTTTCCCTCCCATGAAGTACAAAAGCTGTATTTGCTGTTGGATCGCTACACTCATAGCAACCATCACAACGTGAAATCTGAGGAAGGGAGGAATCATAATCTTGATAGAGTTATTCTGGCATTACTGTAATAGGTGGATGCTGTGTACGGTACATACTCCACGTGAGTTTAGGACAAGGAAGTGATCAACAGAATGCTTGGAAACCTGTTATGATTGCTTAACTTATACCATTTCTTCACCCTATGTGCTCTTGTATGCTCAGAAGTGGTGAAACAGAGTCAGATTCCATTGTTATAGGCTAAATGAAAGCTGCGGGGACCTCTGTGGAGCTGGTTAGCTAGCCCAGTGAGGGCAAATCTTGTGGGATTTTTTGTGTGGTTTTTTTCTGTCCTGAATGAAAGTCTGAGGTTTTGCCTTTCCTGTGGCAGATGAGGGCTATATTAATTGGTATCATAAGTCAAGCTCTGTTTTTCAGATTGTTCCCCTGACAACCATGAACTGTCACAACAGATAGGTATAGTTCAATGTATTTATTTATTGGGTGTAAAAAATACTCCCAGACAGAAGAACCTCTTGGGCCAGGTGATTCTGGGAGATGGAGTCTCTTTTCCCATTTGGACATGACCTAATAAAGGGTTTTGCCTTATTTATGCATCCTCTTGCATGCAGATTGGTGTTTAAGTCTTTTGGTCTATTTTCATGCACCTATATCACAGAGAGTAAATAGTACTGACTCCTGTAATAGCTGTATTGCATATTTAATGTTTGCTTAGTGATTTAAATTCATTGCATTAGAAATGTTGAGTCATTGTCTTCATAAAAGAGGTTCCAAGATTGTAGGTGACTCAAGCTGGGTCTATATAATACAGGTTGTAGCGTAAGTTGCCACCAAGCTTTCTATTTTTATTTTTGCTTGTACATACCATGCTAAAACTGTTCTGCTTCTAGATGCTATTAATTCTGTGCTTAGAAATGATGCCATTTTAAGTTTTGTTTCTGTTCCCCCATTGTATACTGCTCCCCCATTGCATACTTCTGTTATCGGTGAGCTGAAGCATTTCCACCAATGTCCAAGGGACAATTTTAAAATTGTAGTGCAAATGCAAATGCATCTGTTTGTCCTCATGCGGTAGCCCATTCTAATGTCCACTAAAAATACCAGGTGCTTTTATGGATCTGTGTGATCATGTCAAGAACTAGCCCCTGTTTTTTTCTGGGGAGTGAGCAAGTCACTATTTCTTCTGGGAGTCTTATTTTTCTGTTGTCAGTATCCATCATAAGCCATTATGCTTCCTGGGATATATGCCAGTGGTGCTGTAGTTTCGAGCTGTAGCAGCAGCATTATTAACCAATGCCCTGATCAAAAGCAGAGCTGCTGCTAATATTCTTAATAGATATGCTTCCTGATAAGAGCTGACCAGATTTTGTCATCAAGACCACTAGAATTCTTGCCTACAGCAACATTAATCAATTTCCTTGTGACTTGCAGTGAGGGAGGGATTTCTTTCTGAACCAAGTGCAAATGTAAGTACATAATCCATGTAACAGAGAATTCCCCTGGAAGGTCATGATCTCTGCACATTAACCAAGGGTCACTCAGCTTCAAATAGACTGTTCTAACTAAACAAGGTTCTTTCTTGACAGTTCTAGATACTGTATTACATACATCTAGCCCATTAATTTATCAGTGAAGACAGGGTATCAGAGCAGTTCAGATAGACATTGCAGGATCTGGTAGAACACTCTCACCAAGGAAATGAGACTCTGAGTGAGATTTATGTTGCAAAATTGTAGTGTGATATTTAAGTGCCACTGGACCTCTGCCAACTTTCAGAGGTGCATAAAGTTACTTACATTCCTACTGATGAGCTTTGGTGTGGAGCCATCAAAGCCAATACTGTGGTGAGCCTCTGAAGGATTTACAACAAAACTTGCCACCAACCTCTCTTGCTCATGAGACATGCTCAGACATTTCCTAAACACGTTGGTCTGATGGGTTGCACTCATGCAGAGATCACAGATGTCATTTTCCCTCATATTCAAGAACCCAGTGGTTAGAGAATGCTCTTATTCACGAGGCTTAAGGAGAACTGGATTGCTGTCTTTCCCTTATGTCTCATCTTAGAAGAATAACTTCTTAGGAGTAACAGGGGTTCTTTACATCAGCATCAGGATAAAAACTTTACTTTTAAAAGTCAGGTATTTCTGAAGTTATGTTTACAGGTGGCTTGTTTGCTGCAAAGAAATTCTGTCCGTGTTGAAGGCTTGGGCTTAGATAGCATTAACCTAGGGCTAGAGAAACAGAAAGAAACATTCTTGCTACACTGATGAGAGCAAATGGAGACAATGTTTTAAATTCTGCTGTAAACGCTTCTGAATTCCCAAGAATAATGCTAAATCATGTTATTTCCCACACTGTTCCTGTTTTTCATTACCAGTGGCTGGTCTGGCTGCATTATAACTTAATATGAGAAAATTAAAGAGATGTGACTTAAAGCTTCTCATAAACTCCGTCCAGAAAGCATGGATGTCTAAATTAGACTGTACAGTTTTCCATCTGGTTGAATGAGATAATACTAATCAGATCACACTTGTAACACTGATAAAGCTTGAGCTTTTGCCGATGCAGTGTGCTCATTCACCAGATTTGAGTTGATTAGGGAAATTAAACCTTGTTGCACTTGCTGAGAAGCCAGATGGGTGTCACTATGGTAAGGTCCCAGGCTTGCTTCTTATGGCATATCCTGAGGCACATTCTGAGGTACCTCATCTTGCTCTCATCTTTTGAGACTATTCAGTATGAAATACTTAAACTTCTGGTTGGTCCAAGAGCCAGAGTGTATGTCCCTGGCTACTGGTGGGGAGCTCTGTTCCAAGTCTGAAGAGTGACTGGGTGTCTCACTTCATGGTTATGTGTCCTGTTTGAAGTCAGCTTTCTTTGCAAGAGAAGACTCATTCGTCATAGGCAGCCAATCCTAGAAGAGAATTGACATCTCTGAATCCTCAGCAGCCCCTCCTTTCTGCACACCTAGCCTTTCTTGAGGAGTCATGTTTCTCACTGGCTGGCTTGGGTAGCTCCCACTCAATTCACTGGCTCCCTGAATCCTGTTCCTGGGCAGCCTGTGGAGGGGAGCCAAAACTCCCCAAATGCCAGAGAACCAGACTGCACAGGACTATTTGTTAAAACAATGTGGGAATGAGAACACTTCCCACCATTAGGAAGTTAAGTGACATCAAGTTGTCTATCCTGTTTTCCAGAGAGGCTGAGATGCACGAGTATAAATATTGATTCTAAATTACTTTATCTGCTCAGACTAGAATTTTATCTAGACATAGGAATGCCAGTAATTTTCCAGTTGAGAAACAAGTCAAGTTAAATTGTTATATTGACTTCTGGCGGGTAGCTACTAATTTTGCATGGAGTGAAATAACAGGAAAAGTCAGTGCAGAACAACCACTGTTTCCCACTTTTTGTTTATTTAAATCTTGTGGTGTGTTGTTTGCAGGTCTATATGTCATTAAAAACAGGGTTTCAAGGGACTATGAGAAATTATCTGGCTGATGTCCCTGACCCAAGGCAAACTCATCTTCAGAAATGGTTTAGACAGTTACATAAGTGTCCCTGTAAATCTCCCTGTAAATTTTGCAGCCTTCATAGGCAATGTGTTTCATTGCTCATCTATACCAATGACCAGGAAGACTATCCTTGTGTCAAAATTTCTCCTGCTGCAATTTTGAGATTGTTATTCTTCTCACTGAGAACAGGAAGACTTTATTTCTTTCCTCTGTATTAAAATTTGTCATTTTTCTTCATGGTCTTTTCTAGATTGCATAATCATGATTCTTTCATTGATTTGATCAGAAATCTGAAAGACTTTAACTACACTGGCATTAGTCTAAATTGTTCTTGACACACAATACTCAAAATTGGATGCCGCAGTGCAGCTAAAATCACATCTATATTGACTAGAAATGAAAGCGTGCTTGTAAAACATGTAAGAGTCTGTTTATTCATCATGTTGTAAAATTGTTGCAAAATCATTCAGGTGGGATATTGAGTCATGTTCAAGTCTCTGTTTACTGTAATCCCAAGAAACTTGCTTAAGAAGTCAATATACTGTCATAGTATTTATTTTGGGCTTTGGTAGTTGATTATTCTTACATGTAATACTGCATCCTGTTTATTTTATATCATTGGTGTTGATAAACTGAAAATTCTTGCTGTCCTCTAAAGAGGTCTAAGTTCCTACCTTGGAGAATCATAGATCTTATGTGTCCTCCTGTACCATCTGCATTGCCTATGAAAAAAACAATAGTTCTGGAATCAGATAGACTACCATGGAATTGTCTAATATGTTATTCTTAGTCATTTCATGTTTTAAAGTGGGTTTAGGGGGAGGCTAGAAGAAAAATCCATTGAGAGGTATTAACACATGGGAACCGCATCTGGCTTTTAAAGCTTGGGATTATTAGAAGGTCCCACATATGTATTCCCTATCCTTAGGCTATACTCTAAGCATCCACTTCAGGCTGCTTGTCAGGGACACTGTGTGTTTTGTCCCTGTGGATCAGAACAAAGATCCATTTTTCACTGCTGTTATGTTCTTAGACCTATAAATTATTGATGCTTAATTATGTAATTTCAACCAGTTGTGCCACTCATTGTATAGATTAGAGGAAATAATTTTATTTCCATACATTCTTAAGAAACTAGCATTTGAATCAAAAGGTCCACGTTAGCACATCTTTTCCATTTCCCCTATCCCGAGCACTTGCTGACTTAAGAAAATTGTGGACATATGACACAATTCAGTGGGCTTTTTCAGGAATTGTTAGGCTGATTTGGTCTAAAATTCTTTGGCTTCTGTTCTTCCTTGTTGGACACCACACATATTTTCTTACCCACCTTTCAAAATCACACATACAATGCCAAATTCTCCGACACAGTTGCTCACTATGCAGGTGGCTTCAGAGAGGTCCTGCACTTCCCTTCCCTGGGAGATGTGCAACTCCTTTGCTCTGGATGGCTGCCATGAAAATAACCCAAACAGACACCCATACTGATAATATGGCCATATTTTGAACGCCCAGAGACTTTCAGCAGGACCATCCCTTACTACGGGGAGTACCACTTGGCTGCCTTCTTCAGTCACATTTTCCAAATTAGAGAAAGGAATAAATTTAGAAATGCTGGGTTACACAGTCCCAAGGCACATAATGTAGCTTTATATTACAATATATACACTTTATCTTTCTTGTATGATAGAGATTATTGCTCATTATTTTTAAGATAAAACCACAGCCACAACTGTTGCTGTAACCTTAACTGTTCAATCAGATTACAAGATACAGAAACTAGTGGACTGATTGATTTCCTGATTAAAATGGAAATGCCTAGAGCTCCCTTACTGCTACACTCTCATTGCTTCTAAAATCCCACCCATCTCTGCTGCGTTATGGAGCTATCACAAGAGCAATACTCTCCCTAGTTTTCCTGAAGACACTGCACCATTTACGTTAATGTTCTTTGCCAGGTGAACAGTGACGTTCCATTGTCTCTAAATATTTGTGCTGTTCAGCGTGATTCTTTTACAGCATCACCAGCACTACCCCTCCCTGCCACAGTTTATCTGCATAGTTAAATGTAAGTGGCTTATTGCAGTTTGCCTAAACGCCTGCAGTACAGTTATTGGCACATGGCAAAGAACTGTGTCAAAGGTGGTTATCAAAATGAAGAGTAAGAGAGAAAGCTGCACAAGCTCATTAGTGATTAGAAATTGATCCATATGGTACAAGAAAAATAACAGAACCATATTTCAATTGTTATTGTTTCACTAGAAGTTTTCCTTGTGTAAAAAAAAGTCATTTGTTAGACAGTTTAGCTGTCCCTCCAACCATACCACCTTGCATCAAAAACACCTATTTCACTTTCTGTTTACAAAGAATGCTGTCTGTGAAGGCTAGGATTTATAAATGTACTAGTTAGTATTGGTGAACCCTTGAGCTAAACCAAAAGCTTCCCTAGACCAACATCTTCAAACGATGCAGACTTCATAGAAGGTAGCTAGATGTCTTAGCTCAGAAAAAGACTACTGAAATTCTAAATACAAAGTGCTTGAAATAACAGCATTTTTTAAAATTACTTCTTGCCTTGCAAAGAACTAAACTTACAGCTAAATCTTAGCATTAAGATGGACTCATTAGCCACAAACCACTCTTTCCTACATATAACTAGAGAGAAGAGCAGCAGACCTCTTTATGTTCATTTACTTTTTGAGATAAAAAGTACTTTTCAGTCGTAGACTCCTTAATTTCTGAAGGGTGAAAAGAAGCAGCGCTATGATCTACATGCTTTGTGGAGTTGGAGTTTTGTAGTTGGTTTTAGTCAGATATAAGCAGTGATAAT